>NW_006441386.1:5279799-5294512 GCF_000325575.1 Pteropus alecto
TCAAGGCATCTCATCACAGGCTCTGGGAGTAGAGTCTGTTCCACATATCTCAGTCAAAGATGGAAGGAGAGAGGCCTTACCCAAACACCTGCACCCACAGCCAAGCAGGCATAATTAATGCAGCTCACTCTGGAGGAACATTCCTCACTACCATCCTCAGAAGAATTCTCGTCTTATTTTGCCTTATTAATTGTTTTTGTTTCCAATTACATGTGTAATACACATCCATCATATAACAGTTGGAAAAGTCAGAGAGCGTGACAAAGAAAACAGCAATTAGGCACAAACCTAATATTAAAAGAAGCCACTAACCTTTAGCACAGCACACTCAGAGTGTGGTCCCTGGACCAGCAGCATCAGCAGGGCCTGGAGGCTTGTTATAAATGCAGATTTATATAAGAGGCCTCACCTCTGTCCTAGTAATACAGGGACCCTGGGGTGACACTCAGCCCTCCAGGTGATTCTGAGGCACGCTCAAGTTTGAGAACCACTGCTTTAGAATATTTCCGGTCTTTCATCGATGCTTTTACAAAGTCAAGTTCATTCTGCGAAAACAACTGCACATTTCGATTATTTTCCACATTACATCAAAGGATTCTCTCAGGTTATTGTAAACTACTCAAAAACTTTTAATGAGTATCCTTCCTGATGTCTGCTTACCAATGAATCCCATGGTTCTGCTGTCACTGACTTAACCAGAATTCTTTTCTGAACACCTTCCGGGAAGTTTTATAAGTTCTATCTATCCGATTGTATTCTCAAAGTTAGGACCATACAGAGCAGAAGTGAGAAGGCACAGCTGCAGCCCCTGCTGAGACACACCTGGATTTTGTTAAAGAGGAATCCTGACCGCTACCGATGTGGGTCCATATGGTTCAGAAGAGCAGGTGCTGACTAGGTGCTGGTAGTGGGCTCTAGACCTGGCTCTGCTGCCCTGGACAAGCCCTGTGCCCCCACTGGTCTGACCACCAAAAGGCTTGACCTCCACTTCGCTGGGGTCTCCTGAAGGTCTCTTTCTATGGGTTCTGGTCATTTCTAGTCGGCTGTCTCCCCAGGCGGTCATGCCTCTCAGCATCCTGGGAAGCCCAGCAACAAGGCCATCTGATTCTTCTCTCACCCAGTCTCCCCCTGCCTTCCTGCCCACCTGTCACTTGCTCTAGCCACCTCTGTCAATGAAAAGAGGGGTCTGTAACCTGACTGTCAGGTACCTAAGGGTTGTCTCAGGGTCTGCCCAAATCTTACCCAACATTGGCCAAAGAAGGACCATTGGCCAGGGCCTTGTCCTCAGGGTCAGCCAGAATTCAGTAGTTTTGCCTCCCCAAGAAACAAATAGTTATGGGGTAATAGGTTTTGTCTCAGAGTATTTGCAATTCAAGACTCCATCTAGACTGCACACTGTCACCTGGCCTGGCCAGCAATTGTCCAGTGAACTGGGAAAAAAGGCTGCAGAGACCCTGCTATGCCTCTCCTAAAGTGACAGCTTAGAAGAAATCTGGATAATTCTTTCCTCTCCTTATTCCTCTCCTCCCAACTATAACCACCACCCTCCAGCCAAGATCCTTTCCCCCACTTTCAACCTGTCCATCTGAGTTCTGACTTTTCTCCCAGCCAGGCCCCTCCAACAGCCACTGTCCTTCATCAAGAAACTTTATTTCCATAAACATGTCATGGAATTCTCCTCCCACCTGCTCAATGTCACTGAACCCCCAACATTCTACGTGTCCCTAAAGCCTCCCAAGCAGAGGCTACCCAACCCCTTGTCCTCCAGCTACAGATATTTGTGGACTAGAAGGGAGAAGTCGGCCTATCACTGGCTCAGTGTTTCTGCATCAGGGCCAATGTTCCCATGCCTCAACTTGACCACTCGTACCAACCAGCAACAGCACATTCCCCAGTGGCCCACAGACTTCCCAGGTGCCCTGTCCTTTTCTCCTCCCGTATAAGGCCCATGTCAACACGGAGACTATCTCCAGTTCAGTCATTGTCTTTTCCCTCCACTTCTCCACCCACAGCCAAGGACACATTTGGAGCTTGTACTTGGCCATCTCTGAAATCTTGAGCTCTAAAACTGCTCTCTTAGTCTGTCTTCTGTCCCTCACCTCTGGCCGAACCTTCTCCTGGAATCCAGCATACCTACACCTGCCCCAGCTCTCTCCAGCCTGGCCCTTCCCATGTCATTCACTTCAGCTCTTCTTGAACCAGCGCCTGCAGTCTCCCCATCCCTGCTCTCCCTAAAACAGAGCCTAACCCACTATTGTCCATTCATCACACACTCTAGGACTGCAGAACCCGGCAGGGGAAAAAAGGCAAAAGCAGGTTGATCAGCTCTGTTATACTCTAATGATGTCCGAACACAGCTGAAACATCAGCGCAATCACTCCACAAGTCTTTCTGGCTGCATCATGGATTCCCTCAGCCCTGCCCCTACCTAATACCTCACCTAAAATTTCTCCCAGAAGGGCCTGGCTCTGGAGGCCATCCCTCCCCGTTCCTCCCTTCCAACTCTGCACACATCTATTTCCTCATCTGTTATCATCTTTTCTTCTATCTCTATGGGACAAGTAACCCTCCTGTTCCACAGCAACTTTCTCACCCAACCAGGAACCTGCTGTGGCAGGTTGTATTTTCCAAAAATGGCCACAACAATATTTCAGCTCTCCTACACTCTTCCAGGCCCTCACCAAGATTTGGTGTGGGGTCTAAATAGCCCCCTCACACCTGGCCAGGCCCAAGTAACTGGTGACCATCTTCACTAAAGAAAAACTATGTGACTTCAGAAAAACTATGTGACTCCTGAGGTTACATTATAAAAGGTGATACAGCTCTTGCCCGGCCCCCTGAGGGTGTACACTTTGGAGCCTTCAAGCTGTAGAGACCACGTGGAGACAAACAGAGCCGCCCGAGAAGCATGCCCAGCCCAGGGGGCAGACATGTGACCAAGAAAACCTTCAAGATGGCCTCGGATCAGCCACTGACTGCTGCTCAGTGAGAATGCCTGAGTGAAGACCACTGAGACTAAACTCAGTCAACCCCCAAAATCATGAGAGGAAACAGTAAAACAATCGTGTTTCAAGCAACTTCATTTTGAGTGATTTGTTACACAGCTGGACACTCACCTCCTGCCCTCTCCACACGCCCCACTCCACTGTCATCCGGACTGGCCCTTGCAACCACAGTCTCACTTTCCCCCACTTCTGCCTCTGGGCTGACAAATTGACCTCTCCCCAGCTTTCAAATATTCTATCTCCTGACCCCTCCTGCAGTCTAGCTAGGACCCCACCTCTCTTCTCACCTGCATTGCCAAGCACCCCGTAATGCACATCACAGCTTCTACTCCTTCGCTGCTTATTCATTCAGGGCTCCAGTCACCTGGCCTTGTTGTGTAAGGTAGGTAAGACTAACAAGCCAGGAGTCGTGGAAGAGGGGGCCTTGAGATGCTGCTGCAATGGTCCAGGTGAGAAAGGCAGGGATGGGGGGGACAGAGAGACAGGGCAAAGAATTTTCTAGCAGAAACCATCATGATTGAATGGAGATGGGGAGCATGAGAGGAGCCCAGCATGACTGCTCGGTTTGCTTTCTCCAATATTAGTGCCATGTTTCAAGAGTATACAAAAGGATGATCAGGATAATTTGACCTTGCTGCAAAGCATTTGCTTTTTCTCTGACCCCCATCCCTTGGGCCTGCTCCTTGTTTCCTCAAACCCCGATTCTAGCCATCGCTGCCCCTACTCCTAGCCACCTTTCTAGGGGTGGCCGGGCTGACAGCACATATTCTATGAAAGTCTGGCCGCCAATGGTTTCACGTACTCCTGCTCTACTTCCAGAGTTTCACAGAGGCCATAAATGCTCCAAGCTCCCCAATTTTCAGAGGTGGGAACAGCTTTGAGGAGGGGAAGGGGACATGTGACTTATGGAGCACAGGTGTCTGACCCAAGCAGCTCCACTGTAGCAGCCACCCCAGGTTCTTCCACTTACATCTCACCACACGTAAGGTGGGCTTCAGGGTCTCCGGGCTGGGCAGAGGAAGGCGTAAGATGGTGGCTCTCACACTGTAAGGTGCATCAGAATTACCTGGAGGGTTGTTCTACACAGATCACTGGGCATCCCCTCCTCCCAGGAGTTCCTAACTCAGTAGCTAGGGGGTGGAGCCCAAGAATCTGAATTTCTAACAAATTCCAGCTGCTGCTCCTCCCAGGACTTTGAGAATGAGGGAGAGAAAAGGTGGATGCCCATGGAGGAGTTCTCCCAACAATTTCAGGAAGAATGAATTCTGCCTGGTTAAGTGCTCTCCCACCAGGGCCAGTAAGTTTTCAATGAAGATTTGTTGAATGGACAGATCTAAATCAGAAAATAAAGGCCCCGAGCCCAAGACAAACCTCTCTTTTGAGTAGTAGAAAGCAACTCTGAGGCAGAGAGCCAGTTCCTCCACCCATTTTCACCCCTCGGCTCCAGGCACTGGAGTTCAGTTCAAACAAAATAAGTGTCCCCACCCCACCCCTTCCTCCTTCCTCTACTCTGAGCTGGGAGCTGCCTCATTGACATGCAACCCACACAGCTGCAGGGCTCACTTCTGGATCACTGAAAAATGGGTCCGATTTGAAAATGTCAAGATCTCGTTAGCAATTCCAATGGCCACAGCGGTAATTACGCCTTTTCATGTTCTAGCGTGTTACATCGCATCAAAACTGACACAAACGCCTGGTTTTATAATATCACGGCCTGGATATAAATGTCCAAAATGATATGAAAATGTACTAGGAAGAGATTAATAACTGTTCTTCCAGGAAGAAAGATAGCCCTTTTCAAACAGTATATTATATATTTTTTCCTCTTAAAAAAGCCTCTCTGATAGCATCTCTCCTTGAGGGGAACTGAATTATATTATCACTCACAGGCAGTAATCAGTTCTGTCAGCTGCAGAGCTGAGCTGTTAAAGGCAGGAGTGGGGCGGGAGGCATTGGAAGGAGGCAGTTCCAACGAGTGGACCCTGGAATGGTCCTTCATTCCACCAGCCCAGAGTTTTTCTTCCCAGGGTATATAGAACCTTGATATGCTGATTTATGAGCATCTTATTACAAAGCAGGAAGGTTGGATGGGGCAAAGTGGCATCTGTTTACCTAGAAAGACCCAGTCTGGCCACCTGGAAGAGTGTCCCTCTCTAGTCCCAGGAAGGAACTAGGAGATGCTGGCCCGAGGATGGGCCTTCATAGTAACCATTTTTTGAGCCCCCTGCATTGAAGATCTCACCGTCCAGCTGGGTAAGACAAAAGGGGGCCTGCCACATGCCAACAATGGGCTGTGCACTTCTTACACATTGCCTCATTTGATTATCTCAACAGCCCTAGGAGGTTCGCATAATTACCTTCATTTTATTGATAATAAAACTGAGGCGCAGTGATGTTGTCATTTTCTCAAGGCCACACAGGGAAAAAGTGTTTCAGTGTCTGGAATCCAAGCAGATCTTTCTAACTTCGAAGGCCTCTCTTCTGGAACTCTGTATTGCTTTCAAGGCAGCAAATGCTAAAGGCCACATAGGGCCCCAGACAGGGAGTAGATATCTGAGCCAGAAGCAGCAAACTTCAAGGAGACATCACAGTCAATGCTGGGCTAGACAAAACAATAAGATTCAAATGAAATGGGGATGGATGGGAGGTGGGTGTGAATGTAAAAGGTCCACAGGAGGAACCCTTGTGGTGATTGAAGTTCTATATCTTGATTGTGTTAGTGGATACTCGAACTTACAGGTTTCAAAATTGCAAAGTAAATACACGGACGCACACGCACACACACACACACACACACATACATACATACATACACATGAGTATAGTAACACTGGGAATAACTGAATAAGGTCAATGTCAGTTTTCTGGTTGTGGGACTGTACTATAGTTTTGTAAGATGTTACCATTGGGGAAACATGGAAAAGAATATACAAGACGTCCATATTATTTCTTACACTTGTATATAAATTTTCAATGATCTCAAAATAAAATGAATAATTATTTTTTACTTAAATGGGGAAAGCGTTCCAGGCAAGGGGCATCCTGTGACCAAAAGTGCATAGGCTTGGAGTTGATCATGGGGTTAGTCCAGGCTGGTAACTGTTGTCTGATGGAAACAGAAACTTCACATGGTCATAAATGATGTGACTGGCCATCCTTGAAGGCAGGAGTCATGCCTTCTTCTTGTCAACCCTCCAATCCTGGTACAAAGACTGGAAGTTTCACTTGTTTGTGACACCTCCTGGTATATATTGGTGCCAAGGTAGTCATTGATTTAGGAGATGGTATGACATCATGGAAAGGTAAAGCTTTAGTCACACAAACCTAGATTCAATTCTTCCCTCTGTCACTTAATCACACTGGCCATCAGGTAAAATATTTAACCACTTTAGGACTTTATTTTTTAATCTTTAAAATGGAACTAGTGTTGCCTACCCACATTGACTTAGGAGATTTGAGGAGAAGATATCTGTAAAGTAAGATGCCTGGCACATGGTGGGCATCCAGTAAATGACAGCCATTAGTAGTAACATCTGGTGATTCACTTGGATGGGGGTAGGGACACTGAAGGGAGTTTCTTATGCTTTAGAGGAGTGGTGCCTGGCTATTCAAGGAGAGGCCATCTGAGGTGTGTGTGGAAGAGAAGGGAGGAGACCCTACTGTGTGATACAGCCCTTAGTGGGGATTCAAGCCCACCAGGAACTGTCCAGATGGAACATTAAGGCCTCATTTTACTTGAAGGTTTCTCAACCTCTTGAGATAGAGAGTAAAAGTGATCTGAGACCAGAAGTCAAGGCCATCAAATGGAAGAAGGGAAATGAAGGGGGAACCAACCCCTGCCAGAGGCAACAAGAGTTCTGCCTGGGACAGTGATTCTAGGTCCAGAAGGAGGACTCTGAGCACGATTATGACTAATATCAAATGTCAGCCCAGCCCCCAGAGAATTTATTCTAAAGGTCCTAGGCCTCATAACACCTTTTGTTTTTTAACTGTCTATTCATCCACCAGGCACCACAGAAAAGGAATTTTGATGTTCTCTCACTCTTCCAGCCCTGGTTCTGTGCAAACACACACATGCACACATGCACACGTATACTCATAACATATCCATACACTTTCACACGCATACACACAATCACTTACACACATATGCATGTACACGTACATACATGTGTGTGCATGCACATGTACATATACAAACACACATGGTATGTGCACATACAAGCATGTGCACATAGCCATGTGGACACACATGCATGTATATACATATATGCACATACATACACACATGCACACACACTCTATCTTGCTCACACCCTATTTCCAGTCTCGATTTGTCCCATGGACTAGACACTCAGCACCACATCTCCAGCCATGACCTTAGTCCTCCTCACTTATATACTGATTTTTCACCCTTTCCTCTACATAACCTTGATCTATAATCAATAAACAAGTCATCTTGGTTCCAGAACCTGTTATCTTAGCACCTGAACTGCCTGGGGGTCTCCACAGGCCCCATTGCCATGACTATATAAAGAGGAGGAGATTGACAAAGTTTGGTCAATATCTTGGAACCCCGGTAACAGGGAAATGTTAGATAGCTTGGAATCCCAGTTGCAAAATGTTATGGGGGAGTAGAGTGGGGAGAATGCCCAAGATAAAATACTTAAACAGGGACCTTGACTCTTTTCCAAGGCCCAGGGGAGCCGATATGATCCAGGCAGACCCGGGTGACACCCTGTGTCCTGTCTTCATGCTCTGCGACCTCAGAGCAAGGCCTCCCTCACCCCAAACTTCTGATGAGGTGAGAGGCACCAGGCAGTGTTGACAAGCAATGAGGCACTTGGGCGTATTTTCATCGCAGACCTGGGACATGAGTTAGAGAGGTGGGAAACAGTGCTGAACAGAGCATTGTTTCTAAAGCAAACCAGCCATCCTCCAAAGATGGGAATCAGCAAATTAATGAAGCCGATTACTGCCAGCTGCTTAAAGGAACTTGACTTTTGATGTCAATACATTTATGATGACAGAGTAATTAGAGGCAATTAAGAAAAACTGAAGCTAAGAACAGTGCAGTCGGTTCATGCTGGCTGAGCCTCAGGGGGCCTCAGACCCTCTCAGAAGTCCCCAGAAACACTCTCAGAGAAGCAGACTGCAGCCACGGCCCCCTCTGGCCTCTAGGAACACAGGGTCGACTGAGCAAGGACAGAGCTGTGGGCAAGGTACACTCAGGCTGGTTCTACCAGCCTAACAAGCTTTATAAGATGCAATGAAGGAAAGGAGGGCCAATTTAATCCAAAATCAAGACTGTCTTGTCTAGGTAAGAACCAGTGACTGTTCCAAAGAATTTCTCTTTCAATCAGTTATACAGGGGTCATACAAGGTTAGCTAAGAGAGAAATTCTTCAATTAGATTTTGTTCCACAGAGACTGACAGAAGAGCTGCATCTACATTGGACAGATGCATCCCAAGGCATAAATGGGTACAGTGCGTTGCAATTAATTGGTCCATAGGATCAATTAGTTATGATCCTATGACAAGCAGCTTTTCTAATGGGTAGTTGGATTGTCCAGAACCATCAACAGTCCTTCACTCCATCTTCCATTTCCAACCAGAGGCACAGATATGCAAGTAGTCCAGCTGGGACTGGGCAGAGTTGGCAGTCTGGAACAGAAAGGAGGTAACTGTTCTTACCCCAAAATTCGAGATGTGGGAAAACAGATGGATTTACAGCTCAGAGTGGCTCATGACTCTCAATTCATCTGCCACACTCTATCCTGATCTTCCCAAGTTTGTATACCCTTGGTCTTATTCATAGGCAGACATAGGAAATATCGACATAAGAACATTGGTGGGGCCTGAAGCACTCCCAGATGCCCCACCAACCATCAGCTTTCTAATCCCTGAAACTTTCCCCACCAGGATAAACCCAGCCTGAAATGCAAACTCCCCCGGTCATGGGGCATGAGAACCAAAATTCTAAATCAAAAGTAAATTGTAACTACTACTCATTCAGCCAACATGCGGTAAACCCTGTTGCAGGTCCTTCTATTGCCCTCATCTCCCCACCCCTATTCCCCATGGTCAGCCCAGGTGGGCCAGGAGCAGAATAGAGTTCTACAGGGCTGAACGTGGGGCAGATTTCTAACACAATTGAAAAAAACACAAAGAATAAATTCCGAAGCCAATTTTTGAAAGACATGCCCTACCAGTTGGAAGTAATATACACCTCTCAACCACTTAGTTATGGCCCGCCTTTGTGCTCAGAGATCTTTAAGGCAAAAGAAGAGTGAAAAATAAACATAAGTTCATACATGTAGAAGTTAGATTCTTCTCCTGAGCTGAGGAAATCAAGGCACATGTGCTAATCCCACTGCTAACCAACTGTTTCCACGGCCGGTCTCTCTTGCCTCTCTGGGCCAATTCACTCATCTGTAAAGTAATAGAGCAGCACCATATAATTCTGAAGTTCCATCTACCTCCGTGAGTCTAAGGTTCTGCACGCATCTCTGATTCTTAAGTACTTTTGCTTAAGTACAATCACACCGGGGGAAGGTGGGGGAGGGGGAACCTACACGAACCACTGGATATATTTCTTGGCCAGAAAGAACCATTTATTCTGGAAAATGAACTACATCCCTGTGTGGGCATTAAATCAAGCAGCATCCTGAAAGCACATGTTCAGGGCCGCAGGAGACATACAAGTCCAATTAAAATATTTAAGCTAGTTTTCTTTCTTCGGAGAATCACATAGTCTAACTACATACACATGTCTGGCATTTTCTGATGATCATGATGAGGTTTTTGAATGAGTTGTTTGGCATTTGAATTTTATTGGATCAATATCATGTGTGGGTCATGTAACAAAATTTTCTGAAAAAAAAAGTCTGATGTGCTATTCTTTCCTTCTGGTTTCTATGCCATCTTTTTTATTTATTTATTTATTTTTTAGCCATTTTAAGAATACAAGACTTATTCTGTAGTTTCCTTCTGCCTGTTGCTCGATCTCAAGTGTCCTTGTTCTCATGATCAGAGTTAGGGATCTTTATTAGATATCAAGGTTGATGCCAGGGCAGGCAACCAGGAATGCAACTAGGTGAGGATCTTCTGGGCTCTCCAGAAGAAATCATAAAGAGGACCAGCTATAAGGTTGAGACTTCCTCTATGTTGATGATGGAAAGTGTCTTTCTATTTCTGAGGAGTGTCATGATTAAGGAGACCAAACTAATGTATAAGAGAGTTAAAGACTCCTGAATCTTACGCCAAGAAACTAGTTCATTGGTAGGAGAAGTATATTTGTTAAGGAACAGTATGAGCTGCTGTAACAAAAGAAACCCAAAACACAATGACTTGACCAAGTTGGAATCATATTTATTTCCCATTTAACAACCCAAAGAAGTCGTTCCAGGGCTAGGAGGGCAGCTCTGCCATCCTCAACATGTAGCTTCCCTCTTTGGGTCCAAAATGGCTTCTTCATCTCCTGCCATTACATCTGCCTGTAGCCAGTGGGGAGGGCAAAGGTGAAAGGCAAATGCACGCACATTTCTTTTAAGATTTTATCATGAAAGCTGTTAACTATCAACTAAGATCTGTTGTCCCTTCTTTGGGGACACTACATTTTCCAGTCTGCTTGCAGTTGGTTATGGCCATGGGATAAAATTCTCTCCAACGGAATGAATGGAAGCAGAAGTAGAGGATTAGGAAGAAGATCTTGTGGGCCACATATGGAAATATCACATCTTAATCCTGCCCCATTGGCTGGAGTTCACTCTCATGGTCCCATCTACCTGCAAGAGAGGTTGGGAAATGTAGTCTACTTGTGGGCCAAGTCTCAGGCTCCCTCTGCCTCCAGCACTCCTCCATGCAAAAGAAAGGGAACCAATGCTCATGGTTGCTCAATCTCAAGTGCCTTTGTTATGATCATGAGTCATAGCTAGGTTAGGTCATTTGTAGACATCAATTTAGTTAATTCTATGTGGTAAGAATAATAACTTTTATTTTGTAAATGAGACTCAGAAAGCTTAAGAAATTTGCCTGAAGTTACACAGCTAAGCAGGACCATGACAGAGACAGAGGTCCCTCTCCA
The DNA here is from genome assembly GCF_000325575.1 of Pteropus alecto. NCBI lineage: Eukaryota > Metazoa > Chordata > Mammalia > Chiroptera > Pteropodidae > Pteropus > Pteropus alecto. The sequence continues at coordinate 5,290,891 of NW_006441386.1, forward strand.
CAACCCTTGCACTTTCCTCCATACCAGGACATCTCCAGAGTCTCCCTAAGCAAAGCACCATAAAAGGGGCTACTTTGCCACTGTACATTGACTCACACACCATAATTGTCCAATGGGGATTGGAGTCAATGTTGATAACATAAGATATTTCCTTAGAAGATATTTGCTCTCCAGATAAAGGCAGAAAAGTGACCCTAGAAGGGGTTCAGGGCTTTCTGAGTCATTGCCTGCAGGGAACACAGGTCCAGAATACTTCAAAAGACCATGCACCTGGGCTCATCACAACAAAGGCCTGGAAGGGAAGAGGTCACAGGCGAGATGTGTTTACAACAGCAGGATAATGGGGGTGGGGAGTCATATGATCTCTCTCACCACAAATACACAAAACCCCTTCCTGTTCTTAACCACCCCAGTCCACACATATGCAGACATGCCCCATCTCTTGCCGAGCTCTGGGGCTATCATGCCACAATTCTGGCAATCATGCTGAGTTTTGGCTGCGTAGATGGCTTTTCTGTTTCCCTAAATGTGAGAGGCACACGCTCTATTTTGGCATCACTATTAGTTTGTGAGCCATGATAGTCTTTCCTGCAGCTAAGGATGAGAAAGCTTGAAATGAGATCATTTATTCAATCATTTTGTTAAGAGGCAGAATAGCATAAACTCCAGAGACAGAGTTCAAAACTCAGCTCTGCAGCTTACCAGATGTGTGGCCTTGGACGAACCAATTAACCTCATTTGGCCTTAGTTTTCTCATCTGTAAAATGAGATAATAGTCTCTATGGGTACCAGGAGATACTTGGAAAATCCTACGTCTCAGGCTTGGTGGCTTTTTGGGATGTGACACTTGCTTATTTCTGAGAAGGCAGAAACTTAAGAACATCCACAATGTTCACCATCATGGTACCCAAAGCCTGGATGTTTTGTTCCAAAACATCATTTATCCTTATTACACTGAGGGAAAGAAATGAAAGCATAAAATCTTTGCATAATTCCTTTATCTTGCTCTTTAGATTGAAAAAAATTATGCATAGTTGCTACGTTGCTATATTCTTATTGGAAAACAGATGAAGTCTTCCTCCTAAGGTTCCAAATGAGCAAGAAGAAGCTGTGATTGGATGTCATCACTGCCAGTCATCTCAGATCTAAAGGCCCATCCCTGGGAAGGTCAGGTCATGTCCACAGAGCTTGCCCATAGACAAAACTCTCTCTTCACCCCCTTCCACTGTTCAGACTTTTCTTGTGGGGCAGGAGAGGAGGGTGACATTTATCTAATAAAGGGCTGATAAACTAGGAAGAATATTATCTCATTTCATAATATTATCAAGTAGGAAGTAAAAGGAACTTTGTTTTAAATCCCTTTGGGGTCATGTCTACATATTAATTAAGAACCTTTTGCTCACTGTGTTATAAAAAGAACCAAGGCACTAATTAGGGCCTGTCAAAGCAATAGGGCTCCCTCTGGTCTCTGCCCAGAATGTTCCAAAGCCACCAAGCTGCACTTATAAGGACTAGATGATAAATGGTCCAAGTAAAATGCTTGGAAGTTCCCTCAACAGTCAAAGCCTTGATGAAAGATAGCAAGCGTGCCATTCAATAAGCACATGTTCAATGTCAACTGAGTGCCCAGGGCTCCTACTCTCAGGAGATCACAGTCCAGATACCTCAAGAGTGTTCCCCAGAGCTGTGCCCCTGAGAAGGAATGGGAGCCAGTCAGGCAGAAAGATGCCAGGAGAGAGCTCTCCAGGCAGACTCAGAAGCAGCTGAGCCCTTGGGGGGAGGCAAGTGTTTCCAGAGAGCTGGAGCAGAGTATTAGTGAAAATGAGAAGTTGGGATGGACCTGGGATGAGGTCCTCAAGCAATAAAGGAAAAAGAAGAGGAGATTTTTGAGAAAATAAATGGATAAGAGTATTGGTAAAAGGAGAAGTGGAACTGGAAAGATGGAAGAAAGATAAAAGAATAGCAGAACTGGAGATATTTTCTTCCAAGCATAATTGGAAGAAGCCATGGAACTTGCCTCCAAGCTGAGGTGGGATGAGAGCAAAGGGAGCATGACAGTAAGTCCTACTCTATTCCACTGAGTTCAAAACATATCATCAACAGCAATAAAGATATCACTTCACACAAATAAAAGAAGCCTGGGAGTTAACATTGCCAGATTTGGTGCAGTGCCTCAACCATGTCATCAAAGAAACAGGCTTCTTCTACCTTCCTGCTTTGTCATCCCTAGGATGTTGTTGGTTTCTGTCCTTGAGCTTCTCACCTCATGGTCACAAAAGGGCTGCTGAAGTACCACACAACCATATTTAAGGCAGAGAGATGAGAAATGGTAGAAAAATTTTGTTAATTTATCCATCAATAAACACTTGGGTTACTTCCACCTTTTAGCTATTGAGAATAATGCTGCTATGAACTTGGCTATATAAATATTTCTTTGAGACCCTGCTTCCAATTCTTTTGGATAAATACCCAGAAGTAAGAGCTCTGGATCACATAGTGATTCCATTTTTAAATTTTTGAGGAACGGTCATACTGTTTTCCATAGGGCCTGCACCATTTGACATTCCCACCAACAGTGTACAGTGGTTCTAATTTCTCCCATTCTTGTCAACACTGTTATTTTATTTTTTCTTAATAGTAACCATCCTAAGGGCATGAGGCAATATCTAATAGTGGTTTTGATTTGCATTTCCCTAATGATTAGTGATGTTGAGCATCTTTCCATATGCATGTTGGCCATTTGCATGCCTTCTTTAGAGAAATGTCTATTCAAGTCCTTTGCCCATTTTGTTGTTGTTGCAGTAGTTTTCACATTTGCTTTTTACTTTGGAATGTAAACTTAGAGTTGGCCTGTTCTCTTCTAACTGCCTTTGCAATGGCTGTTACATCGAATTTGTCTTCTGCATAAAGGGTCAATTTCAGCCACTGCCCTAGGACAGCAGCCCCAGGATTGCTCCATGCCTGCTCCCCGGGCTGGCATGATGCAGACCTCAAGACACGTTGTCTGTGGCAGTGCAAAGCCTGGGTGTATGGGGTCAGGGAGCCATGTCTACTGGTGTTGAGGCCTCTGACCCAGGGCAAGCAATGGTCCTCTCTCTTCTGCAGGACCATCCTGCAGCTGGAAGCCAAGTGCTGTGCACTGTACAAACAGATGATGTCCAGACCATACATAAAAATAGAACTGTGACCCACTATCTGCAGCAACCAGTCCAGGAAGCCAAAGAAGGGCTCCTGTAACAATTAGCTCAATACCACCAAGATTCAATCAACACCTGACAGCTTCCCGAATTGTTGTCCCCACTTCTAACTTAGGACCAATTAAGGAAAGCCAAATACACTCTCCTAACTAGTCATATAGTATACACCACTTCTAGTTAGCCTGCCTACAGCTTCCCCATGCCAACAGCCTCCAATTCTTTTTCTACTATGAATCTTCTAACTTGGAGTCTTTGCCAAATGCAAGTGAGGGTGGCTGATTCTCTTGCTATAGCAAGCTCTGAATAAATAGCCTCTGTTTGTTCTTTTCAGATGGTCTTCATTTATTTTTATAACACACTTGACCTTGGGGATGTTGCTTAACTTCTCTAGGCCTCAGTTGCCTCAGAGAGAGATATTAAGAAGA
>NW_006441386.1:5295730-5296830 GCF_000325575.1 Pteropus alecto
CAGGAGTATCCGTGGTGAGTCCAGTGCTCCTTACTGAGCAACGCCAAGACTCACACTGATGGCAGCTGACTTCGGTTTCTGGTGAGGCAACTATAAGCACAGCATCTGTGGATTGCTTGCTGAATCTTAACAGGTGGTCTCAGAGGGCACAGGCTGGGGCTAAACTTGGCTTGCAAGTGAACCCCTGTCAGGACTGTGCCACTGGACACCTACCACACAAAGCCACACTAGCCACACTGGGAGACTTAAGAGCTTTGCTTAGTACATAGAAACAGACATGGAAAGGCAGCCAAAATAAGAAGACAAAGAAGCAGAAACTATATGAGAACAGAACAGAGATCCAGAAACAACAGAGTCAAGCAATCTCACAGATGCAGAGTTTAAAACACTGATTGTAAAGAGGCTTAATGAACTTTTGGAAGTGTAGATAAATTCAGTGAGAACTTTAACAAAGAGATAAAAAACATAAAAATCAAAATGGAAATTATAAAAGAGAGCCAGTCTGAAATGAAAAATACATTATCTGAGATGAGAAGTACATTAAATGGGAAAAAAAAGTGAATAAGGAAGAGGATCAAATGACTTACATAGAGGATGGGAAAGCCAAGGACACTCAATCACTATGGCAAGAGAAAAGAAGCCAAGACTATAATAATAATTTAAGGAGCCTGTGGGACACTATTAAAGGTAAAAACATCCAAGTCACAGTGGTACCTGAAAGAAAATAAGATGTTGAAGAGCTATTTGAAGAAATAATGGTGGAAAACTTCCCTAACTTGATGAAAGAAATGGACATAAAATCCCAGGAAGCTCAGAAAGTCCCCAAAACCGGGAACCCAAAGAGGCTCAGACCAAAACACATCATAATTAAAATACCAAAGATTAACAATTCTTTTTCTACTATGAATCTTCTAACTTGGAGTCTTTGCCAAATGCAAGTGAGGGTGGCTGATTCTCTTGCTATAGCAAGCTCTGAATAAATAGCCTCTGTTTGTTCTTTTCAGATGGTCTTCATTTATTTTTATAACACACTTGACCTTGGGGATGTTGCTTAACTTCTCTAGGCCTCAGTTGCCTCAGAGAGAGATATTAAGAAGAGT
>NW_006441386.1:5297037-5322383 GCF_000325575.1 Pteropus alecto
ATATATATTCAGAATTGCTATGAGGAAGTAATAAATTCAAATTTGTGAAACACTTAGAGTGAACTGCGGCCCATAGAATGCTCACTTTTATTATTTCTTATTATTATCATCATCATCAGTATCACCTCTTACATAGTCCTCTGGGAGATCTGGGTTGGGGATTTTGGTCCCTAATTCACAAGGAAGAAACTGAAACCCAGAAAGGAAAGGGGTTTGCCCATAGTGAGTTGGTAGTGATGCAGGGGTGCAAATCAGGTCTTTAGGTACTAAAATGGGGAATTCTTACTACATCAGATCGCCTCCTCAGTCCAAACAGAGACCTCCTGTTTAGAATAACACATCTAGAGTGACATCTCCAACCATGGTTGTATTAATCAGCTTGGGCTGCCACAATGAAATACTACAGTCTGGGGGCATCAACAACACTTTTATTTTCTCATAGTTTTGGAGGCTGTAGGTCCCAGGCCAAGGTTTTAGCAAGTTTAGTTTCTTCTGGGGCTTCTCTACTTGACTTGCAGATGGCCCTCTTCTCCCTATATCTTCACATAGTCTTCCTTCTGTGTGTCTGTGTCCAAATTTTCTCTTCTTAAAAGGACATTAATGAAAAATGGTGTAGATGATAGAGGCTCTGTTCATCCTTCTGGTGACCAAATCAAAGTTCTGACAGAAACAAGGAGCAGCAGCAAGGGAAAATTGCCTGGAATCTAGATGAACAAGTCATAAAACTAGGAAGAAATCTAAGAAATCACCCTGCAATGGCAGAAGGTAGGACAGGGCAAGGATGTAAGGCTGCCAGGTTCTGAGCAGCTGAATGGGACAGAGGCAGCAGCAGAGGCAGCCGGAAGCTGCAGATGCCTCTTAAATGGGCTGCATCCAGGAGTGGACTTTTGCGCTGATGGATTAGCTTGTTCTGAGCACCTGTGCCTGGTTGGCTGTTCCAGGAGGTGCCAGCGACTTACAGGGAGACACTGAGTTGTTGGAGTAAGGGCCAGAAGTAAGGATCTCTCCAAGACAGAAGTGCCAGTGGTATCCATTGTTTCTTTATTGAGCCCTCCCCGCTCCAATCGCACAGAGGCAGGGCCACCATAGCCAAGAAGACATCAAACTAGATAACAGAAGTCGCTCCACCCAGAAGAGTCCTTGAAACTCCACCTCCTCCAACTCAGGGCCCTACCCAAGCCACATCCAGGTTTATCCTCAGTGAGTCAGGGGCTCCTTCCTGAGCAGTGCCTGGACTCACATTGGTGGCAGCTGGCTTCGGTTTTGGGTGTGGCCTTTTGAGGCAACTATAAGTATACCGCATCTGTGGATTGCTTCCTGAATCTTAACAGGTGGCCCCGCAAGGGGTAGAGGCTTGAGCTAAGTTTGGCCTGCAGCTGAACCCCTCTCAGGTCTGTGCCACTGGAACCTACCACACGAAGCTACACTGGGAGACTTAAGAGCTTTGCTTAGTACATAGAAACAGACATGGAAAGGCAGCCAAAATAAGAAGACAAAGAAGCAGAAACTATATGAGAACAGAACAGAGATCCAGAAACAACAGAGTCAAGCAATCTAACAGATGCAGAGTTTAAAACACTGATTGTAAAGAGGCTTAATGAACTTTTGGAAGTGTAGATAAATTCAGTGAGAACTTTAACAAAGAGATAAAAAACATAAAAATATACCAATATTCATACTATAAGTTACCAGAAGGAAAAGAGGGAGTGCAAGGCATTGAAAAATTATTTCAAGAACTAATGACTGAACACTTTCCTAACCTACTGAAGGAAATAGACATACAAACCCAGGAAGCACAGAGAGTTCCAAATAAGATGAACCTAAAGAGGCCCACACCAAGACACAGCATAATTAGAACACCAAAGCTTAAAGACAAAGAGAGAATCTTACAAGCAGCAAGAGAAAAGCAGCTAGTTACCTACAAGGGAGCACCCATAAGACTGGCAGCTGATTTCTTAAAAGAAACTATGCAGGACAGAAGGGCTTGGCACAAAATATTCGACATGATGAAAACCCAGGACCTACAACCAAGAATACTTTATCTGGCAAAGCTATCATTTAGAATCAAAGGACAGATCAAGAGCTTCCCAGATAAAAATAATCTAAAGAAATGTATCACCACCAAGCCAGTATTACGGGAAATGTTGGAGGGACTTCTTTAAGAAGAAAAAACATGTATCAAAAACAGGAATAAAGAATGGTAATAACTACATTTCTATTAACAATTACTTCAAATGGAAAAGAGTTAAGTGCTCCAACCAAAAGATAGAGTGGCTGAATGGATAAGAAAATAAGATTCCTACATATGCTGCCTAGAAGAGACTCACTTCAGATTAAAAGACACACACAGACTTAAAGGAAGGGGATGGAAAAAGATATTGCTTTAATGGACCTAGAGGGTATTGCGCTGAAGGAAATGGGTTGGATAGAGAAAGACAAATATCGCATGATTTCACGTACATGTGGAATCTAAAGAACAAAATCAACAACAACAATGAAAATGGAATTAAACTCAGATACAGAGAATAGAGGGTTACTAGATAGGAAGGGAGTCAGGGGGGATTAAGAGATACAAATGGATAGTTGCAGAATAGACATGGTAATGTAGAGTGTAGCATGGGGAAGATGGTTAATAATGTTGTAATAAATATGTAAGAGGGAAGAGGGGTACTAGATTTAGTGGGGTGATCATTTTGCAAGTTATATGGATCTCTGATCACTACGCTATACAACTGAAACTGATATATTATTGTATGCCAACTATAATTGAAAAAAAACTCATTGAATTGTACAATGTAAATACAAGCAACTAATTGTCTATTTTAATAAAGATGGGGAAAAAATTAGATGCTGAAAGAAAAAAATAAGGACACTAATCATATCGGATTAGGGTCTACCCTAAGGACCTTATTTTAGCATAATCACCTGTTTAAAGACTTTATCACTAAATATTGTTACATTCTGAGGTGCTGGAGTTAGGACTTCAATATATGAGTTTGGTGGGAACACATTTCAGCCCATAAAAATAGTTAAGAAGGCAAACTCTGGGCCCAGCTGCCTGGGTGTCAGCCCTGGCTCCACCACTTACCAGCTGTGGGACCGTAGGCAAGTTACTTAACTAGTCTGTGCCCCAATTCCCTCATGTGTAAAACAGGCTTAATAATAGTGACTAACTCATAGGGTTGCTGTAAAGTTAAATGAGTTAGTAAAATCCTTAGAATAGCCTCTGGCATATAGGAAGTGTTATATAAATGTTAGTTACTACTATTAATTATTATTATGACTATATCACATCTGGGTTTATTTTTATGGAATCACATTTTTCCAAGCTGAAATTTTTTAGAAATAATGATAATGAAACAATAATGTAATGCTACCACATATCAGTCTTAATGAGTATCAGGCTGAGGGCCAAGCACTTTTCATGTTTTATCACCTTGAAGCTCAAGAGATGCTATGGTCTCAAATGGCCTCAATTTTTAAAAGGCCAAGAAGATTTTCATGTTGGTCCCAGCTAGACATGTAAGGAAAATTCTAGATAAAATCAAAACCTGCTGCTCGATCGTAGTTAACATTGTGCAAATTGTCACTTTAGGATTGGTATTAATTATTTGGAAGGGGACTGCATGGTGTAGAGGACAGAGCACAGCCTGGGGACAGACATCAAAAGGCTTGTGGTCCCTGGTCCTCATCTGGCCAGTTCTCAGCTGCCCACAGCAGGGCCATGGAAAGAGACACATTCTGAAGACACAATCATCTCTTGCTCTAGAGGTAGAACTGATCTCTTGGCACAGCCAGACCCTTCAAGATGTACTGTTGTGTTCACTTGCTGACAGTAATGCCTGAAACACCACCATTCACATTCCATGCACGGTGGCTTATTATACCAAGGCCAGCCATTCATGCCCTAGTGTGTTTCTAAAAAAAAATTTTTTTAATCATTCTCCCCCAGAAAGTTATCCTAGAGTGTGCCCTCAACATAACATTTTTCTCACACTACTTTCCATATAACATGCTCCCCTTCTGAGCTGAATGTACAGTAGACACACAGAAGCAATCTGTGGTTGAGTAGAGAAAAACGGATCAGGCTGGAAAAATAGCAGAACACAAACAAAAGGCCTTTGCTATCATCTCCCCCAGCCAGATAAGCCTTATAAGTCTTACAGCTTCAAAAAGAGAAATTTTTAACCCAATTATGTCAAACCCCACTGGATACATTTGATCCGGGAAAAATATCATCTCTGGCAATCATAAAGAATATTAAGGTATTAGCAACCATCATTCTAGAATTGCATTGGAAGGGGAGCTGGAAATAATTGCACATCAGTTGCTCAAAAATCAGCAGTAAAAGAAATTTACATTAGTGTATAAATTACCCTCTCAGCAATATAAATTAGGATTTTATACCTCCTAATGACAACAGTACAGGCCCCGGCTGTGCTAAGCAGAGATTTCTTGGAGGAAGGAGCGGCTGTGCTTTGAATCCAGCAGGCACCTGTGCCTCAGTGCTGAGCTGGGGAGCAGAAGTGATTTGAATTTGACTGTCACCCGCCTGGAAGCCAGTCCTACTGGAATATTCTCCAGTCAGCAGAGCACCAGGGAGGCATGTATACCCAGGGCAGGCTCTGCAGAAAACAAAAGTAATTTGCCTCCCTCACCCTCAACAGCACACTCAGCCCCCCACCCCTCCCCACAGCCCTCCCTTGGAAGCAGAAGGCTCTAGATTTACTTGGAAAGCTATTATGTTATCAACACTTTCATTAAGAACATTTGGTGACTTGAGTTGCAGTTCTTCAGCTTTGTGGCAGGATAGCCTGAGACTAAGTTTAGAATCAGGGACAGTTTTTGCTGGAAGGCCAGGAGAAAACACCTAAAAACTCCTCAAAGTTTGGAGGACAAGGCCCAGGGCAGGGAGAGTGAGTGGATGGAGTACAGTGGGAAGAATGGGAGACTCTTCCTGTGGCAGGTGACAGAAGCCAAAGGCAATATCATTTTATAGGGCAGGTGGCTGGAGAATAAAAGTCTGCCTCTGGCTTCAGGGATCGACGGTCCATAAACTCAAACTCTATCTATCCATGTATGAATATATGTATGTATGTGTATCTCTCTCTCGCGCGCTCTCTCGCTCTCTCTCTCTCTCGCTCTCTCTCTCTCTCGCTCTCTCTCTCTCTCGCTCTCTCTCTCTCTCGCTCTCTCTCTCTCTCGCTCTCTCCTTCCCTCCCTCCCTCCTTTCCTCTCTCTCATCTATCATCTATCATCTATCATCTATCTATACTCATCCATCTATTCATCTGTCCTTCAGGTCTGTATGACTCCTATGTTGGCTTTTTTCTCTTTTACTGCATAGACTGCCTTTCCATTCAGTGAAGGAATATGATTGCCAAACAAAAGAAAAACAAAACCATCAAACAGATAGAGCTGTTTCTACTCAGCTCTGATGGTTCTTCTTGATTGCATGCCTACCCCCTGGATCAATCGCTGTTGAGAGGAGGTAGAATATTACAATTAGCTGGGCTTGGGACACATGCTCACCACTATCATTTGAGTAGGTGATAGTGATGTCAATGGATTTACAATCCCACCAAACCCACAGAGAAAAGAAGAGCAATTCTCCCAGAGGAAATCGGTACATTGAGCCTTCTAGCAAGTTGTTTGTTCCAAAGGGCCCGAAGAAATCAGTGATGAAGCCAGAACCAGGAACTCCCTCCCGCACCCCTCTCTCCACCCCTCGTGCAGGCAGTATACCCAGTGAGGGACGTGGAGGTTTGGGGCAGGACTGAGCTAGGGAAGAGGCAGTCTCCACATGTTCCATCTCTTGACAATTTAGAGACAACAGCCCTTGTACTAGTCTGTGGGAGAGAGAAAATGGAGCATAGTGGGCCACAAAATACAGCCTGGACTCCGGCAGGTCTATGCATCTATGAGTTTAAACAGCTCTCCAAGCAATCTCAGTAAACAGCCCACATTGAGGGCTCTGGGCTAAGGCACTGGGGTCTCCAGGACAGCCCTGTTCAAACTGCAAAACAGGTCAGGGCTACATCACTCAAGTATAGGCTGTGCTATGTGGTTTCCTGTGGGATTAGTAGTAGTAACAAGTTCAAGTGAAGCCCTAGAATCACCAACTCTCTCAGCTTCCCCCCAGGAAGAAGACGACTGGTAGGGAACCCACTTCAGAGGTTCTGAGATGAAGAGGGTCTTGGCCAAGGTCACACCAAGGGCGTGGCTGAGAAGGAACTAGAATCCACATCTCTAGACTCTCTTTCATGCCTTTCCAGCCATTCATTTACAAAAGGGAGATGGCTGCAAAGTGGCATCCTATGACCCACTACCCCACCTTTATTCCCCTTCCCATTTAAACTTCCTTCCCCTTCCCTGTGGAATCCATGGGAATCTAGGGGTGGAGAGCTCCCTGAATTGAGAAATCAGGGTCACTAAAAAATAGCTTGGGCCATAACTGCTTGTTTCTGCCACACTGGGGTCTTACATCTCCAGTTGGATCAGAACCCTTTGAGGAACCCAAGGCAGTGGTGAGATTGTGGAGAAATGTGCCCCCAGGAGGCAAGAAGGAGGATTGGTGCCTGCTTTGCCATGCACAAGCTGCGTGACAGCATACTAATTACTGAGGATTCTGGAGCCTCATTCTCCTCCTCTGCAAAATGGGGATCCTGGTACCTCCTTCCCAGGGCAGAGGTGAGGAGTGAGGAGATGACCTGAGCAAGGATCTAAGTCCCGAGCCCAGGGGAGGGAGGCCTCTTGCTTTCTGCCTCTCCTGGAGGCCGAGGCCAACTCTTGCCCTTTCTGCATGCCCCAGCAGGCCCTGATTGACTGTTGATTCATTAATGTAGAGACCGGGTCACCATGAGGATATTTTCTGATGATAAAAAAAAATCCCTGGAGAATGAAATGTTATGTGTCACTTGTCAACAAAGCCCAGCACTTTTCAGTAAAATAAGCATCTTATTCTGGAAAAACTTAATTAAAACTGCTGTTGGCACTCAAGTGATTTACACCATCATTCCCAGCCTGTGCCTGGTGACTCCCTGGGGAGACACCAATTATATCCTGGGGATGTTGTGAAATTCTCAGAATAATCCTCTAAACATAAATCTTTAATTCATTTTAACTTTAAAAAAAATCAGATCATGCAGCAGGTTTCCAGAAAACTCCAAAGTTTGGAGCCACGTGAAGCCTCAAAGAAATGGGAGGCTCCAAGAAATTGGAGGCCCAGGAGGCACAGAGCCAAACTTTGTGTTCAGAAAACACTGGTTGAAGGCCCACTGTGTCACTGGGAAAATCTCAGTCTCATTCTTTTCTCCTTGAACTTGAGAGGAAATGGGCTTTGTAAACAGAGGTGGTAGGACTCTTGGTTTCTCTGTACCAGCAACAAAGCCTAGATTATCAGCTTCTTGCATGAACCTGAAACTGGCAAATGCCCCCAAGGAAAAAGTGGTTGCAGATCATTGGCTGACCTCTCTGCCATGTCCACCCTCCGGAGTCTCAGCCCCTCCAGTCCTGGTTGCTTCCACAGTTGTCTTGCCTTTAAACAGATAGTTTTTGTATTTTTTTCTAACATTTCTCGTTCTTAGAAAGATGGTTGACCTGCCACATATTATCCCATCCTCCCCAGAAGAGCATGTTCAAAATTATATATTCGCAACCATGAAGTACAGCCCTGAGTTTATGTGAAATAAATCTGTTCATGCTTTCATTCGATATTTATTATGTGACAGTTGGTGTCTCTGGGGCCAATACTTTATGGGAAAGAGAATGCCTCCCCATCAGAGTGAACATTGAGCCTGAGTTACTACAAAAGACTGAGCCTCCATCCTCTCCTGACTGCTATAAAGCCAATTGTCCTACCTTCGTGTAGCTCTTTGGGTAGCATTTCACCCTTTATGATTCCATTTCTTTTCTAATCTGCTTTCAAGGCTCTTTGTAACCTGGTTTCATTTCCATAAGTAAAATGTGTAGGAATGGTTCATACCTGGCATATATATCATCTTACCAATTTCTGTGCCAATGACAGGCATCACTAATCAATCATGGGCATTTTCCCTCTGAACTAAAATATGACCTCAGAATCACGTGACACATGTGCTTCAGTCAGCCACTACCAATCAATCACAGAAAGCAAGCAAGATGAAACTCGCTTGCCAGCCCTGGGTGAAAGCAATAGTCCTTATCCCTCTCCACACCCTAAGGTTCTTCCCTGACCCTGGCTGGTTCTTCCCGGTGCCTGGTAGTTGAGCTTCAGTCCTTGGCTCAGATCCCATCTGCTCTGACCTTTCACATGCTTTATCTCACAGCTGCAGACAGCCCCTAGATTGTAGATCTTCAACTTGCTTCACCATTCACTTCTAGTCTTAGACCAGGTTTATCCTCCCCTGGTGACAGTCTCCTTCCTGTCCTCCTGGCCAAGCTCAGTTTTTAACCCTTTATTCAGAGCCCCTCTATGCTCTTTCAACAGTCTGGGTATCACTCAACTTACTGTATTGACTTAAAGGCTATGTTATAACCCAGTGCTTCAGACTGGCCACATTTGAACCACAGATCAGGAGACCCAGCTTTGCCTCTAGCTATGGGACCTCAGATGAGCACTCTCCCTTTCTAGGCCTGTTTGTCACCCTGTAGAAATTGAAAAGTTTAAACTACATTCAGGATGGCAAGTACCTGGCAGGCATACTGCCCCTTCCTATACCTGAGTCCCTGGAAGACACCACTAATCAATTGTGAGACTCTTTCTAACTAAATTCAGACCCACAAATCCAAGAAGCCACTCCAAACAACTGGAATAGGCCCACAGGATAAAATTTGTTTGGCATTCCTCCACCTAATTGTTTGTCCCACAGCAGCTCTTTGAAACAAACCTTCTCTAGCCTCTTTCGACACTCATCTCTAGCCATTCCCATGCGTAGGAAGCAGGATAATGGCCCTACAAAGATGTCGACATCCTAATCCCCAGAGCCTGTGACTTTGTTGTCTTAAAAGGCAAAAGGAAATTTGCCGGTGTGATCAAGTTAAGGATCTTGTGATGGGAGATTATCCTGGATAATCTGAGTGGGTCCAATGTAATCACGCGGTCTTAATAGGAGGAAGGCAAGAAGATCAGAGTCAGAGAGAGAAAAGATGTAAAGACAAAGCAGAAATCAGAAAGGAGAGAAAATGCTTCATGGCTGTGAAGATGGAAGAAGGAACCATGGGACAAGAAATGTAGGCGGCCTCTAGAAGCTAGAAAAGGGAAAGATATTTCTGGGATTCTTCTCTGCAGTCTGTGGAAGGAATGCAGCCCTTCCAACACCTTGATTTTAGACTTTTGACCTCCAGAACTGTAAGAAAACAAATCTGTGTTGTTTTAAGCCACTAAGTTTGTGGCACTTTGTTACAGCAGCCACAGGAAACCAATCTGGTGTTTCACCATCAGGTACCACCTGCAGATCTCTGTACTGTGACATTCTGCCTCCCCGCCAACAGGCACCCAAGGCATCTGTCTGGATAGCACATACTCTCTTGCCTTTTCCACAGGTATCCAGGTCTCTGGTTGGCCAGGACCACCAGTAGACTGTGAGCCACCCCACCCCCCTCCTTCCGGGAAAGAGCTGTGCCTTATATCTTCATGTCTTCATGATGCATGGCAGCAGAAAGAAACCTAGAGAGATGGGTGTTGGACATATCTGGGTTTGAGTCCTGGCTCTGCCTCCTACCAACTGTATCATTTTGGCGATTCTGCTCCTTCATCTGAAAAAAAATGGGCAAAAGAACAGTATCTGAAGGGATGCTGTGAGAGTTTAATGAAATTACACTCAGCGGTAGTCCCAAGGACCCATGACACCAGGAAATCTATCATTTTCCTGACCCACTGATTAGATCATATGTACCATGGGTCCAGTCCAGCACAGCCTCGCAACTGCACTGCTCCATCTGTTGTTCTCTTTTGATTCTTAATCCTCATTACAACCCTGTAGACACTGGAAACCCCACTTGACAGGTGTGAAAACTGAGGAAATGATTCATGACCCTGAGTATACAGTCACAAGATTGTATAAGGAAATGATTGCAACCCCCAGGCACCACAGCCAGATTGTCTGAGTTTAAATCCAGTTTCACTACTTATTAGTTATATAACTTAAGCAGATTACTTAAACTCTCTTTGCCTCAGTTTCCTCTTCTGTAAAACAGGAACAAAAATACTGTCTAAGTCATAGTGTTATGAGAATTCAGTGACCAGTGACAGATAGGAGGCTCCCTTCCTCCCCTCCTCCTATATATATGTTCCCAAGACATTTTCTCAAAGTCAACCGGCTCTTACAGATTTCTTTCAGCCCTAAGTCCTGGGATTCTGTGCATATCCTTATTTGTTAATATTGTGACAGTGATGAGCACGGAGTTAGCTGAGACCCACTGACTCATCAAAGTCCACTCTGGACCTTGGCTGCAAGGAAGACGACAGGCTTGCATCTCCTCTCTCTCCCCACCCACCTTGGGCCCCAGTTGTTCTTCTCATCTGCTAGGCTACATTCCCTTCATTGCTCAAAATGTCATCTTGAAGTCAGACTGCCATCTCCAGAGAGCTAACAGAGGTCTCCTGAGTGTGTAGCAGAGTGTCTTTGCCAAGGTTTTGTATACCAACCACAGCCCCTGAGCCAATCTTAATAAAGATCTCCTGCCACAGCTCTCAGCACTGACCTCAGGGAGCTCCAGCTGCCATTGCTCCTTGTATGGCTCCCCCAGAGCCTGGAATCACTGGAGACCAGAAAAAGCTTCTTCCACATTTGCCCCTTATGACCCAGGGCACGAAGGATAGGTATGGAGGCCTAAGGACACATGGAGCAGTAGTCACTCACTGCAGGACCCAAAGATTCCAAGTGTGAGATCATGCAGCAGCGATCTGATGAAAGCTGATGAGGTCTTACTTCTGCACTCTCCTCTGAGAGAACAAAAACCCTTCTGCTTCTCCTTTATGTCACCAGAGGTACAGGACCTGCAGTACACAAGGAGCTTAATAAATGCTAAAGGGATGAATGGAGGGATGGATGGAGGGATGGATGGAGGGATGGATGGATAGATGGATGGATAGATGGATAGATGGACGGATGGACGGATGGACGGATGGATGGGTGGACGGATGGATGGGTGGA
Organism: Pteropus alecto; assembly: GCF_000325575.1. Taxonomy (NCBI): domain Eukaryota; kingdom Metazoa; phylum Chordata; class Mammalia; order Chiroptera; family Pteropodidae; genus Pteropus; species Pteropus alecto. Next base: position 5,308,173 of record NW_006441386.1, read on the forward strand.
CGGATGGATGAGTTAGTGAGTGAGTGAGCAAATAAATTAAGGAATGGATGGAACATCTGCTTCCAGACAATTCCAAAATTTCCTAATCAGATAAAAGAAGTTTGAGGCTTCAAGGACTAGTGTGTGAGGTTTTGGGGCTTGGGGAATGAAGTGGGTGGAAAACCACATCCTGAGACCCATGCTGTCCCTGAGAATGATAAGAGCCCTGAGTCTGACCCTGGCCAGCTGTTAACTCCATGAGGAACATTGTGGCTGCCACCCAGATTCTTAGAGAAACTGGCCTGAGTCCCCAGAAGCAGGGGACTCAAATCCATGACTTACTCAGAACCCTAGGCTGGCCCAGACCAGGGCTTCCCCATCCACCAAAACAACTTGAAGAGCCAAGAATACTCTGTCGCCTACTTGAAGACACATTTTAGGGCATGTCAGCAGTCCTGCTTTATCCATGGCTCAGCCAGCTCTGTGGGATTAAGGATATGAATTCAGGAAAACTCCTGTTAAGTGTCCTTTTAAGAGACTTCAGTCACCCTGGAAAGAAAAGATGGAAAACAGGATCTACAGAGGTGAAGAATTAAGGCTCTTGACTCAAATGACCTTGGCCAGCTTTACCTCTCACTAGCTATATGACCTTCAGAAAGTCACTAAACTGTACCTTAGTGTCTTTGACTACAAAACAAATGTAATTCTCATCTCATGATGCAATTTCAAGAATTAGATGGCACAGTGTCTGGAAAGCCCCAGACATAGTGGGAAGTACCTGCATATAGTGGGTCTCCAATGGTGGCCTCAGTGACAGTGGTAGTGACATGAAGATGGTGAAAGTATGGTTCCTGGTGGGGACAGTCAACCATGAACTTGAAAAACCATGATAAAAGGAAGAATGTGATATGTGACTATGGCATAATAAAAAATATATTTGCTCTTTATTCTCAGTTCTTAGCACAAATCGAATTTCTTGAGTGATAAGAGTATCTTCTATTATTTATAACAAGTTCCTTTTGGCTCATGGTAGAGGGATCCCTACACAGCTTCAGGATGGAAACTGGGCTCCAGAAAAACCAATTGATTAGAGAGCTGGAACTTTCAGTCCCACCCCCAACCTCTGGGGAGGGGAGAAAGGCTGGAGATTTAATCGTGTAGCCAATGATTTAGTCAATTATGCCTATATAATGTAAACTCAGTTAAAAACTCTGAAACAATGAGGCTGGGAGAGCATCTAGGTTGGTGAACATACCCATGTGATTGGAAGGTGTCCCACCAGAGAGGGCATGGAAGCGCTGTGCCCCTCCTGTACCGGGCCCTATATATCTCTTCCATTTGGCTGTTTCTGAGCTATATCCTTTCTAGTAAAGCTATAATCATAAGTATAGCCTTCCGGAGCTGTGAGAGTTGTTCTAGTAAATTACCAAACCTGAGGGGAGGTTGTGGGAACCTACAAATTTGTAGTTGGCTAACCAGAAGTATGGGTGGCTTGGGGAGACCTTAGACTCACAACTGACATCTGAAGTGGTAGACAGTCTTGTGGGTTGATTTAATTTGTGAGGTCTGTGTAACTCCAGGTAGTCAGTGTCAGAACTGAATCGAATTGTAAGACACTCAGGTGGTTTCAGAGAATTAGTGTCAGAGCAAAGTGACGCAAACAGGGAGCAGATGAACTTAGGAGGCAAGTCCAGAGGAGGAGGGGAGAGAGGAGAGCTCCTTGGTGAGGGTGTTCAAAGCCTCCTGCCTTGTCCCCTTCCCCCTGCCTCTCTTCTCCAACCTCCCCCATCTCATTTTACTAAGTCCTAAGAAGCAGAAAGACAAAATGGGATATGAAGAAGAGACATGGCCCAGACCAGGACTGAGGGAAGAGGGAGACCCTCAGGCCCCACTCGTCCATCCCAAACTGAGGACAAGTCTCTGCCTCATTTTTCTGCACCTTCCGCAACCACCCTTTGTTCATTCTGCAGACTAGTGATTCCGTGGAAAGAGGGTATGGGCCCCAGACAGATGAGGAGAGCCAGGCCCAGGAAGAAAAATGTCCCAGGAGTGGCAGCCATCCTCTCAGCAATGTGACAACGCTCAGGAAGATCTATTCCAAGGGAGATCTATTCCAAGACAAATCGCTTCACCCCACCCCCCGATAACACTCCCTTTAAGTGTTAATAGCATAATCCAAAAGGAAAAAAGTTTCCTCTGAACAGAGCATATTCCTCAGGGGCCACTTTGCTTCTTGCTGTGGAGTTATGACCCTCTAAGGAAGGCTGTGTTCCCATCAATTGCTTATTTTCAGTGAGCAGAGGGCCTGAGTTTGACAGAACAGGACAAACGTCTTTCGGCCAGACAGGTAACAGGGGAAAAGAGCGGGGGAGCATAGCGGGGAGCCAGTAGCCAAAATGATGCAGTGAAAAATGTCTTGGAGACCTGGATTTAAAACCCCAATCTATTCTCTCCCAGTTAAATGACCTTAAGCAAATCAACTTTTCTCTCTGCCTTGGTTTTCCCAGTTTCCAACTGGGGCGGGGGGGAGCGGGTAACACTATCTATGCCTAGGGTTGTTGGAGGATAAAATAAAAAGATGCATATTAAGATTCCTGGCCCAGAGCAGGTACACAGTCACATGTGTTGACCCCATACGGCATCCAACTCAGTGCTGTTCCAACCAAGCCTCACATCAGAAATGTCAGGAAACCCTCCAATAATACAGATGCCTGGGCCCCAGGATGGCAAGAAAGCACTGAGCCAGGCCACGAGCTGGTCCTGGAATCGTGACACTGCCAAAAGATGACCAGAAGTAGTGAGCCAGAGGCATGGGGGCAGGAGCAGGAAGGGAGGCCTCTCCCTACTGTCATTCATCTTTTGGAAGATGTGGAACAATCACATCTTCCTTTCACATCTTCCTTAGCCAAGCTGCCTAACATATCTGTCTTCATTCTCAAAATGCTTTCACCATGTTCTCTGACTTGTGCAAACTTCTAGGCTGGCTCCCAAAGGAGCACACAGCAGCATCACCTGGAGACGGGGAAGGAGAGCTTGTTAAACCACAAATCCCCGGGCCCCATCCCCCAGAGTCTGAGGCAACAGGACTCGCATATCTAACAAGTCCTAGGTGGTGCCCATGCGACTGGTCCAGCAATGACACTGCTCCACTTCAACAAAGGACAGCGGCATGCTTTGTCCGAGCTCTTCTCAGAAAGCCAGTCTGCCAGAATATCCCACCTTCCATCTATCACCACAGCCTCTATTTTTTCCATTCAAAGTCTATTTGGGTTGAAATCCACATATTTGAGAAGAGTGTGGTGCCCCAGATCTATTTTCTGCTCTTTTCTGCCTGACTTTTCTTCGGGGGTGTGCTGCCACCTGGACAGTACCTCTTAGGTACCTCCTGTGTCAGCCAGCTTATGTGAATAGAAAGCAGGGACTTAGATGTGGGCATTAGAGGGCTGTACAAATGTGTCCTTATTATCCCCAGGAGCAGAATAATAATTACAATATCTCGGCAGGACTCACTGTGTGCCAGGTCCTTCTTTATATACTCTACACAAATTAACTCACTGAATTTCCTCCAGCAAACCATGAAGTAGAGGCTATTCTTAATTTCATTTTGCAGATGAGAAGATAGAGGCACAGAGAAGCTAAGCAACTCACCAAGTTCGCACAGGTCGGAAGTAGCGAGACCAGGATTGGAACAGGTAGTCTGGCTTAAGAAACCAGTCAGCTTTTAAAGCAACAGACCCAAGGCTGTTCCCTGCTTAGCTGAACTCAGGCCCACAACCACACATAAACGGTGTGTGTAGAGGTTACTTTTCTATCACAATGACTTCCAGGGGAATAGGCAGTGAAGCAATGGCCTCTGATCTTATCTCCATCATTAGGTGACCATGTGACCTTGAGGTCAGAGTCACCATGCGCAGTCATGAAGGTTGTTTGCTGCACAAAGTTATCCATCCTAGTAGACAAGCAGAGGCCGAGATTCAGCCTGCACTCTGCTCACCAACCCTTACCCCCTGGAATGGGACTGTGTCTGCCTGGAGGGAGAGCCTTTTTCTAATTCTCACAGATGACTGAACTGATCCTACTTTAATCATTTCCTTTCTTGGTCTCAGTTTTCTACACCTGCAACTTGACAGAGCTCTATTGAGATGACCTCTAGGCCCCTAATAGCTAGGAAATTCTCTGCCTCAACAATGAATCACTTTGTGAGCTCGCCAAGGGGCCATTCTAAGTCCTCTTGGCCATAGGCTGCTTTTAAAAGCACTTAAAGTGGCTTTCTTAGACTAAATCCCCAATGATCTGCTCCCTCTCCCTCCTGAGAGCTCTAACTGAAGCTGTGGATTTTGATCACAAAACTTCCTCCTGGCCATTTCTTTCTGACTTTTATTATTTTGCTCATTGCCGCAGACGTGCACTAGAGAAAAGCACACAAAAGCTCCCACTGGCATGGAAAACAGAAACATCTGCCAGTGTCCATGGGCAGCTGGCTGTGGGTGTCCAGCAGCAGAGACGTTTGCACAGAATCAGCTCCCACTTAGATTTGTGCACAGCTCTGCAAGCAATAAACCTTCCAGACAGGATGGCAGCATGCAGTAGGAGAGCATTGGCTGGGCTTCAAAGGCCACTGTGGAAAGTGCAGGAAGAAATGACTTGGAGTGGGAACGCCCCAGGAAGCGTTATTGCCCTCCCTCCTCTGATCACTGCCAAGCAGCTCCAGTTTCTAGCTAGCACAGCGCAGCTTATTTTAGCCATTTCTTCTTTCCTTCTGTTCTTCCACAAACATTTACCCAGCACCTCCCCCATGCCAGCCACTGTGTCAGTCTACACAAACCGTCAGGGATCCAGGACCCATCCTAGAGGGGCCCACACAGTAGTGGGAGATAGAGATATAAAATCAAATAACTGCCATACAATGGAAGGGTGGATGTCATTTTAGCAAACACCAAACAGCACCATTGTTGAACACACAGTCCCCAAAAGGATGAGTGATGGATCAGAAAGAACATGAGTTATGGTATCCTGAAAAACTGGTTTCAGACACCCACTCCACCATTACCATCTCTCGTTTCTAAAACGAAGATGTTAATAGCATCTCACACTTCCTGGGCTGTCCTGGCTCACTGCAATTCCCTATTATTTCTATCGCCAGTTGAGATCTATCAGACCTAACTATCCTCAACCTATAACCATTTCACCAAGTTTATCTGCAGAATCCGGAAATAATTCACCAGCCACTGAGAAGACGGCTTGGTGCTGCAAGAACAAAGTGGCACCAGAGAGACTTTCCAAAGTTAGCAGCCAGCTGATTCCACCATTTTCCTTTGTCATCCTTGACCTCTGCCCAAATGCAAACCTCTCCCATTACCCCCTCCTATGCAGGGCCCCTCTTCTAATGTCCCACCCTCTGCCATCTGGAGTCCTTATGATGAGGAAAACATGCTCCCCAGCCCATGGTATCTAATGGCCCCTAGAGATCATATAAGATAAGGACAGAAAATTGTACTTGGAATTTAACAGGAAGGACTTTAAAGAGCTCAGTAGAGCCAGTTTTGGTGGAACAAAGTCAAAAAAGCCAGATTGTGGTGGGTTGATTTGTGAGTGGGAGCTGAGCTATGGTGAGGAAGTGTACAGTGCTTTCCAGAAGGTTTAAGGGAAAAGGAAACAGTGCGATAGCTGGAGGGAATCAAAGGGCCCAGTAGAGGACATGGATGGAGAGCCACCTGAGAGAGAACTCTGTGTCTCGAGGGAAGTTCTCTCTAACCCCATGCTAACTTAGTCCATTAGTGCATAGACTGGCATATGCTGCACATCACAGCCTGAAGAGACCTTATATACCTAGTCTAGCACACTCACTCTACAGGTGAGGAAACTCAGGACCAGAGAGGCTCTGTATCCTGCCAAGGTTACACAGCAAGCAAGTAGAAAAACCAAGGATGAATTCTCATCTTTCCGTTCTCTGAACTTGGTTATGCTGCCATGCTGTGCAAATCAATTCCCTAAAGTAAAATAAATCATGCGTGTTTAAGGATGTCACAAATATGGGCAGGTGTGCCAAGAGTCTGTTTGCACAAGGACTGAGAGAGAATTCATCCTGGAAGAGGAATGATCTCAGGACAATGAGCTTGAGTCCTCACAAGCAAGGCATAACTCAGAGTGTGGCACAGTGTGGCACAACAGTAGTGTCACACAGAACCACCCTCCGTCAACCCCCTCAAACTCACATCCAAGTCCTCTGAAAACGAAGTTCTCAATAGAGCTCAAATGAGTTTTTTCCGTAAAATTCTGCTATGACTTTGGAGCATAATCCACACCTTGGGGAGGACCCTCCAGCTGAGGGTCATGCAGAAATTAGGGGGTCTCCTCCGTCACCTAGCCACATAGCATGTTACAACAGACATCCACTGCTCTTGGCCATGAGAGCAGAAGTAGAGAAGGGAGGGTCTAGAGGGGTCCATAAATTGATGGCAAAGCCACAGAACCTGGGGGAGCCTCGGGTGCCCAGCAGGCCCATTGGAAATGCACCCTGAGTACAGCAGCAGTGCCCAGTAAGGGATGGTGGGTCAGCAGCAGAACTAGGAACAATCACGAGCCATGTGAGACAGCCCAGAGGGCCCCAGAAACACATAAGGAGGAATACTTTGCCGGAAACTAGAGGTCTTAAAATAGTAGGTCATGCATCAGCAAGAGGGCCCCGAGGCCTGTCAAAACTCAGGTTACAGGTAAAAAAAAATAGAAAAAAAAATGCCCACGTGTATGGACATGTCCGTTTCTACTCTGTCCATGCCTTTGTTCACAAGGTGCCCTGGAAAACCCCTCTCCTTTCCTTCTACTTATCTACATCCTCTGACTGCCAAGGCCAAGTCAGGCCCCTCCCAGGATCTTCTGTCCCACTGCCCTCTCTTTCCTCTGAGGGTTTGCACTGGCAGCATCACTATCAGCATCACAGGGGAGCCTTTACTTGGTCTATTGCTTTGATAGTGTGTTCCATCTCCCTACCACCTGACAGGCCCCAGGAAGGCTAGAATATTCCGCTCTGCTTCTGGCACAAGGCCTGGCATCGAGGACCAACACCCCCACCCACTGTGAGCCTGTGCAGACCTAACCCTGTCCACACCTCCTGCTCCATTGCATCAAGCAAAAGGGAACAGTTAAAACTAGGTCAGTCAGGAAGAAGCCATGAATCCCCATGGAAGCCTTCTGCCCTCTTCAGGTTGCACAACGATAGTATCCCATAGCAATGAGGTGTGATGTCAGACTTTGGTCCACACTCTGCTGGGACAAGAGTGTGACTTCCTCTTGTGTTCTCTTTCCCAAACTGGCTGTTATAGGCTGAATTGTGTCCCCCTCCCCCAACAAAAACAATGCATATGTTGGAGCCCTAAGCCCCAGTACCTCAGAATGTGACCGTATTTGGAGATAAAGTTTCTAAAGAGGAAATTAAATTAAAATGATATTCTTAGAGTAGACCCTAATCCAATGACTGGTGTTCTTATAAGAAGAGAACAGGACACAGACACACACAGAGAGAAGACCATGTGAAGACACAGGGAGAAAGCCGCCATCTGTAAGCCCTGGAGAAAGGCCTCAGGAGAACCCAACCCTGCCACACCTTCATCTCAGACTTCCAGCCTCCAGAACTGTAAGATCACAATTCCTGCTATTTAAGCCACCCAGTCTGTAGTATTCTGTTACATCACCCCTAGCAAATTAATATGTTGGCCAGGTCGCCTTTAGTGGCTTTTCTATTCTAGGTCATAAGTAATGAACGACCAGTCACAAAGGCCCTCTATTCCCTCTCCTGATCTAGGTCCCTGAATGAGAGTAGTGATTCTCCTGTTGGCATTTTCATTCTTGAAGCTATACGACATGTTCAGTGTCTCTGATTATCTGGTCTGAGAGGAGTGCTGGGACAGGGCATGTGAATATGAAAGTCCCTCTAAGGTGTCTTCACTCCCATCTCACCCTACCCCTCCCCCCTCCACACACACCACCCCCAAAAAAATCAGCCAGCTCCAGCCCCTTCTATAGGTCCCACCTGAACCAGGTAAATGAAGATTCCAAGCCTTCCTTCTTCCCTTTCACATCTCCTAACCTCTCTCTGTTACATTCTGAATTCTCTCAGGGCGTTTAAGTGAGAAGGATCAACGACAATTCAGCAGAATACCTCCCAGCAGTTCTCTAAGTGTTGATGAAGCTATGGATCATCCAGTGTTGAATTTCCATTCATCATCATTTTAATATCTTAGCAAGTGAGGGCACCCTCATAAAACAGTATCACAGCTTTTAAACAGAGAGAAATCATTTCCCTTTGGTGGGGCAATAAAACTCCACTCTCGTGATCTGCAGATAAGAGGAAACCTTCAGCGGAGGCTCAGAGCTCAGTACAAACTGGGTAGGTTCTTTTATATCCTGCTGAGCAAACTACTTCACAGCCACTAATGTACCATTGTTTAGACAAACTCATCTGGGTTTGTCTGGATTTGTATGGAAAGGATTATGGGATGAACCACCCAGGTCCTTCTTCCAGGGAGCCCTTGCTGCCCAGCTGAGGCACTATAGTCAGCTGGCAGCCTCAAGCTATCCACTCCTTCAAGGTAAGTCAAGAAATGCCTTTCCCAAAGTCACATGCTTCCCAGCCAGCCCAGGCCTGGTGACTGAGGCAGAGATATAAAGTCCTGGACATACTAACCCAACAGGGACAACTCTGAAGGGCAATGCTTTCTCCAGAGTCCCCCACTGGACGCATCATCATTCAACTTCTTCCTATGCCTAAAGCTGCTGCTCCCCCTTCCTTCCACAGGTGTGATCCCTAATAAACATCTTGTACCTCAAATTCCATTTCAGCATCTGCTCCTGCAGCATGAAGCAAGTTGAGGATGCCACAAAAGAGTTAGAAGCTACAGCTGGAGCCACAGCTGGCCCTGCCCAACACAGGCCTGGGTACAGTGAAATGTGCAGGGGCGGTGAGCCTCATCTGCCAAAACCTGCATGACACCAAGAAATGCACAAAACAAATGGGCCATACCAGGGGACTGGAGAGGAAGTCTGGACCTCAGGTGAGCCATTCCTCATGGGATGTTAGGAGCAAGAAGAAAGAAGGGTACTTTGAAATTGTGAGAAGAGGATCTGACTGGGAAAGGAAAAAAGTGGATTTAGTTCTGACTATATAAATTCCAGTAGGATCTGGAGTGGAGGGAAGAAGGAGAAGTGAAAGTCTAGGAAATGGGGGATGAATGGGTCTGGAACTCTGAGCAGCAACCTGTTTTGAAGATATAGATCTGGGAGTCATTAACATTTAGATGATGCAATTGGAGCATCTGAACACGAGCCTGCCCAAGGAATGTGCAATGTAAGAGAAGGGGAGGCCCTGGGATGGGCACCAAGAGTAATGATTAATTAGTTCCAAGCATTGAACCTATGGGAAAGAAATCCTTGTGAGTGGAGTTCTCCCAAGAGTTCTCCAAAGAAAGGGGTCTTAAGCTGAGCCTGAGGGGCAGGTAATGAAGAAGGTGTAGTCAAGTGGTGAGATGGATAATGGAGAAGGTGTGGTCAAGAAGTGAGCATAGGAGTTCTAGAGATGGATGGTGGTGATGGTAGCACATTATGAACTGTACAATTTAAAATCATTATGATGGTAACTTTTATGTTTGTATTTGTACCACAATAAAAAAAATGGAAAATAAAACCTGACAATACATGGCATGATACAAAGAAACAAACATTGGCCACATGAGCTTTGAGAACTTGGATAGTGATGCCAGGAGGCTAGGAAAGACATTAAATATCATAGTATTTTTTTTTTAATTATGAATGGTCAAAATCTCCAAGTTGCAATTACAACCTAGCTCTTCACGGTTTCAAAGATGAGCTAAGAAATATAGAGCAACTCATTTCAAAATGGAGATTTAAGAATTATGGGAACAAATTGCCATCCTTAAGTGGATTCAACTTCCCCAAATCAGAGAAATGAATGGGAATCCTAGAGTTCCAAGAAAATTATTTCAAAGCCCCCTAATTTCTAGCCTATCATATACTCAACAGGAAACATGGATTGGCCTCTCTTCCTTTTGTGAGCTGCCCTGGCTTTCATGGGAGACCTAGTTAAAAATCTTAAGAATTATTTTTCCTATAAAGACAATGTTGCAGGAAATATTTCCTTCCTTCCAAACAAAAATGCTAGTCAATAGTTATTGTTTAAGTGATCCTTTGAAGGTATTCCAGTTAAAGAACAGGCACTGGACCATATTAAACAATGAGTTAATGCATAAAAATATTTTTAAGGTGAGGATGAAAGACACAAGAGAGAAAAAAAGTATTCCATGTTGCTGTGTCCTTAGACCTCATATCACCAAGCCTCACTCTTCATCCATAAAACAAAGCCATAGATGCCTCCTTTGCAAATTGTTATAAGTATTCAAAAAGATGCAAGGAAAACACTAAACACAGTGCTTGTTACTTGGTAGGTTCTAAACAAGTCATAACTATTTTTATGATGGAAGAAATCTTGCATTTAAATATGCGGCAGCAGATACAGTGCCTTCATTTTAAAATCATTTTCCGGGAACAGAACTATTACTCACCATATCAACAGAAACCTTTTGGGCCAGCAATCTATCAAATGCACTTCACAAATTGGAGCGACCATGATTTGATCCGTGAGATGTGCAGACAGACATATTGAGCAATGACAAAAATAAAAGGACTGGTCCCAAATGGCTGTCTTACAAACACTGCCCACCACCTGCAGCCCACAGAGGAAGGCCACTATCTAAAAGGCAAGATTAATTTTAGCAGTGTGGAAGGGCATGGAGTGCCAGATGCCTTATTTTTGTATTTCATTTTGTCCCCAAGATAACCTTGCTGAGTAATTGCTATCATTTTCATTTTTACAAATGAGGAAATTGAAGCTCAGAGACATTAAGAACCTTGTCCAAGGTCACATAGCAGTAAACGGTGGGACTCAAATTTGAACTCACCTGTCTGAAGCTGGGGTTCTGAGCATTCCACTCCATTGCAAAGCTTTCCATCTTCTTTCCGCTTGTTCTGCATGACCTTGCTGCTCTGCATCCTTTCCTCTACCTTGCTTGCTTTCCTTTCCAGAAACACATTTTCACCATCACCCTTCTCCACGAAGCAATCAGGTGACAATTCAGGTTAAGCCCCACCTCCCTTACCAGGGTCTCGGGCCTTTCTAGCCCCGACTGACTTCTCCCACTGTATCCCATCTTCTACTCCAGTTAAACGGGTCCAGCCAGGCCCAAGTCTGTCCCCAGCACACCTCCTGCCCCTAAGCCACTCCGGGGATCTCACTGTGCCCTCCGGATTCTGGCCTCTCCAGCCCACCTCACCTGCTCCAGGCATCTCTTCACAAAGGGTGGAGGAGACCAATCCAGCTCACTCGCTGTATTATTTTGCCTATTGCTGCTGTAACAAATCACCACAAACTTGATGCTTTAAAACGACACAAATTTATTCTCTTACAATTCCAAAGGCCAGAGTCTAAAATAGGTCAGCAGAGCTGCGTTTCTTCTAGGAGCTCCAGGGGAGAAGCCGTTTCCTTTTCCAGCTTCCAGAGGCACCCACACTCTTTGGCTCAGGGCTCTCTATTGTCTTTCAAGTCAGTAACCACATCATTTCAAACTCTGCTCTGTCATCATATCTCCTTCTGTCCCTCTACTTCTCATCGTCACATCACCTCTGACTCTGACCCTCCTGCCCCTCCCTTATAAGTAACCTTGTGATTGAGTTGGCCCAACTGAATAATTCAAGATAATCTCCTCCTCTCAAAATCCTTGACTTAATCACACCTATAAAGCCCCTTTTACTCTGTAAAGTAACATTCACAGGCTCTGGGAAGTAGGATGTGTACATCTTGCACCTAATACACCCACCTTTTTAAACTTTCCTTATGCAAGAGATATGAATTGTATAGCCCCAGCTCAAATGTATCTATTTTCTTATGGGAACTCAGGTTCCTTTTTGAGTCATTTCTATTTAGCAACCAAAAACTTAATCTCATTGCTTCTAGATTTTTTGGCCACTTCTGACTTAAGCCAAGTCCTTGGGGCATAACACTTCAAAGACAAAGAGCATTATCCTTGATGCTGTTCACTTTCTTTCCTCTCTGGGCTTCCAAGGAAGAGGCACGCATAGATGTAGAATGGATGACGGGTGAGTGTCAGGGCTTCAGAACACTGATTCCCTGTGGACTTCACAGCCAGGACAAGGGCAAAAGCCAGCCCGATCTCCCTGCCACACAGCCTCCCGGCCACACATGTATGCTGGGGATCGTTTCCATACCCCTTGTGGCAATGTTCCTCATACTCAGTGCTCATGTATCACCAGGACTCTTGTTAAAATGCAAACTCTGATTAAGTAGGTGGAGGGGCAAGGGAGTCTAAGGCTCTGTATTTCCGACAAACCCTTGGTGATGCCAATGCTACAGGTCCACAGGCCCCACAGGGAACCTTGGGGTACTGCCTTGGATGGACTGCCAGCACAGGAATCCACACGTGACTCAAGCGCTTGCCTCCTGACTCTTGCCACGCACCCCACTGCTGGGAGGAGGATGACAGGGTGGGAGTGAGGGGCAGATGGCCACCCTCAACCTCACAGACACCCACAGCCCAGCTATGGCAAAGCTTGGTGGGGCTTATTTCCTCCCTGGTACAGGGATCAGAGAGACAGGGCCTTGCGTGTTCTCAGAACAAATACAAATTATACTGTCAAATCCATGCCCCATCTCCCAACCCTGAACCATTTATCATCCACTCCCTTCTCCCATTGTAGTAGAGGGAGTACTCCATTTAAACACACGCATGCATGCGTACATGCACACACATGCATGCACAGGCACGTACACATGCATGCACAGGCACGTACATATGCACACTCATATACACATACATACCACGTGTCACTCACTGCATGTTTCCTCAGCCTTGCTCTTGAACCTCAGTCAACTCACCTGTCCCCCGCCTGAGCTCGTGTCCTCTTTTGCTTGTTCTGAGGCCACATAGCCCACTGTGAGTAAATCAGGGCCCTCAAGCCTGACCAGATAGCATGCATGCACAGGCACGTACACATGCACACTCATATACACATACTTACCACGTGTCACTCACTGCATGTTTCCTCAGCCTTGCTCTTGAACCTCAGTCAACTCACCTGTCCCCCACCTGAGCTCGTGTCCTCTTTTGCTTGTTCTGAGGCCACATAGCCCACTGTGAGTAAATCAGGGCCCTCAAGCCTGACCAGATAATTCCATATGTGGGCTCAAAGGGCAGCAGGCAGCACAGCTAGCCCATAGGATACCTTTGTGCAAATTAGAAACTAGGCAGATGCAAGCCCTCATGAGGACACAAAGCATTCCAGCTCCCCCACCCCTGGCTGGGCATCTACATTGGGAAAAGAGGGATGACAGAGGTGCCTGGGTACAAAGGACTTCATCAGTCCCTCTTCCAATGCCCCTGTTCTCTAGAGTTTCCAGCTAGATACCCCAAAATACCACCTCCAGGAAGAAACAGTAAGGTTTCATGGTTGTGGTTAAAAATCCTGAAGCACCAGATCGTCAAGGCAGCTAAACTCAGAAGAAAAAAAAATTAAACTTTGGGTTAGAAATGTATTCATCAGCACCAGAAAAAGAATTTCTCCTTTGAAGGCCCAATCAGCAATGAAACAAGTCCAAGAGAGCAAGCTCACAGCTGCGGTGAACACTGCAAAAATCCCAGGTAGGGGCAGGCTGGTGTGAAGAGAGAGACTCACTTACCGCCAGAGAATGAGAAAAATGCTTCTGCTTTGAGAAATCACCTTCTCCCAGGAACATCCTGATGACAGAAACTCCAGGAAGTGAGGTTCCCAATACAGACACACCCAACAGCTTTCCCATCAAAGTTGGCAGTTAGAACCACACTTCGTGATTACCGAAAGGAGCTGGGTTGGCCCTGTGTTGAAAAAGGAGTGTGTATTGAAAAAGGAGAGTGAATCTCTTAAATCTCTTCTGCAGAAGAGCGAGTTGTCCCCAAGGTTCTGGCATGGAGAGTGTATAAATCAGGGCAGGAGAGGATATGCTGCCATAACAAACAGCCTCCAAGTCTCAGTGACATAACAACAAATGTTTGTTCTCTTTCCTGCTGTGTCCAGTGTGAGTCAGCTGGGAGCTTGGCTATGTGTCATACTCATTCTAGGACCCAGGCTGAGGGGCAGCTAGCATCTCAATCATTGCTGGCCCCTGTGATA
>NW_006441386.1:5322406-5324450 GCF_000325575.1 Pteropus alecto
CACAGGCATTTTGAAGCTTCTACCCAAAAGCAACATGACTTTCACTCACACTTCACTGTCCAAAACACGACATGTAGCCAGACCTCACTTCAAATGGGAGGGGAAAGCAGGCCTATCCGGCTTCCAAAGGAGAGAGCCAGGAAGGAGATCGTGAGCAGCTCTAGTGACTACCCAGGGAGGAAAAAAAGAAGAGAGGAGAGAACAGAGGCAGGTGAGAAAGGAGAGGAGAGAGGAAGGAAGGAAGGGAAGTGTAGGGATAAAGAAAGAGTCGGGAATCAGAGAGTAGAGGGGAGGAATGGCCAGTTGCCCGAGGCTGGAATGTCCTCTGAAGAAAACTCCTGGATAATTGAGAACAGGCTTGGTTACTTGGATCTGGGGGAAATCAGAGCATTCATAGCTTTGTTCTGGCTCTGTTGGAAGGTGCTAAGGTTCAGGGACCCAAGAAGGCTCTCTGCCTTTCCCCCCTCAAAGAAAGGAGGGTCAGCCACTGCCACCACAGCTGCCGCCCATATCATTCTGCCTGATTCACCTTGCCTGTCTCCTCATTTACTCCCCAGCAGCCCCTTCAGCCCACTGAATGTCTTTCTGGAAAATCTCATTTTGCACCCTGGCAGCATGCTCAATTCTTCCTGTCAGATCTTGGAGGCAGTCCTATAAATAAAGCTCATGTTCTTTATTGCTGGAGTCAGCAGAAGGCTTGCACGCTGGATGTCCTCATCACATCACAGTCATATTTTCATAAAACCTGTGCTTAGAACTTTGTATGAAGAGGGATATAGGGGGAGGGAGTAAAGCAACAGGCCTCTCTTTACAGCCACGACCTCTCTCTCCTGGAAGTTCTCCGGCTAGCACAGAAGTCTGGAAATTTTAAAAAGTGCAAGTCATTTTGCCCTCTTTCAGACAGAGGGTGTGATGGTTGATGATTCACTGGGACTTGTCTGATAGAGCTTGCCTGTCTTCTGGTGAGCCAGGCCCTGTAGCAGTGTTCTGGTTTAAGTCAGGCCATCTGGGTCTGGGCCACTGATCCAGCCAAACTCATTCTCAATCTCCCACCTTCTCTGGCCTGAGACCATCTTCCCGCCTACCTCCAAGGAGGCAGGCAAAGTGCCAGTGAATTCTTCATATATTCAAAGTCAAGGTCTCAGAAAAATAAGAGTCCAGTTCCCCAGACTCTACAGTACCAATAGAGCAGGAACTGGACTGTGCAGAGTAAGCAGAGCAGGAAGAGGGACATATGTACAGTAGTAGATTCCCGGTCAGGAGGGAGATGAGTGAGCTGAAAGCACATTAATCTCAAAGTGAGATGTCTATGCAGACATTGCTAGTCTTCACCAGTTCATCCAATTCCCCTCCCCTCTTGGTAATCACACTTTTCGGTTCCCTTGAAATTAAATGGAGCTATAGTCTAGGAGCCGATTTAGCTAATGAGTTTAGGAAGAAGTGATAGGTGTTACTTTCAGAGTAAAACATAGAAAAGCTAGCACATAACCTTATAGTTGTCTCTCCATCCCCACTCCCATCACTGGATCATAAAGGAGCTTCATGTTGAGATGAAGCCGTGAGATCAAAGGAATCTGGATCATTGAACCACTGCATAGGGAAGAGTTGGCCACACAAATCCCCAGTGAATTTAGAACAAGAAATAAATCTTTGGAGGTTAAGCCACTGAAATATTGGGATTGTTTTTTACAATGGAATGTAAACTATGTAACCTATCTCACCTGGTAGTGCTTTCTCTGTCTGACCTAAACTCTCCTAAGAAGCAAGCAGCTGGGATTCGAGCCACCTGCCGTCTGATAGAGAACTGAACCCCGCTCTGAATCACATCTTTAGAATCAGAGACAAAGACTGCTCATGAAGAAAAGACTTGGCCAAAGAGACTTCACTGTTTTCTTATGAATCTGAGTGTGCAGCTTAACTGACATCCTTTCTGGACATAGGTCGGATCTACTGTGATCTGAGATTAGATTTTGATTGTTCAGCAGATATATAACTAAGTAGGGACAAACCAAAATGGTGGAACCTGATCATCTTTTCTGCACTC
>NW_006441386.1:5324477-5331920 GCF_000325575.1 Pteropus alecto
AAAAGTTTCAGACTTCGGGTCATGATCCACTTGTGGGTCAAAAAATCAATTTAGTGATCTCATACAGCATTTTTTTTTTTTGGAAAGGAATAGAATTGATCAAGATAAGTATTTATGAAATTTTTGTTTAGTTTAAGTGCATTTATATATATGCATGAGCATGTACATATAAATACAAAATTTATTTCTTACACTTTGGATCATGGTCAAAATGGTTTCAGGAAACAGCTCACATGTCTATTAACAGATGAGTGGACAAACAAAATGTGATATAGTCATTCAATGGAATACAACCCAACAACAAAAAGGAATGACCCACCATGCACTTAATAATGAATCTCAAGAACAGCACACTGAGCAAGAGAATCCTGACACAAAAGAGCATGTAATGTACAATACCATTTATATAAAACTCTAGAACAGGAAAATTAACCTAGGATGCCAGAAAGCAAATCAGTGATTGCTTGGGGTGAGGGTTGAGTTGTACTATGAGTTGAAGTATATCCCCTAAAAAATCATATATTAAGGTCTTTACCACCAGTACCTCAGAATGTGACCTTATTTGGACAGAGTTTTTACAGAGGCAACCAAGTGAAAATTAGGTCCAGTATGACCGGACACAAAGACATGAATAGAGAGAAGGTAATGTGAAGAGACATAGAGAGAAGATGGCTATCTACAAGCCAAGAGGAGAGGCCTAGAACAGACCTTTCCCTCACAGCCCTCAGAATAAATCAACAATTAAAAACCTTGATCTTGGACTTCCAGCCTCCAGAGCTGTGAGACAATAAATTTTTGTTGTTTAAGCCACTCGGTTGTGGGATTCATCGCAGCAGCTCTAGCAGACTAATATAGACTACAAAGAGGCATGAGGGAACTTTAAGGGCGATAAAAAGTTTCTGTATCTTGGTTGGGGTAGTGATTACATGAGTATTCACATTTGTCAAATCTAATCAAACTGTATACTTAAAACAAGTACATTTTATTATTATGTATATTATTTCTAAATGAAGCTGATTTTTAAATTTTTTTTTTTTTAATAAAGAACTCAGAGCCCCTGAATCAGGTCACATGGAGAAGCAGAGAGAAAACTCCACTCTCTTGAGCACTAGCTGTGTGCCTCAAATACATCGTCACCTGGAATCCATCACAGAAACCCTTTGATTGAGGTGTGTATGTAGGGGGAATGTATTCTCCATTTTAAAGAGGAAGAAACTGAGGCTCAGAAAGGTCACTTGTCCCAAGTCACACATGCTAAGAGTAGCAGAGCTGGCTTTTAAACTCACTTTGTCTGACACTCAGGCGTTAGCTGATTTGCTGCAATTTTATTTCTTACCCAATATCATGGACAGTCTCAGGATCCTATAAATAAAGATAGCTCCTAGGCATTCAGCTCTGCAGATAACAGACTTTTGATATCCTTTCCTTCACAGTGGTAAAGAATTTTATCATACTAGAAATAAAATTCTTGGAAGAAAGCCATCACCTGCCTCCTGGCTACAGTTATGATTTAAAGAAAAAGTTCTCCATCCTCTCTTGAATTCCCCCTGCACATGAGAATAAGAGGTGGCCCAGCAGGAAAATAAACTAGAGAGACAATATGTGAAGCATAGAGAAATAACAAAAAGAAGATGAAGGAAAAAAAAGATATTGCAAGAAAAGGTCCACAGGAAGTTGGTCAGCATCTTAGGGAAGGATTATCATGTGATGTTTGGTCTAGGTCAGGGATCTACCAAAAGGACATGTTTCCTTGAGCGGATGGATAATTTCCTTCGGTTCCGACCAGTATTGTCTAATAGGTTTCAGTTCTGTCATGAAAGAGAAGACATTTGCTAACTCAAGGAGGGTTTGGATATAAGCTTTGTGAGTGGGGTCCAGAATATCTGGACAGAGTCCATGGTAGTGGCTGCCAAGAGCTGGCAGGTCACACAGAGGGAGAAGACCCCAGGGTCTACACCCAGCTGGAAAGGGTATTGATCTTGGGGGCTTGGAATTGGAGGGAAACTATAACTTGTTGTCTTCCTTTGGGTCTCCCAGAAGCAGAGTCTGAAACAAGGATTGGAATGCAAGTAGCTTATTTGGGAGGTGATCTTAGGAAACTCTGCTAGGAGAGTGAGGAAGCGAGATAGGGAAGGGAAGGCAATGGATAAGGGGGAGTCATCGAGCAGGTTAGCAGTGAGAGTGACAGGGCAGAATCCCATAGGACCTCTTGGAGATGACAGCGTAGAACACACACCTCAGAACTTCCCCATCTGACAGGTGAGGAAGTTGAGCCATGTTTCCCACTGACTCCCTCCACCATTGGTGAGGGCTGCTGGAGGGTGGGGCTAGTCCTCCAGCACTTAGGACATATCGGGCCTGCCCAGAGCAGAGAAAGCCTCCAGGCAAAGAGGCAATGCTGACTTCAGAAGTCCAGCAGGTGCATGAAAAAAGGTAAATACCCAGGACACATGGTGGAGAACTGTATCAGTCTGCTCAGGCTGCCCTAACAAAGCCCTGCAGATTGAGTAACTTAAACAACAGAAACTTATTTCCTCAGTTCTGGAGACCGAAAGTCCAAGATCAAGAGGTCAGCAGGGCTAGTTTCTCCTGAGGCCTCTCTATTTTCCTTGTAGATGTAGACAGCCCTCTTCTCTCTGTAGCTTCACATGGTCTTTCCTCTGTTGTCTGTGTCCTATTCTCTCCTGATAAGGATGCCAGTCATATTGGGCTAGGACCCACCCTAAGAACCTCATTTTACTTGATTATCTCTTTAAAGACCCTATCTCCAAATAGTCACATTCTGAGATCCTGGGGGTTAGGGATTTAATATATGAATTTTAAGGGACACAATGCAGCTTATGACAGATGCTACCAACTTCTGCTACAGTACTCAACAAGAGGTGTCCAGGTCATAATTTAGAAAGTCGGAGTGAGTATACATATATGAAATCATTATGCTATACACCTAGAACTAATACCATGTTATACATCAATTAAATCTCAATTAAAAAATTCTTTTAAATAAAAAATAAGAAAGTCAGGGTGAGCATCGGGTTTGAAAGTGAGCAGCCATCACAGAAAACATGCTGTAAGTCACAATCCAGAGGGCAATTGGAACTCGTGTCACTTAGGATCGAGTTCTGTGCAGAACAGGATAGTCTTGGAGGCTGCTTTGTAGGGTACAAGCCATGTGCTGTCAAGGTGATCAGTGTCTGTCCATCTTCTTGGGCTTCCAAACTGCAGGAAGCAGTCCCAGGCCCTGTTGCTCCCCTGCACAGGCTTATCAGCTAGTAATCAGATAGGTCACTTGTACTAATGATTCAAGAGTATAGGAGAGTCCACAGAGCACAGGTCCTGGGGGTAAGGCAGCCTTGGCTCCCATTTCCTCCTTGCTATTTACTTGCTGTGGGACATCATACAGGTCCTTACACCTAAATCAGCTTCTCTCCCCAAATATGTAAAATAAGAAGAATGAACCTTGCAATGATTATCCAAGTCCAATCCCCAGCATACATGCAGCATCTAAAAATGTATATTCCATTTCAAACACTGCTGATCGGAGTAAAATTGATTCAACCCTTTTGCAAAACTGTTGGATAGTATCTAGTACAGCTAAAAACACTCCTACCCTATGACCCAGCACTTTCACTCCTAGGTATATATCCAATAGAAATGATATTTAAGTCCACAAAAAATTCATATACCAACTGCATTCACCACAAGTAAAAATGTGAAACACTCAATGTCCATCCACAAGAGAATGGATACAGAAAATGTGGTATATTCATACACCAGAATATTGCTACCCACAGCAACATGCGTGAATAGCACAAAATGTTCATTGTGTGTGTGTTGAGATCCCTCAAAAGTACGAGGTTTACAAGTCCTGGAACCAGGCACTATTCATCCCTATATCTCAGCACCCTATACAAAATAGGTGCTTATCAAATGACTTTTTAATCAACAAGCGTATGTGTGTGTACACCTACATTCAAAGCTGCCCAATAATCAAGCAAGATGACTGCCAGCTGCCACCACAGCCCAGGTCCTGGGAAAAGGCCACAGCTGGTTATACATCCAGTAAGCCAACATGAGTCTGTAATCAGCTCACCCCATTCCAGCCAGCCTTTGGCAGCTGGAGAACCCTCATTAACTCCACACACTGCACCAGCTGAAGGGCCCCAGGGGTGCACTTCATCAGGGTGGCAGCAAGAAGGCTCCCTTGTTCTTTCACTTCTCCATTAGGTTCACAACTCTCTAAGCTCTAATTTATCCAGCAATCACTAGAGGTTGAACTGGCTTGTAACAGATTTGTTCACGGATCAAAGTCATCTGACAGAGCATCTGGAGGCTGACCCCGAGCGCAGCGTGTGGCTCTAAGTGTCTGCACTCAGCCTGCATCCAGGCAGATGGATAAGCAGGGAGGGAGAGCCCTTAAGGAAGCCCGATGACCCTGTTCATCTCAAGACTGCCGAGGCATTGTGTTTGGACGTCTGGTAAAGCCCTTCTCACACCGTACCCCAGATCGTAATGTGACAGGAGCAAGATTTATTAACAGGTGAGGTTTCCTCCACCTCCCCCACCTCACTGCCTCTCCTGCATCTTGCTAAAAATATCTCTTTGTCAGCTGGTTCTAGGATACTTGTAATACTAAGCGAAGAAGCTAAATTAATCTACATAATGAAAAGCTGTGAAAAGGAAGGTGGGGGAGCAAGGACAAAAACACCACAACTGAGAAAGGGAGCTTGAATCTGGCAGGTGAGGGTTCTGGAACTACTGTGGAAAATGGAAATGGGGGCAGAAGAGAAGGTTGGAAAAGTGTGACTAAAGGTTAAAAGTGGGGACCTCACGTGTTCTTTAAGACACCAAGATTGGAATTTCTTTTCATTATCACATAAAAGACTAGACTCTGCATAGAGCCTTATCATGTGAATCCCTGCTTCCTCTTCCACCAGATGGTCATTGGTGTCATTTGACTGATTCTCACACTATATAGTGAGTTCCCACCCAACTGGGAATCAAGTCACACCTGCTTATCCCTGAGGCTGGGCCAGATCAGGATGGTGTGTGCTGATGACTGAATTCAGGGACAGTGCTCAAGGCCTGTCTGACAACTAGTACATGTCTACCTGCCAATGGGAATCAGCAGGACAAAAAAAGCTCACCTCGTCCCCTGATAGAGACCTACAGCCTCCTTAGGATTGTCAAATAAAATTCAGCTTTAGTAAGAGAGACTTATTCCAAAGGATGGAGATGAGGGAGAACTATTGCAATAGGAGGGGAGGAAACTGTTGCAAAAAGGGAACTGTTTCAGAATGCTCTGACCATAAGGTCTGCCAGCGTCTCAAGAATAGGACAAAAAGAGTTTTTCTTCTATAAAAGGGGTAAGAATCCTAAGAACAAGTATGTGGAGGTGAGATGAAAGGGTAGGGCGATCAGAGAGTAGATCAGAAAATGTTTGGCCCATGCTCTCAGGAGGGGCTGCTTGCTACCAAAGATCTGGGGCCTGGGAGGAAAGAAGCTTAACCAAAGTTTGGTTAATAAGTATTCATTCCAACTGATCAATGGAGACAGCATTTCAGCTAATTATTTATGAGGCAAAGAGTAAGAATTTAAAGGGTCTGTTTCTGGCCTTGTCATCAGTCAGGAAGCACAGGCCACAACAGAGCCTGCTCACCTGGCAGGAGTGGCTGCACTCAGGACAAACCTCCAGTCCAGTGAAGGACGCTCCACAAGTAATGAAGAAGATAAATGAGCCCCATGTAGGAGAAGAACTCAGGCCAGAAGTCACTGCCCAACATCCTTCTCAGGCCACTCTCCAGCCTTCCATCCTGCTAGCTGGGTGGTGATCTGCTCTCTCCACTTCACTTCCTGCCTTCTGGGTTTCCTTCCCCCTTTTATGACTTCTCACAGAAGCCTTAACAGCTCCTCCAACCCAAAGATGAGCCACTGGGCCACTTGTTTCAAAAATCTTTTACGGAGAAAGACCTATCTTGTTGTCAAAGCTTTGCCAAAGCTCAATCACATGGTGGTGGATTCCTGGTAACTTGCACAGGGCCAAGCCTGGCTAGGCATATAGTCTGCCCTTTACTGGTCTTTTTGCATAAATTAAATAGTCGAGTGACCATTGATCTCAAGATGTGAATGACTCAAATTTTCATATTTTTAAAGATGATGAAATATTGGCATTTTGCTAACAATTACCAGTATTTCACCTTACACCCATTAGGATAACTCCTATCAAAAAAAAAAAAGAAAGAAAAAGAAAAAAAGCTGTTAGAGAGGATGTGGAGAAATTGAAACACTTGTGCACTGTTGGTGGGAATATAAAATGGTACGACCACTATGGAAAACACTATGGTGGTTCCCAAAAACTTGAAAATAAGATTACCATGCGATCTAACACTCCTGCTTCTGGACATACACCCAAAGGAACTGAAAGCAGGAACTCAAAGAGATACCTGCACACCCATATTCATAGCAGCATCATGTACAATAGTCAAGAGGTAGAAGCAGCCCAAGCATTCATCAACCAATGAGTGGATAAACAAAATGTGATGTATATGTACAATGGACTATTTTTCCACTTATAAAAGAAAGGAAATCCTGACACATGCTACAACCATGTAGACATTATGCTAAGTGAAATAAGGCAGTCACAAAAAGACAAATATTGTATGATTCCACCTGTATGAGGTATCTAAAGTAGTCAAATTTGTAGAATCAGAAAGTAGTATAGGAGTTACCAGGGACCGGGAGAGAGAGAGAAATAGGGTGGTGGTGTTCGATGGGAACAGAGTTTTAGTTTTGCAAGATGAAAATGTTCTGGAGATTCATTGTATGACAACGTGAATCTATATAACGCTAGTGAACTATAAACTTAAAAAATTATTAAGATGGCAAAATTTATGTTATGTGTTTTTTATCTCAATTTAAATCTTATTTTTTTAAATTTCTAAATACCAGGACTTTATCCCTGAAGAACAAACAGCATGGTACACCAGAAGGCCAGAGCCCTGAAAAATAGTTGAATGGTCATTCTTCAAGAGAGTGACCATGCTGCTCTCAGAGAAGAGGAGGGTTGCTGCTCTCAGAGAAGCAACGTGTCATCTGGGCCCTGGGGTGTAAACCATCTCCACCCACATCTCCCAGCATTCAAGTACTTTGACCCACATGCTAGGACTCTGCCAACCTATATGACATCCTTATGCAAATTAGAAAAGGGCACCCCTTGGTAGACCCAGCACTATCCACACATAGCCTGGAGAGAGAAGGAAACTTCGTGCAAAGAAAGAGGCACCCCTTCCTCTGGGCAGCAGCAGACCTGCTCACAGTGCACAACTTGGCCATAAAAATGCATACTGAAATTCAGCACCTCCAGCCACCCTCCTACCAGTTGCCTTTGTTCAGTGTACACACCACCTAACCACATGTGGCAGGCCTGCCCATGACTTCCTCCAG
>NW_006441386.1:5332462-5349962 GCF_000325575.1 Pteropus alecto
CTTGTCACATCTTGTGAAATAGAAGCCACCTCCATGCTCCTGTGCTCTTGTCCCTGCTCTCTCAGGAAAAGGATCAATGTCACCGCCAAGGCTGGCATGTCATCGGCGTTGGCAGGTACCACCGTGAGCACGGCAAAGAGGCGGCAGTCCCACTGACAGCATCAGCTGTTGTTTTGCATGTTCCCAGTAGGATGTCACATACAACAGAAGGGGACGGCGGGGAAGAGCCCCGAGAAGCAAGGAGTGTCGGGTGGAGATTTATCTCGAGCAGTCCTTTTGCCTTCCCCTCCTATATACAACAGAGACACCCCATCCCCTTCACTGGCTCCCTCAGTGTATGAAAATGAACATCTAGATCTACCTCTGACTCACTGCACTCATTCATTCATTCATTATTTCTTGAACCTTATTATTATCGGCTGAATTGTGCCTCTCCCAAAGTCATATATTGAAACCCTAACTGCCAGTACCTCAGAATGTGACTATATCTGGAGGTAGTGTCTTTATGGAGGTGTTTAAGTTAAAATGAGGCCCTTAGGGTGGGCCCTAAGCCAATCTGACCGGTGTCCTTATAAGACAAAATTTGGACATACAAAGGTGACACCAGTAATGAGCACACAGAGGGAAAACTATGTGAGGACACATGAGGACACCACAAAAAGGTGGCCTTGGGAAAGTTCTGCAAGCCAAGGAGAGAGGCCTCAGGAGACATCAACCTGCCTACACCTTGATTTCAGACTTCCAGGCTCCAGAACTGTGATAAAATTAATTTCTGTTGCTTAAACCACCTAGTCTGTGGTATTTTATTGTGGCAGCCCTAGCAACCTAATGCACCTACTGTGTGCTAAGCTCTGTGCTGTATGCTGGAAAGGAGCCATGATTCAGCCTCCTGCTTCAAGGAATGTCTTAGAAGGGCCCTAAGGGCCTTCCAGAGCTGCCTATGCCTACCACCCCTACCCCTGCTGGTTCCTGCCACACTGGACATCTGCAATTGCCCACCTCAGCAGGCCAGTTTGCCCTTATGGCTCACGTCCCCACTCTGTCTGACACACCCCTCCCACCCTTCACCAGCTGAGCCCTACCCATATCTTAAGATTCGGCTCAGGTATAACCCATCCCTAATCTCCCCAGTACCCAGGTTGAGTTATGGCCTCTCTATTCTGTTCCTATGATCATTTCTCTAACATTACATTCACAATATTGTATTATAATAATCTCCTTATGAGCTTTTCTTTTCCACAAAACTGTAAGTTCCTCCAGAGTAGGTATTGTGTTTCATTTATAATATATTCTCAGAATCAAAGAGTAAACAGGTAATAAATACTCAGTGGGGATCATGGATGGATGATGAATGGATAGGTGAGTGGGTGAGTGGGTGGGTGGGTGGATGAGTGGATGGACGGAACAAGAAGGGAAGGATAAGGAGAGGGAAGCAGAAAGGAAGGGAAAGAAGGAGGGAGGAAAGGAAAGAGATAGGAGAAGGGAGCAAGGAAGAAAAGAAGGGAAGGAGGGAAGGAGGGAGGGGAGGGAGAGGATCCAAGTCCCAGGAAAGGATTCCAAGGCACCTCTGTCCTCTCCAGCACCCTCTCCAGCTGGACTCTGAGTCAACAGGACCATCAGCTCATTCTTCATCATCTTCTTCTTCTTCATCATCATCATCATCATCATCATCATCATCAAAGCCACCCTAGATACCACTGCGAAGATGCTGCTCAGGAAAGGAAACAGTCGGGGGCGGGGAGGGGGGGACACCTATTTCTGGGCACTTCACAGTGACTCTTGGTACTATTGCAGGATTTTCTCAAGGAGAGGAAAAGACCCTGGACCTTATTTCCATTCTGCCTTTATGTAACCCTCACAAGAACCTTCTGAGGGCAGCATTCACATTATCCTAATATTCTACAGAAAAAGAAAACATAGCACTGGGGCTACAGCCAGTACAAGCTCTATTTATGACACAGCATGGCCTCCCCAGAGGGGACAAGCATCCAGAGAAGGGCCCTGTCATTCCAGAGCTCCCATACTGCTGCTCTGAGGAGGCTCAGCGTAGAGGAAAGAGCTTACCCTTGACCATCAGAGATGGCTCCCCACACAAATTACCTACACTTTCCAAAGCTTAGGCCCCTTTTCTGTAAAATCAGAACCCAACCTCACATGACTGCGGTCAGGATTTAAACAGATTAGGTATATATGATGGTGCTGAGGAATTATTTCCAGGAAAAGGCATATGAGGTGGGTTTGAAGGAGCTGGGATTTCAGCACAGGGAAGAGGAGATAGACTTTTTCTTAAGATGGAAACTTTCTCTTCACAAGCATTCTGCCTCAAAACCCAAAGTGGGTTAGAAATGGGGCGAGATTTCAACCAGAGGCCAGGCCTCAAGAGCAGCATCAAAGGATGAGCTAGGCCCCCTGATAGGGTAAATCAGTAAGCCAGTGCTACCTTTCTATAAATCATGACTATGAGGGGCCACTTCCTGGGGCACTGCACTGCCCTGTGAGCACAGACTTCTTTATAAAAGTGAACATAGAAATAACCACAAACTCTTGCTGAAAGAGACACCTTCTTACCCATCTTACAGGTAAAAAAAATAAAAGTGAACCCTGGGAAGGGGAAGATTTGGTCAATGTCATACAAGCCACTGAAGGGCCCATTAGGACATTGTCTCTACCTGATCCCACTCCAAATACTCTCCTTGCATCAATTCCAGCTCCTTCTCAGCAACACATGATATTGAAATATTTTTCAACACAGTTAGGAGCCTAGAATTCAAGAGGTAAATGAATTTTAGTATCCGTAATTTGTTCCCTAAAGGCTTGCTATATGGCAGACACAATATTAATTTGCTCTAATCTTTACCACAAACCTCTAAGAAGGTATTATGTTGTCCATTTTATAGTTGTGGAAACTGAGGCTCAAAGAAGCTTAAAGGACTTGACCAAGCATTTAATTTGGAATGCTTTTGTTGTAGGTAGCAGAAACCTCAACTAACATGGCTTTAAGCGAAGGGATACATCTTTTTTATGCAGCAGGAAGTTTGGACTTAGGTGGCCCCGTGGATGTTTCTGCAACTTAATAATGTCTTTAAGGACTCTGCCATTTTCATCCTTCTGCTCTGTTTTCTCAGCATGTTGGGTTTCATCCTCCCTATTGTCCTTCATGGCTGCAATATGGCTGTCAAAACTCACATATCCTCAGCAGCATGCAAAGGAGGAAGGGAAAGAAAAGGGACAAAAACCTTTCTCCATGCTTGTCTCATTCTTATTATTGTAAAAAGTCTTTCTAGAAGCTGCCAGATTTCCTCTTGTATCTCATTGGCCAGTCTTGGGTTACAAAAACACCCATAGGCCAATCACTGCAGACCAATCACTAGCAAAAAAGCGCCCCCGAGCAATTTAGGCCAGTTATAGTTCACTCTCTACAGCTGGGCATCTTATTGCCTAGACAGAATTGGGATTCTGTTAGGAAGAAGGCAGTGGCTATTGGCTGGACATCTAACAAGGTCTATCACACCAAACTAGTAAGTGCTGGCATTGGGCTTTGATCCCGTGTAAAACTGATGCTTAATCCAGACATCCCATTATGCTGCCCTGCCAACATCATCTCTTCTGACCCTCTCTCCTCAGGTCGATGTCTACTAAGAGACAGTTCGTGAAAAGGATATTCTCATGGTGGGTGAACCTTATAGTACTTTATAGATACGAATTTCTTATAAAATCTGATATTTCAAAAATAAGCAGTTTTCAAAGTGGGGGACATTGCTTGTGAAGTGGCATCAAATGCCGTCAAGCGATTAGATGTCACTCCTCACTTTACAGATTTGAAAATACTTACACTCTATAAGAAGTAAAATAAGTCTGGCAGGTCTGCGGTTTTATTCTTACAATAGAAGAAATTCCTATTGCTGGCAGACTGGATTAGTTTGGGTGCTGCTGCTTGCAAGGAAGAGAAAATCTGGCTCAAATGGTTTTAATCAATAAGAAGAATTAATCAACTCCATAGCTAAAATTTCTAAAGATAGGATAGGCTTCAGAAATAGCTAATCAGGTTTTGGGTTTTTCTCTGTTTTTCTCTGAGTGTAACCTTTGTCTTCAGGCTGGCTTACCTCATGGTTGCAAAATGGCTGTAATAGTTCCAGACCTCAAATCTGTACACTATGCCATGCAAAGCAAAAGAGTTTCTTTGTCTCAGCCTTCCCACATGGAGTCCTAAGATTCATTCTGATTTGTCCAGCCTAGGTTCTATGCTAGGATACCCAGAGTTGATCAGAGTGGTCAGAAAGATGGACTGGCTTAGCTCATGTCATGGGCTACTCCCCTGGATTTAGGAGTGAACCAGTTTCCTCAAAATCACATGCATCCCCAAACAGAAATTGGAGCATACTGGCTGTCCACTATAGCCAGGATCAGGAGAGCGATGCCAGAGAGGAGAGCCTCGAGCTGAAGAAGCACTGTTCATCTGGAAAGTGCTACAGGTTGAACAAAATGGTTAAGAGGAAGGAGGAGGAGGAGGAGGGGAGGGGAGGGGAGGGAGGAGGAGAAGAAAGAGAAGAAGGAGGGAGAGGAAGAGTGAAGAGGGAGGAGGAAGAAGAGGAGCAAACTCTATGGAAAACAATATGAAGATTCCTCAAAAAAATAAAAATAGAACTACTATATGATGCAGCAATTCCACTTCTGGGTATTTATCCACAAGAATTAAAATCAGAATCTTGAAAAATTAGCTGCTCTCCCATGTTCATTGCAGCATTATTCACAATCGTCAAGATGTAGAAACAACCTAAATGTCCATTGACAGATGAAAGGATTTTTAAAATGCTATATATGTATACACACACAAATACACAATGGAATACTATTCGACCTTAAAAAAGAAGGAAATCTTGCAATATGCAACAGCATGGATGGAGCTGGATAGCATTATGCTAAACAAGCCAGTCACAGGACAAATATTGCAAAATTCCACTTATATGATGTATCTGAGATAATCAAACTCTTCAAAACAAAAATAAAATGATGGTTTCCAGGGTCAGGGGGAGGGGGAAATGGGGAGTTACTAATCAATGGGTATAAAATTCCAGGTATGCAAGATGAATCAGTTCTAGAGATCTACTGTACAACATTGTGACTACAAATAATGATACTAGATTGGATACTTAAAAACCTGATACAGCTGGTAGATTTCAGCTGTAAAACACAATAAAACCCAACTTAAAATACAAAGAGAACCATTAGTCCAGAGGTAGTAATCCTGGCAGTGACCATAGCAACATCACAGGCAGAGGAACCAGCAAAGTCAAGGCTGGGCAGCAAGAAGGGGCAGACAAACTGGTGCAGGAGACAGTGTGTAGTGGTGTGAAATTGGACCCTGGGGGAAGAGAGAGAAATGGAATGAGAAGTGTGGCTGGGGCCCTGTCTCCAGGCAGAATTTCAGAATTTGCACTCTTTTTAAAGGGGGAAAGTTGAGGAGGGAGGAAATTGTATGATTTGCATTCTAGAAAGCTGGCTCTCTAGGGTCTAAAAGGACCAACAAAGGAACAGGAAAGGAGGTTCAGAGCAAATGCATGAAAGATGTGGAGGCCAATTGGCCAGTCCCAAGTGTATAATTTTTACACTCACAAAATGCAGCTTAGCCAAAGGCATTCATGCCCAAAGCTGGCCCCGGGCCTCTGGTGTCTTTTAAATCTACTGGACTCCCAGAAATCCCTCCATGGTCTGAGGTGGCAACCTCACCACAAATGGTCATTTCAGAATCTACCTGCTGCTCAGACAGGACAATCGTGAAGGTTTCGCTAGGGTCTAGTCATAGGAGGCCCTGGGAGCCAGTAGATACCCTCCCCAAGCAGCTGTTCCCAAGTGTGAGCCTGAGGTCAGGACCCCCAGGTGCCATAAGGGTCCGTTGGTGTGACTTCTGGGTGAACCCTTCCCAGGAGTGAACAGAGGCTCTGGGTGGCCCCAGCACAGGGTCCTGCTCATGGGAAGAGGCTCCTGCATAGGCCAAGTACCACCTCTGGGCCAGCATTCCATTGAAGCTCACGATCTCCCTGTTTTATAGAGGAAGAAACTGGGGCTCCAGAAAGTGAAGGGACATGCTCAAAGTCACACAGCTGAGAGCCAGGACTTAAACCGACTTTCTAACACTAGGCCCAATGGACTCTCCATCCTGCTTCACCCACTCACCCTCAGCCTGGGAGGAATGATCGGTATTATCATCATTGTTTTCCCTTTATTGTGAAAGTTAGTCCTGAGTCTGAGTCAAAAGCTCCCAGAGAGTATGTCTCAATTTTCTAAATGTGGGTGCCAAAGGACCATCCTAATAGACTGGTACACGAAAACAGAGATTGATGCAATCTGTAGATTTTTCTATCTTGAAAAGACATCTTGACTCCTATACTTCCTGGCTGTGTCATTGGGCAAGTTACTGAACCTCTCTGTGCCTCGGTGCCCTCGACTGCAAAGTGGGAAAGTGGTACGCATCTCAGGGGGGTGCTGTGAGGATTATATTAGTTAAGACCTATACACTGCTGGCCACATAGAATGCGCCTGATAATGAAAAGCTATCATCATCCTGATTATTCTGGGTTGCAAAGTGTCCTCCATCCTCCTCTCCGTGTCTGTATTCCCTTCTCCAACACGTGTGTATTACACAGACTGGACAGACCATGGAAAGAGAAAAATCTTCAGGCCTGTGGATGTTTATTAATGTGAATTCCCATTAAAACTATTTTCGGACGGGGTTTCCTGGGGCTTGGACCATGCTCCGTTTGTGCTCTTGTTCTTTGCAGCAAAGTTGAAACAGGGACGATGTGGCTATTTGAGTGAATGTGAGTCATTATCCCTCTGAGCAATCACAACAACAAAATGTTATTTTTGGAAACTTGTGCTGGCGTATCTGCCAACAGGAAGGCTTGGGGACTGTAAGAGTGGGAGGTCCTATCAGGAAAAAAGAAATCATGCTAGCTGTTTCAGGCAGAGTATGTTTATTGCAGAGAATAAGTCTCTAATGTGTTAGAAAATCTGAAAGCAGAATAAGGAAGAGGAGGAACCTGGAAGGTGCTATCTACAGGAAGTAACCACCCCCCACTAGCCCTGGGGAACGAAAAGAAGGGAGTAGTGTTGGCAGAGCCAGAACACATTCTGTGCTATGCTGTGGAAGACTGAGAACTGCCAGGGGCAGGGAATGGGGGCCTGGGCCAATGCTGGGGCCTTGAAAGAAAAGGGACCACCAGCCTGTGCTGAGGCCACTGAGGCCTAAGCTGGCAGCATTGATGGAACACAGCCACTCCAACAGATGTTTCCAGAAGCAGATGGAGGAGTGGTAGGTTCTCCCTCCCTTCCAACTTCTGATTTCCCACCCTGCCTCCTCTGGGCCTAGAAACAGGTTTGCAGACTCCTCACCCCTCATGATAGAACAGGGTACAGGCCATGAAGGGCTGAGAGACACTGGTGAGAAAGTGGAACAGGAACTGACTATTGGCTACGTGCACCAAGGGCTGCTCTGTGAGGGACAGAGGACTAAATGGAGAACCAGACCCTGCCTTCAGGATCATACAGCCCAGTTTGAAAGAGGAGGCCTACTCACATGAAAGAGACATGATAAGCCACATGCCCATGGGATGTCACAGAAAAGAGGCTAATGGACTGTGGTTTCTTGGAAAACTTCCAAGGAAATGTGGGATTTGAGCCAGAACAAGGAAAATTGGAAAATATGGGTTTTTGAGAAATGGGGAACATGATATGCAAAGATTCCAAAATTCTGCCTTTGAACTTTGGAGTATGAATTGTGGTTGATTGGATTCTGCTCCCAATCTCAGGCTCTGTCCCTGTAGGGATAATTGTTCCTGCCTCACTGACGGGGACCGGCCATGGGATTGGCTTTGACAGTGGAATGTGCCGATTCCCAGTGGAGGCTTGAAGAGGTGCTTTTCCAAAGCCCTTGTCAGCTAAGGCCTTGTGAGAAAATGTGGAGCCCTGTGAAAGGAAGTGGATGAGCCTAGGCATGCTGGCAGGCCACCCCAGGGTCTTCTTAAATCAGCATGGCATAGTCACTATGGCTGAAGACTGGAAACAACACAAATGTTTATCAATTGATGAATGGATAGATACAATGTGCTACATCCACACAATGGAATATTATTCAGCCGTAAAAAAGAATGAAGTTCTGATACATACTACAAGGACAAACCTTGAAAGTGAAAGCTAAATGCCACATACTGCAAGATTCTATTTATATGAAATGTCCAGAACAGGTAAATCCATAGAGGTAGAAAGTAGATTAATGATTGCCTAGGACTGGAGGGAGAGGGATCCCACAGGAGACAGCTAAGGGGTATGGGGCTTCTTTAAAGGGGTAATAGAAAAGTTCTGAAATGAACTATGGTGAGGTATGCACAAATCTGTGAGTATATTAAATACCATTGAATTATACAGTTTAAAAAGGCAAATTTAATTCTAAATAATATAGAATTGTATCTTGATAAAGCTGTTAAAAAAAATAAGCATGGCCATATGAGGTCAGCCCTCCACTATTTCAGAGAAATCCTTGTTTCCTTCTGAGAGTCTATAGGAGCACCGAAAATATGGACCAGATCTAGCTGCACAGCCAGTTGTACAGGGAGCTACAACAAGAACTTGGCTCCTCTCTCCATCACTCACC
The DNA here is from genome assembly GCF_000325575.1 of Pteropus alecto. Classification (NCBI taxonomy): domain Eukaryota; kingdom Metazoa; phylum Chordata; class Mammalia; order Chiroptera; family Pteropodidae; genus Pteropus; species Pteropus alecto. The sequence continues at coordinate 5,341,113 of NW_006441386.1, forward strand.
TATCCTACACAAGCACCAAGATGCCAGCCACGTTGCCAACCTCAGCTCCAACTCACACACATACGATTGAACCAGGAGGGACCTCCTGGGTCATCCAAGTCTAATTGGTTCTTGTTACAGGTCCAGAGAGGAGAAATGACCTGCCCAAAGGTACAGAGCCAGTTAGTGGGAAGCCAAAACACTACCCAGTGAGCATGAGCCACAGAAATTTCTTTGATCAGATCAGAGTATTAAATTTATGCCTACCGTGGGAAAAGTCCACTTCTCTACTCAGCTAGAGCTTGCAAAGCCATGACCTTGGAAGTCAGTCAATATCATGTTCATGTGACATAAGGAAAGGACCAGGGAGAAGACACTGTCAGTCAAGGTCTCTGACTTGAGCCATCTACAACCTCTAATAGGAACAGACAAGCTAGTGTGCAGGGGAGGGTGCCACTGAGCTGGCATCTGCCCATCTCTATCTAGTGAGACGGTGCTAAGAGTTTCCTACATAAGAACACAGCATCTTACAAGTACAGAGTAATTTAAAGACACTTTGTCAGCTCCCTGCCCTTAACAGAGTGGAGACTCCCAACTTTTTATTATATGGTAGTGGGGGATGGGAGGATAAAAATGATGTGTAACTTGGCAAGCGATATACCTACTTTGTGCAGTTCTACCCTCAAGGAGCTTGTAAGGGTAAGGGTTAACACAATTATCCAGAATATAAGGTAGATGTATGATCAAGTGACACTTGTTACTAGGGCAGGAGGGGGTCTGCAGCTGGGACATTGGACACTGAAGCAAGACAGAAACTGAAGTAACAAGAAGGAGGAATACAGGGCGGGGAGCCATGCTCCCTAGCCCACAATGGGTGCTCAGGAAAGGCTGGCTTTCCTCTAGATGTGTGCTGTGCCATAGTGAGTGGAAGCTGTGATACCATGATTTATAACAGAAAATATATATCTCTTCCTCCACCCCTTTTCTGGCTCACAGCTCTTGAAACCCTTGGAATTTCCTGTGATGAGAGCATAAATGTGTCTTTTGTTATGTTAATGAGGTAGCTTTGGAAAGCACCTAAGGTTGGGGATTGTTGGCCAGTGGAGCCTGCCCTGTGATTGATGAGAGGGTTAGGACTGAAAGTCAACTTCTAGGGAGAGGAATGGGGCTGGAGGTTGAGTTCAATCACCAGTGGTCAGCGATTTAATCAATCATGCTTGTGTAATGAAGCCTCTATAAAACCCAAAAGGACGGCTCGGGGGAGCCTCCAGGTTGGTGAACACATGGAGGTTTGGGGAGAGTGGTGTTCCCAGAGAGGAAGCTCTGCACCCTTCCCCCATCCCTTGCCTTATGTATCTATAAGCTGGTAATCTAGTAGATAAAATGTTTCTCTGAGTTCTGCGAGCCGCTCTAGCACGTTAATCAAACCCAAGGAAGGGGTTATTGGAACTTCTGGTCTGTAACTACTGACAGCCTGGATTTACGATTGGTGTCTGAAGGGTTTGGGGGGCCATCTTGTGGCACTGAGCCCTTATCCTGTGGGATCTAACACTATCTCCACATAGAAAGCGTCAGAATTGAGTTGAATTATAGGGCACCCAGCTGGTGTCCGATTATTGCTTGGTTAGAGGGGAGAAAACCACATCTTAGTCAAACTTTAGGTACAGAATCTCAGAAGCATAAACTCTCTTTACCCCATCACTGCCCCAAATAAGGTGCCCATGCGGGCAGTGAACATACATTGCAATATATATATGTATAACTTACTGTTGAATTGTACACTTGAAATTTATTGGATTTTGCTAACCAATGTCATAAATAAACAAACAAACAAATAAATAAATAAATAAAGGACTGCTTGCCATCTATACACAAAAACTAATTTCAAAGCTATCACAAAAGATTAAAAATGTTTTCACTAGGTGAAACTTGCTTCACTAGAGTTTACAAAGAAATAGTCACACAGAGATTGAAACTACCTATGCATTTTTGGTTTTCATTAGGTATGTGTTTTTATCCAGACCCACAATAAGTGGAAGCTCTAACATGGAATAATATTAAACTAACATTACCAATTTTACAAGGTACTTGGAATGAGAACTATGTTAAGAATTCCTTCAACTTCTTGTGATATACTACTACAATTATCTTTCATAAGATAAACACTCAGTGAAATACTGAGTATAAATTAAGTGTAAATAAAAAATAAATAAAAAAATAATAAAGTGCTGAGTAAATGAAAGATAATGATGAAGATGATAATGGTAATGATGATGGTGTTGATGATGATGATCAAAATTTAATGAAAATCAAAGGATCCAGGAGCGTCAACGAATGACAGTGCCTTTCATGCGGGTGTGTAAGAAGCAGATCATTAAATTTCTCCCCTGGAACTAGCCCAACTGAGGCCTTAAAGGAATCATTCCAAAGGTGTCTGGGTTCAGGACTAAAGAGCCACATTTGAGAACGAACTGAATCTCGAGAGGTGGAACCAGAGGGGGACACGCACTAGGTTTGGCTAAGTCTCAGGGTGATGAATCACCAAGCTGGAATTGCTCGGGGACACCCCCAGCCCGCTTCCTTTGTCTTCTGAGGCTGGGCCTCCACTGGCCACCACTTTTGGCACAATATCTCTCCTGAGAAGGCCCCAGCTTGGCCTCTGCGGGTGAAGGAAAGGAACTGACCTGCCAGGAGGTTACTTGGGGTCAGTCACAGGGACTAGTGGAAAGTTCTTGAAACCAAGAGTCTAGAGGCCAAACTTTCACCCTGCTTCTGCTAAGTGTCCTTACACAGGCACTGGAGTCTTCCCGACTACCAGCTGCGTACACTAGATGATGTTTCCTTCTTGCTTTGACCACTAAGACATTCAGAGACGATTTGCAGGGCCCTTCCCATCCCACCCCACCCCACCCCACCCCTAGATGCCCTCTTTGCCCTTTAGTAAAACTGACTTTATAGCTTGTATCCCTGCGTATTATAATTTTCATTCTGGCCTCATCGTTCTCTTCCACTTTTATTTTCTCTTTATCCGGATTCATTCTTCTCTTTTTTTATTTTAATGTGTTGTTTTAGTTTTCTTAGCTGCCTCAGATATTTTTGGAATGAGATGGGGAATACACACATCAGTAAATAAATAATACCTAATAATAGCCAGCATTCACTGAGCCTTCACCAAGAAATGACATGAAACTAAGCTCTTCTCAACAATAACTCATTTAATCTTCTTAGGGCCTATGCAACAAACATAACAGAAGACCTCTGATCAGATCAATTTTATAGCTCAAGAAACTATAGAATAGTGATGCTACAGAATTTAACCGAGATCAAACAGTGCGTGACCGGCCCTGAGTTTAGCCATGGGCAGGCAGCTTCAAGTCGGGCTCTCCACCATCAGGCTGCACTGTCAATCCCCACAGGCACTCAGAAATAACAGCAGCTCCTGTGTTGCTGTCTCTTGCCTCCACTGTTTATTGAGAGGACTTCTGAGAAACAAATTCCCAAGTTCTCAGAGCAGGTAGTTGAGAGAAGTAATGAAAGTTTGCAGTTCACAAACATCACATTAACCATAGATGGAAGTATATTTGTGAGATTCAGACACCGCAAAATAAATCACCCTGAGTAAGCATATTAACATGTACTATCACAAGCACATTGCAAATTAGATCTGCAGAAAACAAATTTAGCTGCATCCTGTTCTCCACACTATCATGTTTGCATTATCCAAGCTAGGCAGTACTGCTCTGCTGCTGGCAAGCCAAGCTCCCCTGGTCTCGCCGATATAAAATGTCTCCAGTTACCATGTCTGCACTTATGGCTCCCTGCCCTCCTCACACTACACCAGCCAGGTGCTGGACAGCGACAGGGAGACTGGGAAAGAGCTGGGACTCAGGTCTGCTGCACTTCCTAACTGGGAGCAAGGCGATCACAGTCCTTTCCTCCCAGACACTCAAGTGCTCCTAAGCCCCTAAGAAAATGTCAAGTGCCTTCCAAGTGTCTGATTTCAAGGGCCATGCTCTACCTTTTCCACAGAGCCAGCTTCCCTTCCATCCAAACTGCAGTCCCCTAGAGACCTGATGCATGTAATAGAATCTGCCTGGAGACAGTCTAAGGGACTCAGACTAAGTTTTGGGGTACCCTGGGTTCCCCACACCTTCCCAGGAAGCCCAACCCCTTGATGTCACATGCACTTGTGCCTGTGCATATGCACATACGCACGGGGCATACACACAACGTACATGCACAGGTGTGCATGTACCACACACCATGACACCATGCACACACCATCCCCTCTGACTCCCTCATAAAAGCTGAACCGTCAGTCTACAAAGACTCTGGAAAGTACAAGATACAAGAACTGGTCTGCCCAACTTCACGTGAAGAGCTCAGGACATGCGGAAATCAGATTGAACCCTGGAGGACATGTGGGGAAAACACACGTGGGTCATGTCTGCACAGTACCAGACACCACTCTCACTAGTACATGGAATCCTTAGCTGGAAACAGATCAGAAAATAAACAATACTGGCAGAGGAGCCGTCCCGATGGCTCAATCCCTTCCGGCTGGTGTGCAGATGTGAGCGGCAGACAAGCCAGCAGACAAGTGGGGTTCCTCTACTCCAGAGCCACTGTGACACTGGATCAGACAGGCCCAGGTTGTGAGGCTGAGCTGGGGGGGGCCTCTGGTCTTTTTCAGATTAACCGGCTCCTTTCACATTTGAGGAAACTGGGTCTCAGAGGCCCATCATCCACTGTCTGCCAGCTTGGCAGGCCAGACTGGAGCCTCCCCAGCACCCAGGATCCTACACCTCCGAGGACTTCTGGAAGCTTCTTTCAGTCTGAGGGATTCAAGAATCCCTCCTCACCCTCCCCCTTCTTCCGGCACATTCAAGCACAGAGCCTGACAGCACACAGGAGCAGAGCAGAGGCACTCTCTCAGAGAGAAGAGCCCTGGCCTGAGCAACCTGCTCCCACTTCAGGGCCTCGGCTTCCCATCTATAAAGTGAGGGGACTGGATAAGCTCCCTTCCACCCCTGCTGCTCCCTCACCCTGTGCCGCCCCAGGAATCCAACAGAACTGCGATGCTCATGAGATTGCCCTCTGTTGCCTTTATATCCTCCCTTTCCCAGACTTGCTTCTCCGTCCTGCTCCTGCTCCAACAGAAAAGTCCAAAGTTTTCCAACTACCCCAGTTGCTTGGGTCATGGAGAAAAGATTATTGAAAAAAATAGCTCATGGGGGAGTGTAAGAAACCAGAGCTTGTACAGGACAGTACTGAACCCAAGAGTGGCAGGAAATGGACAAGCCCAAGCCTAAAACCAGATCATCTGACCCCCAGCTCAGTGCCCTGCTCAGGCTACTTCTACTGTCCCTGGGACAAATCCTCCATTTGGCTTGTCCTGTCCCCTGTCTCAGCCTCCTGGGACCATCTCCCTGGCATGCACACACATTCCTGAATTCTCACCAAATGAAGAGAACATGTCTTGTAGGGGAGATGTCCCTTGTGTGCCAACTCTTTGGCAAGTCTTGGCCAACCCTTGTCACCATTTCTGTCCTGGCACTGACCCATCTTGCCTGGCTTTAAACCACCTGCAAGAGTATATTCACTGTGCCTCAGCTCTTGGCACCACACTCCTTGCACCTCCTGATGAGGCTGCCCTATTGTCATATGGCATAAGACCCAGACCCTCTCCAGACCCATGCGCGTGCCACCTGGAAAGGGAACAATGCCCAGCAGGGCAAAACTCTGGCAAATAAGAGACTGGAGGCAGTAGGCACATTCTTCTCCTTCCTCTCTCAAGGTGTGTCCTGAAAAGCAAGAGTGTACAGCTTCTGGGACAAGTGTCCCCCCCACCACTCACCCTGTCTACCCCAGTCCAAGAACAAGCATCATCCATGCTGCCCCCATCAGTGGCCAGCTCAGCAGCTTCCTTAACCTGGCTCTGCCCACCTTCTTCCCTCATTCCCTTTTCCTTCACTTACTCCCTAGGATCCCAAATCCTGTGAGGAGCACTCAGGCTCTGCTTCTGGAAGCCCAGACTAAGACTCCATTTACTCCTACATCATCTCTGCACTCACTGGACATTGAGTGAGACCATGCTGCATGCCAGGTACTGTGCTGGGCACCACAGATGCCAAGATCAATAGCACATGGTTTCTCCTCTCTAGGGGCCTACGGACTAAGAGAAGAAGAGACACACGAAGAAATATATACAAGTAAAACAGTACGGAGGTTCCTCAAAAAATTAAGAATAAAGCTACCCTATGACCCCGCAAAACCCTCTTCTGGGTATCTACCTGAAAAATTTGGAAACATTTATTCATAAAGATATAGGCACCCCTATGTTCATTGCAGCATTATTCACAATAGCCAAGACATGGAAACAACTCAAGTGTCCTTCAACCAATGACTGGATAAAAAAGATACTTATATACAGTGGTGTTCTACTAAGCCATACGAAAAGATGAAATACTGCCATTTACAACAACATATATGGATCTTGAGAGTGTCATGCTAAGTAAATAAATCAGATGGAAAAGGACAAGGATCATATGATTTCACTTATATATGGGATATAAAACAGCAACAAATGAGTGCACAAAACAAACAGAAAACTCATTGACACGGACAACAGTATGATGGTTACCAGAAGGTTGGGGATGGGAGGACGATGAAGAGGGTAAATGGGGTCAAATACATGGTGACAGAAGGAGACTAGATTTTGGTGATGAGCACACATTGCAAAACACAGATGGTGTATTATAACATTGTACACTTGACACTTATAATCTTATTAACCAATGTCACCCCAATGTTTAATTAAAAAAAGAAGTACCTACAAGAGAAGCTGGTTGTGCTAAGTAGCTCTGCTACTGCCAGAAGTTCTACCTGAATAACAAAATAGGCTGGAGATGTTTCGCAGGGACACTTCCCCAGACCCCGCCTGTGTTATGGGCACCCTTGCCCTGCCCTGCTTCACGTGGGGGCTGCAATTTAAGTACTACAAAGCCCCATGACATCACCCAAGAACAATGACATCATTTAGAAGAGGGGCCTTAAGGATAAGGAATAATGAGGGGAGTGGGAGCAGGGACTCTGTGCCCCAGTTTTTCCATCTCTAAAATGGCAGATGACAATAATTGTACCTCCCTACCTCGAGTTAAAATAAGATAATATATGATAGTGGTCAGCCCAGGACTTAGTACGCACTTGTTGTGTACTAAGTCATTATATGCTTACATGTCCTGTATACACCTACATACACACACACACACACGAATCAGATTGTGCCATCCTTGTGAGAATAAACTCCTACTCTCTTTCACAGGCCCTATGTGACCTCTGTGACTTCATCATGTGCTACTTCCCCCTTCACTGTGCTTCCACTATGCTAGCCTTCTGGCTTCACCCATGCCAGGCTCGCTCCCACCCCAGGGCCCTTGCCCTTGCTGTTCTGTCTGCACTTCCCCCAGATTGTCACATGTTCAATTTTTTATTCATCAGGTCATACCTCAGAGATTGTGTGGCCCGTCCACCCAGTCTAGTGTAGCTCTCGCCTCTCCTCCCCATCCTCTGTAACATAATCTGCATTTTACATTCTCTGTAGCACCACCACCATCTGAAATATGCTGGTTCATTTACTGGTCTACAAGTTTAATGTCTGTCTCCCCACTCGGCTACAAACTCCCTAATTGCTGGTCCTGTGTCTGTTTACTGCCGGAATCCCTACATCTAGAATGGTGCCCTGTACATAGTAGGCCCTCAAAAACTGTGGGCCTAATCCACAGACACGGTGCTGTTGGCCGTTCTGTCTGACATAGCAGGATAGACAGATAGAGAGTCTTTCTAAAACAGACTGGAACAGATATTGTCTTCCATACTGCCTGCCAAGCTGGTCTCCTGTCAGGGGAAGGGAGGAGACATGAGGGAAACAGGGAGGGCGGGGATCTCCAAATTCACGTCCTTCCCCCACCCACTGGCTTCTACAGCCCTGGAATCAGGAGCCTGGGAGGGTAGGCAGGAGAAAAGGGCTCTGGAGGGAGCCATAGCAGCACCATCAAGGAAGACATAACCAAAAAACCACTGACCCTTCCTTCTGCCCCACAGCAACCCATAGAGTCAGTCATTTATTCTTTTGACCGTAGATGTACCAGAAAGCACTTTGCCTTCCAGAGCTCGAGTTCCCAGCTGAGGCCGGATATGTGTCACTCTGGCCGTCTGCAGCTCTGGGGTCCTGAACAATCATTGTTCCACTAATGACCATGAACTGAGCCTTGACAAGTGCCAGCATGTGACCCAGTCTGCCCATCAATCGCATTTTCTCCACCCCCAAATCTGGGCATAAGCTCCCAGGTACAGGGTGTAATGCCAGCCACCCAGTATGTTGACCAAAACAGGACCAGGCCGAAAGCGAAGGGACTGACAGCTGCTGCCCTGCTCAGGGAATCTGGGCTGGAAAATGCCAGGCTTGTCTCTACCCAGCTAAGTGGAAAGGGAAGCCCTCATTCCCACTCTACCACCAAAGCACCAAAGACCATGCTTTCTGGGGCTTCCCCAGGTGCAGACAAACCCACAAACATTTTCCATGAATCAAGAGAGACACCTGGTGGCTGTCATGAGCACTCCTGCAACTTGTTCATGCTGCCTGGCCTTCTGGGCCCTCAGTCTGTCCCAGCTGCCTTAGCCAGTGTACCCAGCCTAGGGGGCCCAACCCTCCTCCCTGAAGCCAGCTGTCTTCCCAGAGGATTTCAGAAGTCCTGCCTGACAGGGAACTCAGCCACGGAACCTGCCCCAAAGGAGCCCTGGTGTCGTTATGCTGAAATGGTGGTCCTGCCCTGGAGGGACTCTTAATAGAATAAGATAAATAAATCTTAC
>NW_006441386.1:5354962-5408727 GCF_000325575.1 Pteropus alecto
GAGCCTCTGGACTTCTCAAGGTCATTAATAGGGGACCACTGCCACCTGGTGCTCAGAGAGGTAAACAGCAAGAAAGTGAGGAGACCGGGAGAGAAGCCTCCTGGGAAGACCACAGGAGAGGGGCCCAGATAGCCCACATTGCCCATAAATGCTCATATCTTGCATCCTACCATAATTACACACCAGCAGGGTACAGTAGCTCACAGATAGCAAACGCCCTATTCTTAGATAGGTATGTAAATAAAATCTGGTAAGATTAGAACCCACTCACATTAAGGGCAGCCTTAGGTCCAAAAGGCTCTAGGACAGGCTGTGTGACTGTGAGTGACTCACTGCCCCTCAATAGCCCACTACAGTTGTCTCAACTTAAAAATGAAGGTGATAGATCCAATAGGAGTTACACATTTACTGCCTACCTGGCCAGGTAAGCTCACCCAGGTGAGGGGGCAGGCTAGGTAAGGGCTGGCACCCTAATGCTCCTGCCCTTTCTAGGGTACCAACCAACCAGCTCTAGCAGAATCCTAGGCCCAGGGGGCCAAAACAGCTATTTTTTCGTGAGAAGATCCAGAAATTGAGACAATATATAAAAACTCTGAGGTTTTTATTTACAACTAATTCAATATTTTTCAAAAACTACCAGCATAAGAGCCATCAGTTATGAATTACTCCTGCCAGAACTGCATAACCTGTTTGGAATGTTTGGAAACATCAGACAAATCCAAACTGAGAGACATCCTTCCAAACAACTGATTTGTGCTCCTCAAAAAAATATAGATGAAGAAAGACAAAGAGACTGAGTGACTGTTCCAGATTAAAGCAAAGAGACAGGACAACCAAATGTAGCACACGGTCTTGGATTAAATACTAGATCAGGTGAGGGTGCAGGAAAAAATGCCAGAAAGAACAGAATTTGGTACAACTGGCAAAGTTTAAATATGTCTGTATATTAGATATAATACTATATTAAATTTGAATTGGATAAGTGCACTTTGATAGAGAATGTCTTTATTTTTATGATATACATACTGAAATATTTAGAGGTAAAGGACACAATGTCTATGACTCAGTTGGTTAAGGAAAAAAATATGTGCATATTGAAAGCAAAATGCAACAAAATGTTTATAGTTGGTCTTTATACTACTGTTGCAACTTTTGGTCTTTATACTATCGTTGTATCCTGTCATTATACTATCATCGCAACAATAAGTTTGAAATTATTTCAAAAAGCTTTTTAAGACAGCAAGTTATAGCCTAGGACCACCAGTTTCCACCCTCAGGGTCAGGCGCCCTCCCAGGGCCTAGCAAGTCTGACCCAGTAGGAAATGGCCGGGCTGGCAAAGCCGGGTTGCAGAAGAAGCCCCAACCTCTCACCCAGCTCACCTCTTTCTCTGTTCATCACTGTCCTTCCTCCTCTCTTAGTGAGAGGGTGGCCTCCTCCTGTTTTTCCCTGATTCTCAGGGGTCGTGGGCTGCTGCACTGCATGGGGGCCTCAAGCAGTGTCAGGGACAGTCCCAGACCAGTCGTAGGTATAGTACCAGTCACATTTCAGTCCCAGCAGTACCTCCAAGTTCCCAACTGAGTGGCTCAGCTTTCCTGAGCCCCGGGTTCCTTCCTGGCAAGATGAGGCAGCAGCTATAACAAGATGTCATCCAGGGATGAGGGGCAGGGGTGGGGCCTGGGCAGAGAGACTCTTGGAGGAGCCTGTGGCCTCCCAGAGCCAACCAATGGGGGACAGAAAGAGTAAGGGGGTAGGGAGAAGAAGAATGAGAGGGCACACTCCTTCGTCTATCACATCAAAGCTCAGCAACACTTGTGCTTTAACTACTTGGTGTCTTGTAAAGTGGGAGATGAGGGAACAAAAGCTAATCATCCTGAGCAGAGAGTGGAGCAGCACCTGTGGAGAGCAGGAATAATGGGAGAGGAGTGCCTTGATCACCTCCGCAGGGTGAGCTGGGTCAGAAGACAATGCTGATTAAGCATTCAACTTACATTCCCTCCCCAGGCCATCTCCTCACTATCTGCTGTCCTATAGTCACCCTGAATCTCATTTGATTCCACGTCCCAACAAATCTGCAGCTCAACGCCACAGATTTTCTTTGGCCACATTGAATTGTTGCAAAGGCATCTGAACATGACCAGTTCTTCACAGGCCTGTCCTTCCCTCATGTCCTGTACCCAGTCCCTCTTTCCCCCTTCCTGCTGGTGCTGAGGCCACTGGTGCAGGGTCCCTGCCACAAGTGCTTATACTTCAATTTTTAGTACCGGAGCTAGGAACCAGGTCAGCCCAAGAACCTCTCTCCCTCATGCCACCCCTTATCTGCTCAGTCCCTCAAATCATTCTTCAGTCCAGCTCTCCGCTGCCTCCCAGAGGCACAGTCCACATGCAAATCTTTCACAGTGATTTTAATACCACCCTTCTTCTCACTGGTCTCCCTCCGCACAGCTGCCTTCCAACTGCTGACAGCATAGTCCATCTAAAAGCACGTGTCTGACCCTGTCATTATTTGCTTTAGAAACTTCAACATTGCCCACAGCTCTGGCTCCCCATATCCAACCCCGAGAGCTCAAGATGATCCCTTCATTTAAGGGAAGAATATACTAGAAGGTCTATTTATATTTATTTTATGTCTTCTTATTGCTTTTGGGGGTGTTTTATGTTGAGAAATATATGTATATTACTTAGAAATAACAAAGATACATATATTTGGGGGACTGCTCAAAGTGTTTTTGTTTTTTGGGTTTTGGGTTTTGTTTACCCATAGGGATGCACAATTAGAAATACCTATTGATCATGCCACAGGGTGAAGGCCAGAGTCCTCAGCCAGAGGGAAGGTCCTCCCTGCTGGACCCAATCTCATTCTCCACCACTTTTGCTTCATTTCTGCACCCCCATCCTTGCTTCTGATGCTCCTTCTTTCCTCAACAATGCTGATTCTGTCTAGAATTATGTCCAGCCTGGGAGGTTAGCAAAACTTAGCATCTCAGTAGATCACAGAGCTATAGCACTTCCATCCATTGGCAAAATATCCATACACCCATTACCTCGTTTATGCTCACAGTCCCGCAGAAAAACTACTTGGGAGTTATTGTCTCCATTTTTCACATGAAGAAACGAAGAATGCGGAAGGAAACACAGGCAGTAAGCTCCTTGACATTGGTCTGGGCGATGATTTTTTTGGATTTGACACCAAAAGCAAAGGCAACAAAAGCAAAAATAAACAAGTGGGACTATATCAAACTAAAAAGTTTCTGCGCAGCAAAACCATCAACAAAATGAAAAGTCAGCCTACCCAATAAGAGAAAACATTTGCAAGTCATTTATCTGACAAAGGGTTAATACCCAAAACATATAAAGAACTCGTATAACTCAATAGTAACCAAAAAAAAAAAAAAAAGACAATCTAATTGTTTAAATGGGCAGAGGATATGAACAGACATTTTTCTAAAGACATACAGATGGCCAACAGGCACATGAAGAGTTGTTCAACATCACTAATAATCAGGGAAATGAAAATTAAAACTACAATGAGCTACCACCTCACACTTGTTAGAATGTCTATCACTAAGATAAGAGATAACAAGTGTTGGAGAGGTGATAAAAAAAGGGAACCCTTGTTCGATGTTGGTGGGAATATAAATGGGTGCGGCCACTATGGAAAACAGTATGGAGGTTTCTCATAAAATAAAATTAGAACTACCATGTCATTCAACAATTCCAGTTCTGGGTATTTATCTGAAGGAAACTAACTCACTAACTTGAAAATATTTGTAACCTCCATGTTCAGTGCTGTATAATTTACAATAGCGAAGACATGGAAGCAACCTGAGTACCCGTCAATAGATGAATGATTAAAGAAAATGTGGTATACACATACAATAGAATCTTATTCAGCCATAATTATGAATGGAACTTGAGGGTATTATGCTAATTGGAATAAGACAGAGAAAGTCAAATACCATATGATCTCACTTATATGTGGAACTTAAAAAAAACTGACAGTATAAGAAATTGTCCAAGGTCACACCCACTGTGGCAGCAGAGCCAGGACTAGAACTTGCATCTCCCGACAGGTAATGCCAAGTTTTCCCATGAACTCTAGAGTCTCTAAGGAGCCTCTTGAAAGCCTCCAAGGAGAAAAGAGTAGGTGTATCCAACGTGCTGATAAACTTTGTGGAGGAGAGCTGGCTTCACCTTCACGGGGCTTTTCCATTCTTGCCACTGGGAGCCTCCTTCACAGGCATTGCCCCTGAAAGCAAGGAAAAAAAGAATAACTATGCCCATAGCCACTGCCCAGAAGAGACCACAACAGCCCTGCCCAGTCCAGCCAGAGACTAAACCAGGAGGCCAGCTCATCTGAAGATACACAGGACCAGTCCACCCAGTCCTGCCAGGCCAGAACCACCCAGGATACTCTGCACAGAGCCCAGAGCTCAGCCTGGCCTGTCAAGCAGCCCATCCCAGCAGCTAAAGAAGTTTAATGTGGAGCCTTCCAGAGCCCAGCCCTATGCTTAGCACAGCCCAAAAAAGAGTCAGCCAGAAAGAAGTCAGAGCCTAAGACCAGGCCAGTATAAAACCTGAGCTCAGTGCTCAATCTTAGCTACTGCCCAGGAGACAGCACATTCACCCCAGCCTGGGCCACCATCTCCTCCCAGTACCCAAAGCAGCTCAAAACCTCACCAAGGCCACTCAGCTTACAGTACAGGCCACATCCCAGGCCACATCAGAGCCACCCCCACCGCCAATCAGAACATCCTAACAAAATAGCCGAGTAGAACTCAGCTCCCCTCTGCTCAGCCTGGCCTAGCTGACACATCATCTTCTTCAGGAGATGAGCAGAATTCCCGGGCCTTGGAAGAGGTGGGTGCAACTGAGCAAAACCCCTCAAGGCTTTCTGCACAGCTCCCAGCAGGTTGTGCTGCATTGATGCCGCACTCCCACTAAAGCAGAGAGGCATGCCCCCTGCTCCCCAAGTTTGCACAGGTTCCCAGGAAGGAGCTAAGAATGTCAGAGGTATCTGAAAAAAAATCTTACACTCTGGACTTCAAGATTTCTGAGCAAAGGACTAGGCATCTGTTAGCTTCTCTGGGCGGGGAGAAGCTGGGAGGCGGGGAGTCCTGCACATCAGAAACACAACAAGGATCCAGCTTCAGGAACCCTGGAATCATCCCTGCTCTAACTAAAGCTCAAGGTAGTTAAACACTCAATGGAGTGGCCCTAAGAGACATCACCGGGGACTAGACCATTGAGTTCCTCCTCCTGAGGCTGGAGAAAGGATGGTTAACAGCACTGGCTCTAGAGTCAACTTACCTGAATTTGACTCCTGTTCTTCTACTACCTGTGTGGTCTTGGGCCAGTGTTCCAACCTCTCTGTGCCCCCACTTCCCTCATCTGTAAACTGAGAGTAGATAGTACCTCCCTTCAAGGGTACAATTCAAGGTTTAACCACTAGTGTTGTCCATGCAGGACAAATCCGCACTGAGGAGACAGGGTCCCCAGAAGAGCTCTGCTGGGCCAAGAGTTGACCATTCTAGTAGTGGACCATGGGAAAGTCCAGTGGCTAGGATGGCTGGTGCCACGCAACCCCAGTGAGAATGGAGCTCTAACATACAAAGGCCTTGGTTAAATATGACCACTATATCCAAAATATTTACAGAAAGTATGTCTAGTCCAACATTAGGTGTTATCACTGATGCATAAGTATTATTATCTTGAGTTCACAGTTGAGCAAATCAAGGCTCAGAGAAGATAAGGACCACAGGAAGAGGTGGAGTCAGGATTTGAACATGCATCCATCCAACTCCATGTTGACTGTGGGAGCCCAGACTGAGCCAGGAATGTCTGCCAGGAAAGAGGAGGTTTTTATCTTACTGTAAGATGGGAGATACTGTGGAGGAAGGGCAGAAAAGGCAAATAATTACCTATGAAAATGGGGTTTACCAAGGAAGTCCCTGGGTCACCATGAAGTATACTGAAGTTCCTGCACCAGAAAAGATGAATGTCCCCTGGCTCATCTGAGAGGACATCTGAGGCCTCCTCTTCACATGTCATGTCTGCCCAAACCAACCCTGCTAGAGAGCCCTTGACTTCTGGGCTTCTGAGTGCCTTTAAGATCCAGGAGGAAGCAGGGAAATATGTGGTCTCCCTCAGCTCTGAGGGAGAGGTCAGGAGCAAGGATGAGAGTCTTAGAGGCAAGAACACAGGACAAAACTTTAAGGAGCCACAGGAGTGTGGCAGTGTGTTGGGGGCAGAGGTTAGAGACCGACAGCAATTTCCAGGTTTGGCCCTGGTATAGAGGCTGACATGGCACTGGGCAGCCGGGAACACCAGATTCCATAAAAAATATGTATATATTCAATATGATAGGAAGAGAGAAAAGGGGTTAATGTAGGCAACGTGCTTAGACTAGTGCCTGGCATCTAGTAAAAGTGCTCTGTGTGACAACATAGAAGGATCTTAAAATTATTATGCTAAGCAAAATAAGTCAGACAGAAAAAGTCAAGAATCATATGATTCTATTCATATAAGGTATATAAAACTGAAAGCAACAAATGAACAAGACAAACAAAAAATCAAGAACTCATAGACCCAGACAACAGTTATGTGGTTACCAGAGGGCAAGGGTCAGGGGAGGTAGAAAAGCGTAAATAGGGTCAAATATACAGCAATAAAAGTTAGATTAGACTTTGTGTGGTGAACACAGAATGCAAGACACGGATGATGTATTACAGAATTGTGCACATGAAACGTATATAATTTTATTAACCAATGTCACCCCAATAAATTTAATTTTAAAAAAATAAAGTATAAAGATAAAAAAGTGCTCTATGATGTTTGAAGGTGTAGATGGAAAGGATTAAGATGGTATGTAGTCAGGATTCTCCAGAAAAACAGAACCAATAGGATGTGTATTCATAGAGAAAGATTAATTTTATAAAATTGGCCCACATGATTATGGAGGCTGGCAAGTCCAAAATCTGCAGTGTGGGCCAGCAGGCTGGACACCCAGGAAGAGCTGATGCTGCCATTCAAGTTCAAAGGCATCTGCTGTAGAATCTCTCTTGGTCAGGGAGGAATCAGTCTTTTTGTCCTATTTAGGCATTCAACTGATTATATGAGGCCCACCACATTAGGAAAAACAATCTACTTTCTTCAAAGTCCACCAATTTAAATGTGATTCTCATCCAGAAACACCCTCACAGAAACATCCAGAATGTTTGACCATACATCTGGCCACTGCAGTCCAGCCAAGATGACACATAAAATTAACCATCACAGATGGAGAATATAAAAATGGATGCAGAAAGCAGAATAATGCCCCCTCCCAAAGATGTCCCCCAAATATATGAATTTGTTACTGTATATGGCAAAAGAGACTTTGCAAATATGATTAAGAGTATGGACCTGGAGGTGGGAGATTACCCTAAATTATCTGGATAGGCCCAATGAAATCACATGAGTTCTTAAATGTGAAGAGCTTTCCTGGTTGAGTCAGAGAGATTCTAAGTGAGAAAGATTCGATCTGCCATTGTTAGTTCTGAAGATGGAAGAAGGGGTTATGAGCCAAGGCAGCCTCTAGAAGCTGGGAACAGCCTTAGGCCTCAAGTTCCTGAATTCTGCCACTAATCCAAATAAGCAAGGAAATGATTCTCCCCGAGAGCCTCCAGAAAGGAACACAGCTTGCTGATACCTCGATTTTAGTCTGAAGAGACCCATATCAAACTCTCGACCTAAAGAACTATAAGGTAATAAATTTGTATTGTTTAAACCACTAAATTTGTGGTGCTGTGTTGTGGCAACAATCTAGAACTAATACAGTGAGATGATAGGGACAGAGATGGAAGTGGAAAAGATAGAGACAGATGATAAAGACTAGAAATGTTAGAGATATACACGTCCCTTGAGATTTATCCTTCAAATGTCCTCGGACTTGGTTCCTTGGGACTTGATCAGAGTTCTTAGAAAGCTATGGTCATAAAAATGCCAGAACATCCCTGATTAGTCCGTAAACAGGGGAAAGAACAACTACAACTTCAGAAATCCCCACGGGGGAAAGAATAGGAAGATACATAACATGTGATAGGCTCCTGTTATATGCCAGGCACGGTACTGGGTTCTTTACCCATGCTCTCATTTTAGATACATCAACCCTCTGGAATAGCCATTCTTATCTGCATTTCACAAACGAAGAAAACTAAGTTCAGAAAGATAAAGCCACTTGCCCCAGTTAACACAGCAGGGTTTGAGTCCAAGGTCCAAGGGGACCTTCCATGGCCTAAGGTCTATGAGAGTGACCAGAGGACTACAGAGAAGGGTAGTACTGCTGCCCATACTGACAAAAGCAACGGAAGCAGCAGGACTCCAGGTGGATGAAGCAGGAACATGAGGAATAGAAAAGCTGTGGGTCACCATATCACAGGTGAGTGTTATGGGCTGAAGAGAGTCCTCTTCCTACCCACCCCGACAAAAAATAATTCACATCTCTAAACTTGGTAACCTCAGAATGAGACTGTATTTGGAGATAAGTTCTTTAAAGAGATAAAATAAGGTCATTAGGGTGGGTTTCATCCAATATGACTGGTGTCTTTATGAGAAGAGGAAATTTGAACACAACACACAGTGAAAAAAGACCATGCGAGGACACAGCGACAAGGTGGCTATCTGCAAGCCGAGGAGATTGGCCTCAGAAGACACCAATCTTGCCAACACCTTGTCCTCAGACTTCCAGAGCTGTGAGAAAATAGTTTTCTGTTGTTTAAGTCACCCAGTTTGTGGTATTTTGTTACACAGCCCTAACTGACTAATACAGTGTATATGGCTTAGATCAAAGCCCACTGAGATTATTGCCCACATCCATGGAGCATCCTTTCAGCTGGTGTGCCCTAGGAAACAAGGGAAATATTTTAAGTGGCTTGTCTGAAATACCTATGTGTCTTCAGAACGCCTGTCTGTACTGCTATCCCTCAATAAGAAAACATAAAACTGGCATTTGCTGCAATAGCTATGACACTGCTCATCCAACTACTAAACAAATACATCTCTCATGTGTTGGGACTGTCATGGGAGCCAAGAGTGAAGGGAAAATGAGAAGACTAGTAGTGTTGTGATGTGCTTGATATATTTTCATTTGCAATAACTTTTATATTTCTAGATCCCCCCACCCAGTGTACAGGATAGAAAGCTAAAATCTACATATCCCAGACCTCCTTACTGCAAAGGTTCAGTATGCAATTTAGGTTCAGTCATTGAAACACAGAAGCTTGAGATTTGGAAGACAAAAGCGGGGCAAAAGGAAGCTTCAACAACCTAACACACAAGCTCCAAGAGACAGGGGTTTGTGCAATGTCTGGACTCCAAGCATCACACTCCCCAAGCTTCCTGACCTTGGGGACCACAGCAGTTGCTTGACCTCTAAGAGATCACAGCTACAGTGGAAGCCCCTTAAATCTCATTTCTCTAGCCCTCCCACCAATTATATAAGCACTTGATAACCTATATTAAATTCCTTTCTGCTTGAAATGCTAAGTGTGGGGACACCAGTCAATTGTACGGAGACTCTATCCAAGAGAAACATGTCTGTGATGCTCCTCAGCCTGGATGAAATACTTAGGATGATGTTCAGACTAAAACTAAATGTGACTTTGGATTTGACACCACTTTCTGAGTAAACAGAATCCTCTAGAGCTCCTTGGAAAATACCAGGCAAGGATAGGAGGTACATAGGAAATAACTTTTCATTGTCCTTTCTGGGAGGACATAAAATACTTCAAAAAGTTAAGCCTTTTCCTAAGGGAGAAAAACTCCATTTCTTGTCTGAAATACATTTATTGAGTGCTTACTAGTCATTCCATAAATATTTATCAAGTATCTACTATGCACTAAGCATTGTACTAGAACAATTACAAAAGTTAAAAGATGTTCGGAATAAAATACTCCATTACTCATTTTAGACGTTTTCCTTCAGATTTTTCTTGCTCTATGGCATAAATATGTGCATAATGCTTCTCCAAAAGCTACTCAATTCTTCAACACCATAAATTAAATTATCTTTTTCTCATTATTTGTGCTTTGCTTTAGCATATAGTATATTCTATTAAAGAATTGCCTCTAATTTGAGTTTTAAACATTGGGTCTGATGTGTTTAATAACTTCCAATGCTCTTCTTTTCTTAAAATATTATTTTATAGTCTAGCCTTTTTGTTTATTGTACTAGTTAGCTTTTGCTCGATGGCACTGCAATAACAAGCAGACTCCACATCTCAGTGGCTTACAACTGTAAACGTCAACATGGCGGCTACTGTGGCACTGTTCCATGAGCTTCCTCATCCAGGTTCCAGATTGAAGAAACAGTCCCCATCAGGTACATGCTATGCTCACAGCAGAAGGAAAGCAGCAAGAGGGCATTTAGGAACTCAAAATGCCTCCTAAAGCTTCTGCTAGGTTTTTGCAGACGTCTCATCTGCTCACATGCCCTTGGCCAAAGCAAGTCACGTGACCAGGGCCAATGTAAATTTCTCCGACAAGAAGGCAGGTATGTCATATGGCAATGGTCAGGATGTATGGTTCTTTGTCAAAAAGGTGGGATGCTTCACAAGGAACAAAAATATAATCTACCACATTTCTCCTTTTGACAAAATCCACTAAAAATGCCTTTGAGGCTTTTAATTTACAGGATATTAAATGTATACACTAACTTGAAAATAATACACTTCTTACAGTCTTTAATCTCTCAACCAGAAATATGACATTTCCCTCCATTCATTCACAACTCATGGTCATTTCATAAACATCCTGTTTTTCCACATCCCATGTGTGTATGTGTGCGTGTGTGTGTGTGTGCGTGTGTGTGTGTGCGTGTGTGTGTGTGTAGCACCACATAAATGCTGTCATTTTTTTCTATGTAGATTAATGAGCCAAATACAAAGATTATTAAAAAATAAATTTGAATAATTATCACTTCTTTGATGGCATTATTGCTTTCTAAACTTTGAAGCAATGGAACAAATCAAGAATGAGAGTTCATCAGTTTAAAAGACATAAAAGTTCTGAAAGAAGCACAATTAAAATCAAAAGGGAACAACTGGAGTCAATAATTGCTACAAATGTGGCCAACAAAGTGTTAATTTCCAAGTCTTAGAAATGATATATGTTTGGTGGTAGTAAATGCAGTGGGGAGAGGCATGTTCCTCAAGAGAAACTCAAATCAAAAAGAGAAAACCTATTTTTAAATGGTTCAATTTCACTGACAGCCAAAGAAATGCAAATTAAAACTACAATAACATGTTGTAAATGAGCTCTGAACTGTTTTCATTGTAATATTTGATGCTAGTGAGGTTGTAGTGAAAAAAAAAAGACTCATATGCATTGCTAGAATAATATAAATGAGAACAGCTTGAAACAATCTCTTAGCAAAACATTTGGACAATGCACATTGAGAACCTCAGAAATGCTCATCCCTTTGACCCAACAATCCCACATCTAGTACTTTGACCTCAAGAAATTATTCAAAAGATGAAAAAAGGTTATTTTTAAATATTCACTGCAGTCTTATTTGTAAAATTTGAAAAAGCAATATAATATTGTGGACAGAGTAAAGGATGTGGTTTCAAAAAAAAAAAAGAATTGACTCAAATTCTGATCGTGCCTCCTATGTCATCTGATGACCTTTTAACCACCTCTCAGCCTCCACTACTTCTCTGTAATCCTTTGCAATAAAGCAGGACCCTTACCTGGCAGGCTACTGGAAGGACTGAATGAAACGTTATGTACACAAGTGTTTTGTAACTGATTATAAAAGATATTTTCATTATCTTCACCATCAAAGTAAAGACTATGAAACAACCCATAGAGACAATAATAGGAAACATGTTATGTAAGTTATGCTACATCCACCCCATGGAGAATCATGCAGCCATTTGGGACTGGAATAATGAAGATAACCTGAAAGGACACTTCTGCTCTGTCCAAGCAGAAAACAAAATGATGTTATGACAATGCAAAATCTATGTACCTAAAAAAGGAAGAAACATGGAGAAAAAAATGAGGACAGCTTCCATGTTATGATAGTAAATTGCAGGCAACCTTTCTTTTATTTCCCTTATTGCTATGATTTGTTTGTGCACTAAATCAAAGTCAGGGTTGAGGAGAATTGCTGTTGAATGGTATAATGCTTCCTCCTGTCTTCCGAGATACTGTGGGCTTCATTACCCTTCCCATAGATTGTGGAAACTTTTCTCTCATTACCCCAGCCTCAGTCCCCTGGGTGAACATCTACTAGATCATAGTGTATTCCATTTCATTCACCCTAAGAAGTTTTACTGAGCAACTACTTTATACCAAGTTATTGGGGTCAAATGCAGGCCCTCTGGAGCAGAGAAGGGCCAGTAGGGTAAAGAGGGGAGTTGGGGCCTTCACAGAAGGCAAGCAGAATGGCCAGTGTGAGGTCATGTGGGTGAACACTTTTCCATGAGAATCAGAGCCCAGCATGAAGTTTGGCACATAGTGAGCACTCAATAAATATTTGTTAAATTGAATGTAACTAAACTACAGTGAATGGGGGAGCCTCAATCCCATCTCTACCCTCTCCTCCTCCAGCCCAGGGTCAAGGATAAGCTGGGCCTTCTTGGGGAAGCCCTGGCCTTTCTCCTGGTGGTCTCCTTCCCCACAGCCTAGCCAAAACTAAGTCTCCTTGTCCCTGAAAAGTGTGCTAGAAAATAGCACTGCCTGTCCCCTAAAGACCTCCAGGTCTTTGATATTTGATAGAAGAAAACTCCAGACCTGAGAAAAACTGACAAGGAACTTTTTTCTGATTTGTGAAGTCATTTGTAAAAAAAAGAAATTTAAAAACCTGCAAAGAAACAAAAAAATGGTCACAGTTGGGTTTAGACGTAATGAACTACTTTTATTGAAAAGAACAAAACTTTAAAATTCAGGAAGACTTTAAAATTCTAAGGAAAACAGCCTTGCCTTCTTTGTCATTTGTCTTCTGTGGAAGCTGAAGATCACTCGTCCAAGATGCACTGTTCCCCTCCCATATGTGTCAAGGGCCCATTGTGATCACTAATTGCTTCTTCTTATTAATGTTTTCAAGGACCTTTGGCAAGCCTTCTAGCAATTTGATTGGTCAATCAATGGACCACCGTTGTGGGCAGCGGCCACCTCCCTATCATGCTGCATGGAAATGTTTGCCTGAGGATGGTCATTTTTTTCTAAAAAATAAATTTCTCTTACAGTAAGACTCGCAATAGGTTTTCCTTCCCTGATCTTCTTATCCATTTTTTGCTAAAATAACATTTTATAGCTAAAGAATTTCAAACACGCTTAAAGCCAGGTCACATCACAAGGCAAAGAAAACGAGTGGCCCCCTGGAAAGATGGACCTCCAGGGTCCTTCTCCAACCGGGTGGCAGCTAAGACTCAACTCCCTAATTTCTGGCGCTTTTATGCCAGAGCCATGTCTCCGCCTTTACTATTCAAAAACGCACCCATGTGCTCATTTCCAGGGATGGGTCTCTGGGAGTCGGAAATGTGCGAGTCTCTGTTTTCTGTGTCATGTATATTTTACTTATAATGTTTACTGACTTTATTCCTTCAAGTATGCATTTTCCAAAGCATTAGACCTTCAGGGGCATTTTGATGGTGTGCAGAGCAAAGGGAGAGAATGTGTGAAATCAGGAAGACTGCTCAAAAGATTTGGTATAGAGGGTGGTAACAAACCTGGTGTCCTTGTTCCTACCTTGGGCACAAGAGACACCTCCCTTGTGGAGTTAAAGCTCATCCACCATTTCTATGTTTGGGAAGAGCCACTGTTTGGAAGAGTAAAGTAAGATTCCATGGAACTGAACCTGAGAAACTTCTTTGCTCTCTCTGAGATGATTTGACAGGGTGGAAATTCTTTTCTCCATAAGAACTAAGCGAGGCGTCCAAGAAACACCCAGGAAAGGGGAACGAAGAGAAGTTGGCTCCTCAGGACAGATTCTGGCAGTGACTTAAGCTACAGGGCCTGTTCCAGCTATCCACTGCTGCATAACAAACTACCCTAAACTTCATGGCTTAAAATATCTTTTTTTCTCTCATGAATCTACAACTTGGACAGGGCTTGACCAAGGAAGCTCATCTCTGCTCTACTCGGTGTCTGCTTGGTCAGCTCAAATGCTGGGGCAGAAACCCTCTGAGGTTCACTCACATATGCTTGGTGGTTGATGTTGGCCATCACCTGGGACCGCAGCTGGGCCTGCACACAGCCTCTCCAATGACTGCCTGGCCTTCTCACAGCGTGGCAGATGGGTCATAAGATTGGAATCCCAAGAGAGAGCCAAGTGGAAGCTGCATAACCTTTGCTAATAGACCTCACCTCTTGATAGAGAGGTGGCAAGGTTCTGGAAGAGCTTGAGGGGCTAAAAATCTCATCGAAGCCATGTTTGGGGAAGATAACCTGCCACAGGGCCTTGAAGTTTCCATGTAGCTCTGCCCAGCTCCTGGGGGAGGAAGAGGATAGAGAGAGCCGAGACCAGAGCTACAAGAGTAATGAATTCACTGCAGCCTGGTGTGTCTGTCACATCAACAATGCCCCAGCCATCAGCTCATGGAAACAAGCTAGCTAGGGTATAGCTCTAGAGGAGAACTAGGAAAGCCCCCACCCCAGGAGACTCAACGGACAGGGCCCACTACCTCTTCCAGACTCTGTATGTAGCCCCTTCTGGCTATACCCAATATCTTCTCCCCGCTTTCTTCCCCCTAGTGTCTGTGTCCCCAAGTCTTTCTCTGGGTATATCCTTCCAAACTAATTCTCTCTCAGACTTTCTCCAACCATTCACCTCCTCAAAATCAGCTTTCCCCTCCTCTCCACCTTTGCCAAATATACCAATCCAGCCCCTCCCTTCACCACCACCTCTTTTCCCAGCCCCCAAGTTGCACAGTTTGGATTCAGTCAAAGATATCAGGAGCCAAGAAAAAAATAGATGTCATCCAGGAGCAACAGGCAAGGGATCCAACTCTGTTGATAAAGCTTTGTTTCTTAAGCTGAGTGCTGAGTCTCATGCTTGCTCATGTGTTATTTTACATGTGTCTAAAATAGTTTATAATAAATATTTATGTTAAAGATACTGGTGATTCCATAGTGTAGCGTTTAGCACATCTGCTTAACACCCAGAAGGTCCTGGGTTTGCGCCCCAGTGGAGCCATGGTCCATGGTCTACGGCCATGCCACCCTGAACAAACTCAATGTCTGATCTTGGAAGCTAAGCAGGATTGGGCCTGATTAGTACTTGGATGGGAGATCACCTAGGAAGACCAGGTGCTATAGGCATTAATAATAATAAAAAGTTTTTATATTCCAATAAACTCAACTTCCACATGGATGTTTTATTTTCCTTTGTCTTTTATTCCTTCTTTCCCTCCTTTTTTTTTCTTTTCCTCTATTTTTAAGATTATAGATTTTTTTTTTATTTTAGAAGTTGGTGCTATAGGCATTAATAATAATAAAAAATAATAAATAAAAAAAGATACTGATGTAATCATGTCTAAACCCGGGGACCTAGGTACACCTCAGATTTTTCAGAGCCTCAGAAAGTCAGGTGAGACGTCCGCACATCTCTCCCTTTCATGGCTGCTCTCCCCTCTCTCATCACCATCATCACCCTACCTGGTTACCACCGCATAGTCCTACCCTCACTGGTCATGGCAGATTAAACCAAGAGTAATCAACCAGATCAGTTAGAATCTCCCACCAGGAATCTGAAATTAGAACTGAAAGACTGCAAGGTAATGTGTTGTTCTTTGCAAGTTTGTGGGCTGTTTAGGAGGTACAGATGGATTTCTCACCAAGAAAAACAGTCTGCAGAAAGAGATGAGAATGTGGCAGGTGTGTAGAGAAAGGACTAAGACCAGTACTGCCCAGGTTTTGATTCCAATCTCTTCCTGATGCCCAGTGATTTTCCTACCTTTCTTAGGTCCTGGGAGATGCTGTCACAATTTTGTAAGAAATTCCAGTTTTCTGATATAAGAAAGGCTTTGCCATTGCCCAACTCCATGGGAAACCACTCACATAGTCTTTCAAAGTAAATGCCATTTTGTGGAGAAGATGCTGTTCACATGTGATTCAAAATGAATAGCACCTCCCAGAGTTCTGCAGTCAGGAATTTCATGAGACCCTAGAGATAGCCAGATTTAACATTTTACTTGATCACCCCACTTGACAAATGGTAGAAGCCAGCATTGTTGGGGGGAACAGAGACTGAGACTCTGGTTCCCCCAATAATCTCAGGCAAGTCACTACCCTTCTCTGGTACTCAGTCTCCCACCGTCAAAAGAGAATCTGTAAGGAATGGCTGGACAGTCACCTCCAGTCCAACGCTGGTGATTCTTGTGTCTGTTTTGAGAGCGTGTGCTGGTAAGAACACTGTGCACTCTTACCTCAGGAAAGATTTCATTTAGATTCCTTGTTAGAGAACATGTTGGCTTTCTTGTGGAAGATGGTGATTTATGCTGAAAGTCACCTCTGCAACAGGATGCTGAGATGCCTTCTCTGTGCATTTTTTTTCAACTGTACATTCATTTGTCCTTAGGACAACAGAATAAAACAGGGACGTTTAATATCAGCTTCACTGGCTCCTTTGCCAATCTCCACTGAGGTCGACTTGCCTTTGGCTTAGGGCTAGGGTTAGGGTTAGGGATAGGGTTAGGGTTAGGGTTAGGATTAGTGTTAGAGTTACATTTAGGATTGAGGTTAGGTTTAAGGTTAAAGTTAAGGAGAGGCCTAGGCTAGGATTAGGTTAGAATTATGTTACGGCTAAGGCTAGGATTTCAGCTAGGTTTAGGGTTATGATTAGGATTAGTTTTACTTTCAAGTTTAGTATTAGAGCTAAGACTAGGGGTTAGTTTTAGGGTTATATGCAGGCTTATTCTTAGGGGTACGCTCAGGCTCCGTGACCTTGCCTTTCACTTCTTCCTATTTATTTCCCAGTCTCTTTTGCATGTCTCTTCTTCCACCCAGCCTTTAAATACCAGTGTTCCTGGAGTCACTTTTATCTCCTAGAAAATCGTCTTAGTGTATTACTTACTTATAGATAAATATGAAGATCTTAAGCTTATAATCCAATCAGTTTTGACAAATGCACTTTCCCAGGTAAGCTGCAACTCTATCAAGACCCAAAACATTCCATCATTCCAGAAAGTCATCTGTATTATTAACCCCAGAAGCAACCACTGATCTGATTCTCATCACCACTGCTTGGTTTTATCTGTTCTGGACTTACCATAAATGAAATTATACAATATATACTCTTGTGTAAAGCTTCTTTCAAACAGCGTGTTTTTCAGATTTATTCATGTTGTGTTACACTGACTTTTTTAGTACGAGACTTATATTCCAATATTTGTAGTATGAGGCACTTTATTGCTATCTGCCCAAAGCTTGTCACAGAAAATATACAGCTCTCATCTGTCTACAGCGTTCACCTTACCTCGATTCTCATACAATGTGCTCTGCTGAACAACCTTGAGTCTTAGATGCCTCATCATTTATTTCAACCGTGGTTTGTGAAAATGTCAGCTTCTTCTTCATCAGCCTGTTCAATTTGCATGAAGAGCAATTAGAATAGAATGTGACAGGGACAGGGTGGTGTATGGCATCTTTCTGGAAGTAGAGAATGTGATCAGAGATGGCTTGGCATGATAGAGAAACAGACCGATAGGTAGTTGGAAAAAACAAGTTTAGACCCAGCTTATTCACTGGGCTTTGCAACTTTAGTTCTATCAGTTTACCTCACCTCACCCATAAGATGTGGATTACACATTTGCCATAATAATGACAACTGGTATTTCGATAATAACAACTGGTATTTGCATGTTGTCACAGAGAGCAAATGAGACTGGAATTATTGTAGGTACCTGGTGAAAAAAAAATCAAAAATGCTTTGTGAACTGTGAAATGCTTATTGAAGCCTCTGCCTGTGCTCTACAGGGACACAGACAGGCTGCACTGTCACTCCTCAGGAATCCTGCAAGTTGGCCCCACAGAATCACCCACGGACCTTCCCTTGTCAGCATCATTAGCCCAAGAGTGTTTTCCAAACCTGGCCCCACTGCAGACCTGCCACTCAGAATCTCCAGGCTCATGCTCCATAGCCAACTGGTTTTAAGTTTCCCAAGTGATTCTGGTCTTGGGACAGCACTGTGCAGCTACCGCTCCTTGGGGAGGATGGATTTTATGTAGTTGGTAGGAGAGTCAATCCCAGAAAATTCATCTTATTACCTGCCACAGGTAGGCTGACCCCTGGGGGGCCAGACAGTGGATACCACTTCACAGCAAGGTACTGCTGGAGAGGGTAGCCACCATTTCCACCAGAACTGCTAAGACAAAGAAGTCAGTGCCCACCAAATATGCTAGGTGTGCTCCTGTGTTTCCCAGCCGCACTTACAAATAGGTTGGAACCATGTCAATAGTTTTGGCCAATGTACTGTGAGCAAAAATGACACATGTCACTTCTAGGTTAAGGCAGCTAAAACCAGCAAGTCTCATCCATCCATCCCTTCTCCTTCCACAGAGACCTCAGAGATGGCATGTCCTCAATGATACCTCCTTCAACCTGGGTCCCTGAGGGACAGTATGGAGCAGAGGCTCCTGTCAGCTCTCACTAGAAATGTTACAGGCTCGAGGGATAAATCTTTGTTGCCCAAGCCACTGAGATTTGAGTTTCCTTTGTTACAGCAGTTAACAATAATTACCCTGACCAATGCAATTGCATACTAACTACTTCCAAATATCTCTCGGAAACTGAAATGCTTTGAATATTAGAAGAAACTCAGGAAGTTTAGCAGCCTCGATAACTACCCCCAAGAACTCCCAAGTAAATGACCAAGTCTATCTCTTAAAAGCTTTGGAACAGCTCTGGAAAAAAAAGCCATTCTAAATGCACATCATCAGCCATTTTTAAGAAACTGCCCTACCAAGGGAACTCTCAGATGTTAGCTGTAGCCGAAAGCCAAGCAACTGGCCACCCGTTCGGTCCCTGCAATTTCACCTAATAAACATTTTATGGACCTGTTCAATTGCAAAGCAATGCAGGCAATTAACTTCCATCATGGTTTTATTGTGGAAAGATATTGCAAGTTTGGGTCCTGGAAGCAGAGCTATGCATCAGTTCAGAACACACGGCCGCCAAAGCCCAGTAGGGTTTGTCATTAGAGCAGGTGCAGAACTCAGAGCGCTGCTCATGGCTAATGGGCTGCCCTCGATCTTGCCCATGGCTGGCTGGCACTGAGCCTCAGGCTTCTTTCTCTCAGCAAAGGTCCTAGAAAATGCTGAACTGAACCAGCCCTCCACATAGTGTGGGGTGATGTTGAATTCACCCCTCGTGGAAAGTGTAAGTCATAAAAATCTGGTATTATGAGCCTTGCTGGCCTACACTTGTGCCCACTACAGACCCACTTCTGTAGGGTAGCATCTATTGAGAGGGAGAGAGAGAAAGAGAAAACACGACTTGAAGAGTTGGCCACTGAGAGGCTGAAAAAAGGAGAGGAGGTCAGGCTGGCTGATGCCCCTCCCCAGCCCAGAGGAATTTGCATAGAACAGTGTTTCCCCAGCAACTGTCTCTGATTGGTCCATCTGTCCACCAGCTGATTCAGATCTGAACAGTCTGTACTCATTCCCAATGCTGCTCTGAAACATGCAAAACAGGCTGGGAGATCCCATTTGCTCAGGCCAATTAGTCCTTTAGAGGCTCTAAGCCTTGATGGCCAGCCAATCTCTGTATAATTCACAACAAAATGACATCTTTCAGAATGACATTAAACTTACACTAATGCTGAAATTAAAATAGCCTCTTTCTCAATTTTCTGATTGTGAAATTCTAGATAAGCTTGTCAAAAGTGAATTCTCCCTTTCTTCATGTATGCACTTTGTGTAAATGTATGAATGTGTATCTAGGTGTGAGTGTGAGGGAATGTATGGGTGTGTGGGGGGGTGGTAAGGCCACCTTCCTGATGTGCTGGGCCTCTAAATCTGTCCCTTCACCCTTTCTTCAGGCTTCATCTCCAGTTTCTCCAGGTAAAGCCACACGGTTTGGGGATGTGGCTGGAGGGCCAGGAGGGCCTATATGGCAGGAGTTTGACTAGGAGGGGCATGGAGGGGTGGAGTATAGAGGCAAGATGCCCACAGGAGTTGGATATGAGGAAGGAGGTCATGAGATCTGTCAAGTGACAGTGCTTCCCCGGATGCCCACCCACCCACATCAGGCCCCTCCAGAGGGACAGGCTGAGACCAAGGGCCCGAGCCACCACCATCACTTCCACCCTTAACATCACCCTTACGAGCTCCTACTATGTGCCCAGGGGCTTGTATACATGGTCTTTTTAATCCACACAACAATCCCTAGGTACTCTCATCCCTAGTTTTATACATGAGAATTGGAAGTTCAGAGGTTAAGTGACTTTCCCAGAGTCACAGCTAGTAAGTGGAAGATTCACTTCTAATCAGTGTCATTCTAAAGGCCACGCACTTTCTGCTAAATCATACTACCTCCAAGGAGTAACAAATTAGGTATCAACTGCAGGACTGAACAGAGGCCAGTGCCCGAAA
Source organism: Pteropus alecto (assembly GCF_000325575.1). NCBI lineage: Eukaryota > Metazoa > Chordata > Mammalia > Chiroptera > Pteropodidae > Pteropus > Pteropus alecto. The sequence continues at coordinate 5,375,538 of NW_006441386.1, forward strand.
AGCCATGTAGTTGGGCAAGGAGGAAGCAGAGAAGCAGGTGAGTTCAGGATAAAGACCCTAAAAGCTCTTCCTGGGTCAGGCCAAGTGTCTTGGAGGAAATGCTGGGAGTTGCACCAGGGATTTTTGTCTCTGGGCTGTGCTAGGAGGTGGAAGGGGCAACTAGTTTGAAAATTCTAAGTTTTAGCAAAATATAATTCTTTTTCACTGTGTACCCAGGAGCAAACCTCTTACCCTTTCTGATCTTCCATTTTCCTCATCTGTAAAATGGCCACAGTGGTCCCCTTGCTCCTGAGTTGAAGGTCTGCAGCAATAAAGTAACATATTTTCTAAAGTCAGCAAAGTTCTCAGAGACTCTTGGGTGCTCTGAAAATAAAATTGCTTGAATGGTCAGAGCAACTGCAAAGCCGCTGCATATGTTCAAGTTTTCAGTGTGCTTGTTTAAATCAACACTGGGGGAAAATAATACAGGACAATTATTTTCCTTAGAAAAAATGGCTGAACTGCAGGATTGATGCGCAATTAGCTGTGGGTGGATTGTCCCTCCTGCAGCTCATCCTAAGCAAACCTTGCATTCTCTTTTATTAACAGTTTATAGTCATTCTGCTTAATTAACTGTTGTGCTGGCATTGGGCATTGACTTTATTTACTTTGCATCTGACCCACATCCCAGGCCCAGGAACTCAGATACTTCACTTCTCTCCCTCCTGGACAGGTGTTGAGGCAGCTCTGCCTTTACCGCCTCCATCCCAGGAGGGAGGGACATTTGTTGATGGGCAAGCTCTATGATGATCTGCATTACCTCATTCAGTCCTCAGAGTTTAAGAACATATATAGAGAACATCTCTAACAAAGGTAGTTATGGCCCACAGAGGTTAAGGTAACTTGCTCAAGGTCCCAGAGTTAGTGAATTGTGAAGGCTACATGAGAACCCAAATCTTCGTGTCTGGTTCTGTGCTTTTCCAGCCCATGGAGCAAGACCTGCTTGGATGAACTGCAGGGTAGACGATCTATCCACCAGAGACACATTGCTTCTTGAAAACAGAGAAGGATCTAGTTGTAAGGAACTACTAGAAAAGGCTATTTGCTAAGCCCTCCTGAGTTAGGCCTTACAGTGCGCTCTCTTTTAGGGTGTGAAGTTTCCATTGCATCTGATCCATCCAGACTCAAATATATGCAGGGCGAGCCCAAATATCAGAGGATTTTGGAGAAGCAGCACAGTATGAGAGAGAGCGCTGATGATCTGGATTCTTCCATTAATCATCTATAATCAAGCCCCTTCCCTGATCCTGGTTTCAGTTTCCTGAGATATAAAATGAAGATGTTGGGTTAGGTAAGAGTTCTCAAACCTTAGAGGGCATCAGAATCCCTTGGAAAACTTGACAAAACACAGATCCACTCCCAGAGAAGGGGTGCAGGAAGAAGGGATGTCAGGATGTGCATTTCTGACAAGTTCCCAGGTGGTGTTGATGTCACTGGTCCTGGTACCAGGTTTTGAGAACCACTGGCCTAGACCACCTCTAAGTTTCTTCCATCCAGGTTCTTCCTCTATGTGAGACCACCCACCCCTCCCTTCTCCTCCTTCTCCAAACACAGGGGGAATTAGTGGTGATGAAGGTGGGATGCTAGAGCTTGGAAACTAAGGTGACTACCCATTGATGGGCCTGCCTGACACTGGGTTCTGCCATTCCCTAGCTCTGTAACATGGCCCAGTCTTTTGTCTCTGTAAATGTCAGTTTCCTCTTCTGTAACATGGGTCTCACATAAAGATTAAAGGAGCTATACATGGAAAGCACTTAGTGCTTGGTATATGCTAAGCCTTAGTAAATGTGAATAGTTATTGGAGTCTCAGATGCCTAGTCACTATTCCACTCACCTGGGAGGCCAACCAAAGAGGATATCCCCCACCTTCCCAGCATATCATAAAGAGGTAACTTTTACTGACCATGCCATCTCTCTTCTTAAAACCTTCCATGGCTCCCCATGGAAAAAGAGGTGGCATGGCACATGAGTCTCAAACTGGGGTATGTGAACCCTGGTACCCACATGGTAAAGAGGGCATCTCATCCTGGATCATACTCAGTGATAAGCCATTTCAAAGTGCTTCTCAACTTGTAATGTACATGGACATCTTGTAGACTGAAAGAATGGGGCCGCAAGAGCCCTACCAAAAGACAACTCATCCTAAGGGGAAAGAAGCCAGCTTGACCAAACTACTAGCCCTGTTACATACCGATTCAGTAGGTTGGGGTGGGGCCCAAGATTCTGCATGCCTAACAACTCCCAAGGATGCCTAAGCCCCCATCCATAGGCCATAGTTCCAGTAGCAGAGTTTAACTAGTATTTTCTCATGAAGCAAGTATGGATATATTATAGAGTAAAATACAAAAGGTTTTTAGTATTGTTAAAAAAGATACAACTGAGTTAATTTTATTGGCTTGCTTCAACTTCATGAATCAAGCAACATCCAAACTAGCAGATAGAAAGGAACTCTAAAGAACTGTACCAGGCAAAAGATTTTATAGGCAGAAGGGAGCAGGAACAAGGAATTTGTACCAGACAAAAAAGCAGATTGGTTATTGCAAGCCAGTTTCCTTTAGGAAATGGCAGGTGTCTATCAGGTAGATTACCTAACTAGTGCGGATCAGGAGATTCCTTATCGACTAGTTTAAGAGTCCATTTCTGGGAGAGTGGAACTGTAATTAAGTCTCGGTTTATTGACATGCGGCTTAGCATAAGTGACTCCATTTGAGGGTCTATTGTCTTTTTTTTTTTAACAGTATAAAACACCAAACATACAATCAATGCCACACTGTGATAGACCATTTCAGATGACACCACCATCACCCCAGTCCCCTCGGGATGCAAATTCTTTGGTCTGAGGTGTACTTTGGGGGAAAAAACTAATGAGCCTTGTCTGAAACCACAGTGTCCTGCACACTCACCTGAGTGGACTAAAAAGATGGGTCAATAGTGTCCTCACAGGAAGCAACTTATCCCAAGGGGAAAGAAACCAGGCTGCTCACTTCTCCCAGCATCGATGCCTTAAATGACAGAGGGTTCACAGTTCCCAAGGACACTGTAGTGTCTGTGAGGTAAATCTGTCCCTCACTCAGCCCCCAGATTTATACCAATATCTAAGAGAGAGGTAAGGCTATAGGTTAAAACTGAATTAGCTCTTTCAAAGAATTCAGCATCGCCTAAGGGCCCAGGCCATACTGGGTCCAGGAATCAAAGCAGGAGGAGACGTCCTCACCCCAACTCTGGCCTTGGGCAACTGTAACAGCCTAGAGTCCTGGAGTGGCCACCAGCAGAGCAGGGCTAGGGCAAATGTGGAGCAGTTTTGATGGCTCAAGGAAAGGACCAAACATCCATTCATTAAACCCCTGCAGGGAGAATGTATCCAGAAAGTACCAGGCAAAAAGAGATGAATCAACAGACTCATGGGTGTCCTCAGGCAAGGAAAGGGGGACTATTTGATAGAGAGACAAGGTCATAGAGCCCTGTGAGGCCAGCAGATCACTCAGTGGGATTATGGCTTGGGGAGTAATTGGGGAAAGATGGTGCCTAGTTAGGAGAAGGGAGCCAGGGCCAGTGTGGACTGCATCCTGGACACAATGGGGAGCCATGAAAAGTTTTAAGAAAAGAAGTGGCATGGTCAGGTTTATGTTTTAGATAGACCGCTCTGGAGGCTGGGTGGGTACTCAGGAAGACAAAGGCGGGGAGTCCAGGAGGGAAGTGAAGAGCTGAAGGGAAGCAGACACAGTGGATATGGAAAAAGAGATCATTTGGTCAGGTGGGTAGTAAAAGGGCCCTGGGGTCTCCCCAGGGGCTGGGCTTCACTCAGGGTGAGTCTGACCCTGGGGTACGTGCAGAGGGTATCCCCCACCCTCCCTTCAGCATGGGGAGAGGCTTTCGGGGCAGGAGCCAGGGGAGTGGTGGGAGAGCTGACCTCCATCTGCCCCCTTTCTAGTCACATATGTACCCCTTTTTCCATGTATATACACATGTCTGTGTGTACATAATTCTTACACAAACAATTATGCCATTTACATTGCTCTTTTCAGCATTTCACTTTTCCCACTAATGATATTTCTTGAAGATTGGCCTCTGTGGGTGCAAAAAGGCTTTCTCACTATTTATGACTTCCCAGTCTATAGTATGTGGACCATAATTTATTTAATGTCTCCTTTGGATGGAGATTTGTGTTGTTTTCTCTTTTTTTACTATTATAAGCAACACTGCAATAAATATCTTTCTAGATCCTGTCATTCCTTATACATTTCAGCACATCTACATTATAAAGCCCTAGAAATCAAGCTGCTGCATCAAGTGGCATGTGAGATTTTAATTTGAATGGATGCTGCCATTTGTACCAATGTACCAATGTACCCTGGCATGGGAGAGTCATATCCCCTGGCCTTACAAACACAGTGTGCCAGCAAGCTGACTGGCTTTTTGTCTAACAAAACCAGATTTTCAGAACATCTCCCACACTTGGCTCTATATGCTGGAGAATCCCCTGTATACCATGTTGAACATCTCAGGGCTAACCAATTAGAAGCTGACCTGTGCTAGCGGCTGCCACCCACCATCTCTTGCTAGTCTACTTGTCTCTGCTGGACCAGACTTCAAAGACTCACAAGTTCCCTACCCTCCCCCACCCAAGCCAGCCTCAAGACACAAGAAGAAGAGTTCCAACAAAATGCTTTGAAAGTTCAAAAGCAGAACAGAGGGGAGAATGACTTTAAACCTTGTGAGTTCTGCAATCACTGGGCAGCTAGGGTGGGAGAGATTGTGAAACCAACTGTGCTTCTAAAACCCATTCCCAGAAAACCTTGAAATTATTCAGGAATCCACTGATGATTTATCAGATATTTACTTTTCATAAATGCTGTCTTTGTGGGGGTGGCTCCATAGTGTAGTGGTTAGCATGTCTGCTTTACATGCAGAAGGTCCTGGGTTTGCGCTCCAGGTGGAGCCACGGACCATTTCCCGGGTGCACTAGGCCTTCAGAGATTCAGTCCTTAAGGGGAGACAGCAACATCATAGGTCAGGGGTGGAAGATGGGAGGCGGGGAATTAAAGAGGGGAAAAAAATGCTGCCTTCATCAAGGCATAGAGCAGCCACTAGGCCTTCAGAGATCCAGTTCTTAAGGGGAGATAGCAACATCGTAGGTCAGGGGTAGAAGTTGGGAGGCGGGGAATTAAAGAGGGGAAAAAAAATGCTGCCTTCATCAAGGCATAGAGCAGCCTCTAAGGGCCAAGAAATATTGCCTGTGAGCCTTATAAGGGCTTTCAGAGCAGCCACTCCACAAGAGTCTAGAGTGATGCACAAATACTCAGCTGCCTGCAGACGGCATCAGCACAGAGGGCATGTCCTACCAAGATGCTGAGCAAACAGTTGCTGGGATGTGATGTTAGAGCTTGGAAGAGCTGCTTTCCACCCTCCTCCAGCCAGAAATCTATCAAGGCACCTGAACCCCAACTCTTAGCTCTCTTATTGCTATGTTTAAACAGTTTCAGGAAAGTATAATTGACATACTGTAAACTGCATATATTTAAGGTATATTATTTGGCTAGTTTCGACACATGTAGACATCCATGCCACCATCATCACAATCCAGATAGTGATTTACCCATTATCCCCAAAGGTTTCCTTGAGTCATTTGCAATCCCTCCCTTCTATCTTGCCTTACCCTCCATTCCTGTGCCCAGACAACCATTAATTTATTTTCTGATACAATAGATGAGTTTGCATCATCTAGAGTTTTATCTATATATAAATGGACTCCTGCTGTATTACTTGTCTTTGACTTCTTTCACTCAGCATTATCATGTTAAGATTCATCCATGCTGTTGCATATAACACTAGATTGTTCTTTTTTATAATTCAATAGTATTTCGTTGTATAATTAAACAACAATGTGTTTGTCAGCTTACCAGCTGATTAACAATTGAGTTCTCATTGTGGGCTATTACAAATAAAGTTGCTACAAACATCTGCATACCAGGCTTTGTATGTACACATATTTCCCTTTCTCTTGAATAATTACCTAGGTGTAAAATGGCTGGCCTATAGGGTAGGGATGTTTTAAGAAGCTGCTAACCTGGGAGGGAAAAAAAAAAAATGGCATAGATGATAGAAGCTCTGTTCATCCCTCTGGTGACCAAATCAAAGTTGTGACTGAAACAAGAAGCATCAGCAAGGAAAAATTGCCTGAGATCTAGATGAACAAGCCATACAACTAGAGAGAAATCCAAGAAATCATCTTACAACAGCAGAAAGTAGGATGCGGCGAGGACACGGGGCAGCCCGGTCTCGAGCGGCTGAGTAAGAAGGAGGCTACAGCAGCAGCGGCAGAAGACTCTTAAAGGAGCCATGTCCATGAGTGGATTTTCGCGGTGATGGACCTGCTCACTCTGAGCACCAATGCCAATTTGGCTGCATGCAGGGGCACCAGGGACTTATAGGGAGACATTGTTGGAGTGAGGGCCCAGGTGAGACTCGCTCTGTACAAAAGTGCCAGTGACAGTATCCGTTATTCCCTGTTGAGCCCTTTCTACTAATGCACACACACAGCACTGCCATAGCCATGACATCATCAAACTGGATAACAGAGTTTGCTCTGCCCAGAGGATTCCCTGAAACCCCGCCTCCCCCAACTCGCAGCCCCACCCAAGCCACACCCAGGTATATCCTCAGTGAGTCAGGTGTTCCTTGTTGAGCAATGGCTAGACTCACACTGGAGGCAGCTGGCTTCAGTTTCTGGTGTGGCCATTTGTGGCAACTCTAAGCACAGCATCTGTGGATTGCTTGCTTAATCTTAACGGGTGGATCCAGAGAGGTAAAGGCTTGAGCTAAGTTTGGCCTACAGCTGAACCCCTCTCAGGACTGTGACACTGGACACTTGCTTCACAAATCCACAGTAAGACCAGGAGACTTAGGAGCTTTGCTTAGGACATAGAAATAGACACGGAAAGGCAGCCAAAATGGGAAGACAAGGAAGCAGAAACCATATGAGAGAACAAAACAGAGATCCAGATATAATGGAGTCAAGTAATCTAACAGATGCAGAGTTCAAAACAATGAACTTATGGAAAGTAGATAAATTCAATGAGAACTTCAACAAAGAGATAAAAATCATAAAAATGGAAATGGAAATTATAAAAGGGAACCAGTCTGAAATGAAGAATACATTATCTGAGACGAGAAGTATATTAAACGGAAAAAAATAAAAGAATAAACAAAGTGAATAAAGAAAAGGGTTAAATGCCCTATCTAGAAGACAGGAAAGCCAAGGACACCCAATCAGAATGGCAAGAGATAAGATGCCAAGACTATAAAAATAATTTAAGGAGCATATGAGACATTCTTAAGGGTCCAAATATCCGTCTGAACGGCGTACCTGAAGAAAATCAAGATGTTAAACAATTGCTTGAAGAAATAATGATGGAAAACTTCCTTAACTTGGTGAAGGAAATGAACATAAAACCCCAGGAAGCTCAGAGAATTCCAAAAATCATAGATCCAAAGAGGCCCACACCAAGACACTTCATAATTAAAATGCCAAAGGTTAAGTACAAAGAAAGAATATTAAAAGCAGCAAGATGAAACAGATAATTACTTATAAGGAAACACCCATAGGACTGGCAGCTGATTTCTTAAAAGAAACTATGCAGAACAGAAAGACTTAGCAAAAACTATTCTTGATCTACAATCAAGAATAATTTATCCAGCAAAGCTATCATTTAGAGTTGAAGGAGAGATAAAGGGCTTCCCAGACAAAAATAAACTAAAGGAATCTATCGACACCAAGCCAGTATTACAGGAAATGTTGGAACGACTTCTTTAAGAATAAAAAACATGTATTAAAAACAGGAATAAAGAATGGTAACAACTACATTCTTATCAATAAGTACCTTAAATGGAAAAGAATTAAGTGCTCCAACCAAAAGATAGAGTGGCTGAAAGGATAAGAAAACAAGACCCCTGCATATGCTGCCACAAAAGACTCACTTCAGATTAAGACACACAAGGACTAAAAGGAAAGGGATGGAAAAAGATATTGCTTTGATGGACCTAGAAGGTACTTAAGTCAGACAGAGAAAAATAAACACTATATGATTTCACTTACATGTGGAATCTAAGGAATAAAAAGAACAAATTAATCAAAAACAGACTCACAAATATAGTGGACAATTTGATGACAGACAGAGGGAAGGGGGGTTTGGGAGCCTGGGAGAATGGGGTGAAGGGTTAAAGAAGTACAAATTAGTACAAATGGTCACGGGCATGGGGAGCACAGCATAGGGAATGCAGTTAGCATTAATACGTTGGCTAGGTGGAGGGTCCGGGGAGGGAGGGAGCAAGTGAGGGGATCGTTTTATGAACTATGTAGATGTCTAACCAATGCACTGTATACTTGAAACTAATTAAAATAAATATATTTTTTAAAAAAGCCCATGACGTAGGGACTCCCAGCCCTATCCTCCACACTGGGGAGGGCATTCTGCTTTACTCAGTTCACCATTTCAAATGCTAATCTCACCCTCACAGACACACCCAGAACTTTAGTGTTTAATCAGATATCTGGGCACTTATGTGCCCAGATAAGTTGACACATAAAGTTAGCTATCACAACATCCAAAAATGGAGGCAGGACAACCTCAGGACCGAGACCCTGCCAGGGGCTGGATGGGCCTCCCCAGTACCTACCTACTCTACTTGGCAGGCTGACACCTGCTATCTGCATTTATACTCCCTTCTGCTTTCTGAGCAAGTTATCCTTCCTACACACCTGTAAGCAGCTGGTCTGAGATGCCCATAGATGCCTGGCCTTAAGGACAGAGAGGCGAAGCCCACACAGCCCCTGCCACTGCAGAGAATGGGCTGGAACTGACCCCCTCTGCCCATGACAATGAAGCATTCACGAGAATAAAACCTGTCACCATTTGAGTCTGTGGCTGGTTGTGGGGAAGGGGTGGGAAGAGAAAGTGGACAGCTAGCGAGTAGTTGACCAAACAGGGACCTTGTCTGGGAGTAGAAACCAGACACCAAAATAGTTCAAATTGCAGGCACAGAGCAAGCCTGAAGGTCAGGAGCACATGGCAAAGAAGGTAACCAAAAAAAGCCGGGTCATTTTCCAGTCATTAAAGGAAAGTTCCTCCCCAGCCTGGCTGTCTCCACAACTAGACTCAGGGATGTCATGGTTGCCATGCTGTGGAATGATCCCCTGTCCCTGCTCACAGAAATCTTCAAATGCCACTCCTGTGATCTCTTCAAGGATCAGAAAAAGGCTCTTAACAGTGAGACCACATTTGTAGATATTGCACAAATCAAAGGAGCAGCTTCCTCATCATGTAGGTGGATTGTGTTCATTAGTAGTCAGTAGAAAATGATGCCCTCCAAGGAAAACCTGAGCTGTCAGCTAACCAAGACCCTCCTCAGGTTTCAGGAAACTGGTGACCTTGGTGTTCTGCTTGCAAATTCCGATTGCATGGATTCAGCAAAAGTAACAAGAGCTACCCTGGGAGGACAGGTTGCTTAGAAGCCAAGAGAGTCAAGTCCAAGAATGGTCCCAGCAACTCACCTTACCTGCCACAGGTGAGCCTGACTGTTGACCTCTCAGTGCAAGACACAAGTCTATAGGTCTCAGAAAAGATGTCTCTGAATGTCACAACACCAACTAGACACATGCATCACACTCATCTCTGCCCTGAGGGCAACTGTGGTCTAAGAACGTGAGTAAAACAACCACCTTTCAAAGGCATCTTTTCTTTGGGCAAGTTAATCTTTGAAACTCAAGGATCAGGTTAGGAAGGGATAGAATGTCAGAGGAGGGTCATTCTAGTAGTCAAGAACACATGATTTTATATTGTACCAGTCTATTTTGCTATGGCAACATTAAGATGGCTGTGTCAAAACTTTCATCATGACATGACAGCTCAATGCAACTGAATGCAGGATACTGAACCAGAGAAAAGACACGAGTGGGAACACATGAATGAAATTTGAATAAGACCTACAGATGAGTTCACCATATGGTACCAATGTTACTGTTCTAGTTTTGATCACTGAACCTTGGTTACATAGGATGTTAACATTAGGGAAGCCAAGTGTAGGGTTTACAGAATCTACTTTTGCAACTTTCATGTAAGCTGAGAATTTTTTTAAAGATGTTTTTAAAGTTTTTTTTAAGCGCTCATTGACAGTGGGTTATATATATCACCACTATCACCATCACCATCACTGCTACCACCTCCATCACCACCACCTGAGAAAGAACCTGTGTCAGAAGCCTCCTATGAGAATTGGGGCCCACAAGAGAGTCCAACCATTTATTCTTAGAAAGGCCTGGAAGGAGCTTTGCTCTGTGAGCAAACAGCTAGTCAAGGTTTACAAAGCTGAAGCTAACCTTGCTAAGAACAAGCCTAAGTTTCTGGCCTCAAGGGCAAGTTTGTCAGAACCTTTTAAACTCAAGCTTTTAATTATTTCACAAGGAGTTAGTACCGCTGAATCCTCCACAGCACTGAAGTCAAGACTACGGTGAGGTGAATGAAGCACTTGCCTCAAGCACAAAACTTAAGGGGGTGCCCAAAACTCAATGTGCTAGGCTGAACAGTGACCCCCAATGTGTCCAAGTCCTAACCCCTGGACCTGTAAATGTTACCTTATTTGGCAAAATGGATTTTGCCCATGTGAGTAAGAAATTTCTCCATCTTGGATTGGAGGGACTATCCTGGGGGGTCCTAAATTTAATCACAAGGTTCTTACAGAGGGACGTAGAGGGCAATTGACTACAGGCAGAAGAGGAGAGGCAACATTGCACAGACCAGAATGGTGCACTTCGAAGATGAAGGGGCCACAAGCCAAGGAATAGATGGCCACTAGAAGCTGAAAAGGGCAAGGAAACATTCTCCCCTAGAGGGAGTGCGGTCCTGCCAACACTTTGATTTCAATTCAGTGAAACTGATTGCCAACTTCTGGCCTCTAGAACTGTAAGATGATAAATTTGTATTGTTTTAAACCACCAACTTTGTGGTAATTTGTTACAGCAGCCATAGGAAACTAATACGCTCAGTAATCAAGATGAATAATATTTAATGTAATATTTTTTAAAATCCAAATTAATGCAAAAAAATCTATAATGAACAAAATATCAAAACGTTAAATAAAGACAGGATTGGTATTACTGATTCTTCCTTTGGACTCGAGCATGGCACTATGACTGATCCTGTCAAACCCTTCTCATCAGCTATAGTTCCCAGCCCAGCCTCTGCTGTCACCCAGCAGCATTTCTGTCACTCCTCCCCTCTGCTCCCGTTGACCCCAAACCTTCCCAGCCCAGGCTAAGAGTTCTGTGTGGTGGATGATGGCATCTGTGCAGCATGCCCAATGGGAGCAGTGAAATCACCACTCCTAGCAAAGTCGCCCTCAGAGTGGTCCAGACCTGAGAGTGGGGCTCAGAGGAGAACTTGAAATCTGGAAAGAATATCCAACCCAGCACCTGGCCATGCCAATAACTGGCCTTCCTAAGTCACAGTCCAGCCCCCACATCTCCTTTTCCTTACCTCTGAAATAGAAATGAGAAGCGCCCAGCCCATGTACCGCCCCCTATAGGAATCTCAGGATTGTCACAGGTCAGGGGCTGTCTGTCACAGAAGCCACGCAAGCCACACAAGCAGATGTGAGCTCTGAGGTTTCCATGACAGTCCTCTGGAGATTTTTTCTTATTTTGAGCTTTGTTTGTTTGTTTGTTTGTTTGTTTGTTTGATATTGTCTTTGTTCCTTTTAAAAGTAAAGCTTGGAGAAGCTTTTCCACTACTGTTTGCAAAATGTCAAATCTTCAGTAGCCACACAGAGAAACATGAAGTCTCAGAAAGTAGACTGCTCCTGAACAAAGTTACTGGATGACACACTCAGGCCATCAAAGGCATAAAATAAAATAAAAATCTCAAGCATGAACAAGTGGAAGAAAAAAGAAACCAGCGAAAAGCCCTAAAACAGTAAAATGTAGGATCGACTCTGGAAGGCACTGTATTTGAGGTGGTAGAACAATGCAAATTTCAAAATCCATGAATAAAAGTATATATGATATGAAAAAAATTAACGGTATTTTCTTATTTTAAAATAAATCAACAAAAGCTGGTCAATAAGGAGGAGAAAGGAATATAAGTTTATTACATTTTCATCAATACCAAGAGGAATTAACAGTGCCTCCCTTATAATTTTGAAGAGTAAAGAAACACAAATCTATACCTGGGCTTTTTAAAATCTGAAAGGCAACCACTAGTAGAATTCTAACAGGAAACATGTCTTATGACAGAAATATAAAAGCAAAGGGTACGTAATCTATATGGAAAGAGAGTAAAGCAAAGAAAATAACAAGAGAGCATAAACTTGGGCAGATGATTAAACAAGAAGGGTACAAAAAACTACTCTTCTCATTTGTTTAAGTGAGAAAGACAGGTTATAAAACAAGGTTTACAGAGCTTCTCAAATATGTTTTAATATTCAAGAGCGATTATATGGGAGAGAAAATCCCAGAAGTATGTACCTTAAAGTATGAGTGTAAATAACAGTATCTCTGGGCATGTGCTGGGATTATGGTTAACTTTAATCTTCTTTTCCATTTTTTACTGCTTCATTTAAGTATGGACATAAACATGGGATCATGATCAAAGGATGCTAAGGACAATGTCTTTGTCCTCCCAAATTCATATGTTGAAGCCTTAACTTTTAGTGTGATGGTGTTAGAAGGTGGGGCCTTTGGGAGTTGAATAGGTTTAAATGAGGTCATGAGGGTGGGGGCCTCATCATGGGATTAGTGTCCTTATAAGAAAAGGCACCAGAGAGCTTGCTTCTATCCCTGCTCTCTGCCATGCGACGACACAAGGAGAACACAGCTTACTGCAAACTAGGAAGTGGGTTCTCACCAGCAACTGAATCTGTTGGCACCTTGATCTTGGACTTTCAGCCTCCAGAACTGTGAGAAATAAATTTCTGTTGTTTAAGCCACCCAGTCTGCAGTATTTGTTACATTTTCCAAACGGACTAAGAGAAAAAACATTGCTTTAAAAATCAATATATGCTACTCTAGGTGGGTGAGGGGAGGGAACTGTCAAAACCACAGTCATGTGCAGGGTGATAGATGAGATGGACCCTGTCCACATACACTTGCCTCCGTTGCCAGGTTCTGTGCCAGGGGTAGGCTGTAGGATGGAGGAGACAGAGCCCCTCCCTGGGGAACCACAGGTTGCTGAGAGGCAGCCATCTGAGAAATGACAACACAAAATGTAGTGGGCCATGTGTGCAGCAGGCCCAAAGAGGGGCTCAAGGGCTTTCTAGTGGAGGAGACTGTGATCTTCACCCTGAGATCCCCTCTGAGGCCAAGGAGACAAGGCCCAGGGACACTGTGTGCAGAGGGGAGGAGACTGTGATCTTCACCCTGAGCCCCAAGGAGACAAGGCCCAGGGACACTGTGTGCAGAGGTGTTGGACATGGAGGGAGCCTGGCATCACTAGGGGTCAGAGACAGGGTGGAATCCCCTGGGCCAAGGAAGGGAGCAGCAGTGAGCCTACCCCTCAAATAATGAAATTATTCGGAATGCTCATGCACCCTAGGGAGGTAACAGCAGATTTAATTGATCTTCCTTATAGTGTGGAGATGTAGTCAAGTGTAACAAAGATACTTCAGGACCCCACATCCTGGGTTCAAGTCCAAACTCCCATACTTAGTACTAAATGAAGCTACTTAACCTCTATGAGCCTCAGTTTTCTTGCCTGTAAAATGGGAATAACAATAGAACTTACCTCCTAAATTTGCTTTAATGATCAAATGAGACATATCTATAATCTATATTACTTAAATTAAGTGAAATTAAATTAAAATTAAGTGATTTATTTTAATAACAATGTCAGTTACATAGCAAGCATGAGATCAGTAAAAGTGGGTCATTATTATTGAGACAGGCCATACATGTTTCACTTCATTTAACCTTATGAGAGAATCGCCATTATTATCCCCATTTCACAGAGAGGAAACTGAGGCATAGAGAAGTTAAGTGCTTTGCCCAAAATTGCACAACTAGCAGATGGAAGAATGGGATTTCAACTGGATAACCTGACTCCAGACTGCACTAACCCCTTCATCATTCCACCTGTTACCAAGAGTCAGTCAAGACAAGAAATCCCTGAGCTTATCTTACACCACATGTGCAGAAAGCTGATGCCTCTGTTCCAGGAGCTATGACTAACACAACTCATGAATTTACCAAACATCAGAGCAAGAAAGATCTCAGAAACCAACCATTCTAAAGGTTCTGAGGAAGGGTGTTGGTGACACTGTAGCTGGGTCTTGAAGGATGAGTCAACATTTTCTGGTCAGACAAAATGAAAAAACATTCCAGACAAAGTGAATCCCATGTGCAAAGGTTCAGAGATACTGACTCCATTAAGAAGAGTTAGTTGTGAAGCACAGAATCCCCAACTTAAGCTTAAGCAACAGGTGTAATTTGTAAAGTCTATAGGTAGGTGATTTCAGACTGGGAAGAGCCAATCAGTGATGTCCTCACTGGCCCAGGATCTTTCTGTCTGCCCTCTCAGCTTGGGACCTTTTGTCTTTCAACTCTTGGCCTCATAGTTCCAAGGTGCCACAGCTCCAAACATCATGTCCTCACACAGCTATGTTAAAACTAGGAAGCAGGAGGCAGCAGAGCCTAATCTAGCTCTCTTTTCTCCTTTTATAAGCAAAAATAATCCTTTTCCCCACCTGACTTTCTCTGACATTGACCAAAGTCATATCCATCTCAACCTTAGATGGATCACTGGCAAAGTGGAATAATATTATCTTGGCTGATTCAGACAGGTCAGCTTTTGGGCCTGGAGGAGAGACCCAATTTCCCTGAGCACATGTGGCCCATCCTATCCCCAAAGAAGGCAGTAGGTGGCCTAGAGGGCCTGCCACAGATGAGAACAGCCCAGCACATCTTGGGAACTAAAGTGTCTACAATAGTGAGAAGGGATAGGAGGAAGAGGTAGGAAGAGGCTCACCGTGTATGGGTGAGCACGATTATGAAGGCCCCCAGGGACTTCAAGACTCAGGAAGCTCTGGAGGGTGGGGCATCTGGCAGACTAAGGAAACTTGCCCAGTTAGAAGCTAGTGTGCTCCTAACCCAACAGCTTCCTGCCTCCTCTGTGAATCCTTGAATCCAGTGAAACTACTGTAGTTTGATCTGCGTATACACCCCATTCTCACTCCTTTGCTCACCTCCCTCCTCCCGCCTGGACTGCCTTTCCATCTTAGGTTCACTTCCCTCAAAGCCCTCCCCTGTCCACTTGGCCCATTCTGATCCACCCAATCTTGTCTTCCCAACCCTACCCCCTTGAAAGGAGGTCCACATCTGATGTAATGCTGCCATGCTGTGCCAAATCCAGTGCTGCCGCTGAGAATGCCAAAAAGGGCTGACGTGGGCCCCACCCCTGTGGACTCCATAGCCAAAAGGGGAGGGGATGGGGCATGAATCACCACAGCACTCTGGTGGAGGTGTGTGCATGGCACATGGTCAGCTAGGAGCTCAGGATGATTTTCAGAGAAAAAAGATTTTGAAGAGTTTATAGGAGTTCACCTGAGGACATCCTGGCTCCCAGCTAACCAGAGACTCCCATTCCATACGGTCATTCAATAACTGTTTACAGGGAGCCTACTATGTGGCAGGCACTGAACTGGGCACTAGAAATGCCACAGTGAAACATACAGACAACACCTTTCATCCTCAGATAACATCCTGGGGGGAAGGGAAAGCTTACCAACAAATCCAAATATGTAATAAATGAGTAAATGATACAGTGTGTTAGGAAATGTTAAGTGCTTATAATAGGTTCCTAGGGCTGCCATAACAAATGACCATAAACTTAATGGCTTAAAACAACAGAAATTTATTCTCTTGCTGTTCTGGAGGCCAGAAGTCAAAATTAATGTGTCAGTAGAGTCACATCTACTCCAAAGCCTCTAGGGCACAATCCTTCTTGCCTCTTCCAGCTTCTGGTAGTTCCAGGCATTCCTTGGCTTGAGGCTGCATCTCACCAATCTGTCTTCCTGTGGCCTTGTCCTGTTCTCCCTTTGGGTTTCTCTTCTGGGTGTCTCATGTGTGTGTCCAGGGACACTTACCCACTGGATTGAGGGCCCACTCAGATCATCTAGGATAATTTCATCTCAAGACCTTCAACTTGATTACATCTGCATAGACCTTGTTTCCAAATAAGGTCATGTTTGCAGGTTGTAGGGGTTAAGATGTGGAATATCTTTTGGGGAGCTAAACCCACTATAACGTTATTGGAAACAAAATAATACATGGTAAAGGGGCCAACGACTTAAGGGAGGGACTGGGACTTCAAGGTGTACTTCATTGATGAAAGTGACAAATGAACACAGACTTGATGAGAGGAGAGAGTAAACCATGCCAATATTTAGGCAGACACCGGCCAGTGCAAAGGCCCTGAGGCAGAGTGCCAAGGGTCTTTCAGGAAGAAGGAATCAGTGCAGAAGCCTTGAGTGGAGTTGAGCACAGGGACAGAGAAGTAAAGCCCAAGAATAGTGGGGAAGGGCCTACCAGCCATGGGAAAGACTTGGCTCTTACTCTGAGAGAAACAAGTGCCACCAAAGGGCTCAAACCAACTTTCTCCTGCCTCAACCCTCCAAGGGTCATGTCCTGGCCTGGGTGGGCAACAAACTTCCTGGCTCCCCCAATTGAGCTACTCAGATATATATATCAAAAAATGCCATGGCTTGAAATTCCTAGGACATTCTCTGGGGAATTTCTAATTTCCAACTGAACTCAAGGAGACACAACCTTTTAACCCAATGCATGCCTCATGTTCTGGGTCAGGAAGGGCCACTAACGGCCCTGAAGGCAATTACCAACCCTCCCACCTGCCCTCGGAGCCCAGAGTGTGGGTGAGCACCTACTGTGTCTCAGACATTTTCACAAATACTTCTTAATTTAACCCTCACAACAACTCCCTAGTGAGGAATTATCAGCTCCATTTCATAGATGTGGAAACTAGAAGCAGAGACAGGAAATGGCCTCTTTGAGGTGGCTCTAAAATATGGCTGCGAATTCTTTGATGCTCTGCTTATCAAGAGGTAGGGGTCCACATCTCCTCCTCTCAATTCTGGGTAACCATAGTAACAAGAAGGTCAATTGAGTAGGGCAGAAGTGATGCTGCTCTCTAGGACATTTGCTCTGTAGCCCTAGGCTGCCATGTAAACAGTCTGACTACCCTGAGACCATGATGCTGCAAGGAAGCCCAAACTAACACTGCAGATGTGCCTACCCAAAGAGACATCCCAACCAACCACCAGCTACTCCATCCCCATTTCTGCTCTCCCTCACCCCCTCCCACCCTAGAGCCCCCCACTTGTCTCAAACAGCATGAGAGATCCCTCATGTCCAGAACTGCCCAGCCAAGCACTTCCAGAATTCCTGCCCATAGAAATCATGACAGGCACTAAATCTGGGGTGATTTGTTTCATGCCACTATATTGTGGGGTTTGTTTGAGCAGCAATAGATAACAGAACACTCCTCAAGTTCACATAGTGGCTAAGCTGTGATTTGAATCTGACTCCACATTGCCTCTCAAATTCACAAGAAGAAGAGGAGAAATCTCTCTTTAAAATGCCAGAAAGAATTTTTAAATCATTATGGATCATAGGGTCATGTGACTCAAAGAGAGAAAAACCCTGTCAGGCAAAGAGAGTAGGAAAGGGGGGAGGTATCAGCAGGATGACAAAGGAGCATGGACAAAAGATGTATAGTGCACTGTGGGTGATGAGTTACTCGGGAGGAAATGCTGGGAAGGCTGCGTGGCTTTGGAATAAAAAGTAGGTTAATAAAGCTGATAAATGGAAGGCAGATCTGAATGCATTACTCCATGAAGGATGGCTGCTTTAATGAGGAAAGAGGCTGGGATAGAGGTGGGAGTGAAAGTCTGCTGTCAGGCCCCAATCTCTGGGTCAGCATCCATGCTGCCATCATCTTTAGAGGAAACCATGGCAGGGTCAAGGTCTTTGACCCATGTGTTAATAATCCGTGCCTTCTGTTAGGAAAGGGGCCACAGGCTGCCAGGTCAATGGCAGGTGGGAGGCAGGCCCTGGGCTCCAGCAGGCTTAATTGAGAGGAGAGAGACAGAGCCAGGCCTGTAAGCTGTGCCATGACAGAAGGTACATTGATCACTCTCTAACCACAAAGGAGAGTCCCATGAGGTTAAAACCTGCTGAGGGCTGAGGAGTTTGTGAGATCCCCATCAAGCTAGCCCCATGGAGTTCAAGGGAGGAAGGAGGGAGGCCACGAAGGCCCTCAGAATGCCACGGCCTGCCCCTCAATTCACCCCTGGCCTCTCCCTTTCTTTGAGTCTCAGACTCAGCCTTTCTGGTTGGGGCCAGGGGCCAGCCAGCTGGAATAATGCTCTCTGTAAGCTCAACAGGCTTCATCAGCTCCAAACAAGCAAGTGCCCACGGAGTCCAGCCCCACATTCAAGTCTTGGACTCAGTAATGGGGGAAGGGAGATCTCTATGGTTGATTTAGTGTCTGTATTAGTTTCCTGTTGCTGTTGTAACAAATGACCACAAACTTTATGACAGCACACAATACACATTAGAACTGAAGAGAGATAAATGTTTGTACCCAAGTGTTCATAGCAGCACTATTCACAATGGCCAAAAAGATGAAATTACCCAGATCGCTGTCAACTGATGCATGGATCAACAAAGTGTGGCCTATGCACACAATAGAATAACATTCAGCCACAAAAGGGAATAAAGCACTGACACATGCTACAACACGTATGAATCCCTAAAACATTGTGTTTAGCGAAAGAAACCAGACATAAAAGGTCATGGACTGTATGATTCCTTTTATATGAAATGTCTCAAATAGGTGAACCCATAGAGACAGAAAGCAGATCAGAGGTTGCCAGGGGCTGAGGAGACAGGGCAGTGAGGGTTTCCTTTGCGGATGGTAAAAGTGGTTTGAAACTAGATAGAGCTGGTGGTTATACAACATGATGACTGTACTAAATGCCACTGACTTGTACACTTTAACATGGCCAAATTTAATGTTCCATAAATTTTACCTCTAAATGAATGAATGAATGAATGAATTGATTTTTTTATCTTGAAGTCCCAGAGACCAGAAGTCCAAAATCAGTCTCACTGAGCCAAAATCATGATACTGGTGAGCCTAGTTTCTTCTGGAGGCTCTAGGAGGGAATCTCTTTCCTTGCCTTTTTCAGCTTCTTGACATTGCCTGCATTCCTTGGCTGGTGGCCCCTTTATACTTCAAATTGGGCAGTCTGACAATCTCTCCACTTCATATAACCTTCTCTTGACTTTGTCTCTCCTGCCTTCCTTATAAGAACCCTTGTGATTACATTAGACCCACTCGGATAATCCTGGATAATCTCCCCATCTTAAGATACCTAACTTAATCATATCTGCAAATCCCTTCTGCATGTAGCATGACATTCACAAATCCCAGGGATTAGGAAGGGGTTGATTATCTTTAGGGGGTCATTATTCTGCCACCTTGATATCAGCCTTGGTTCCTCACTGTTTAGATTTCTCTGGAGTGGAGACCCTGCCTGTCTTTGGTCATTAGGCTGAGTCAACTTTGTCTCAGCCAGCGGCATGGACCCTCTTCCCAAGGCACCAATGGAGCAAGATGGGAACTGCCTGGTCTCTCTCCCTAGGAGTCAACCAGATGAGCAGAGAGAGCAGAGGGCTTCAGATCCTGGGCTAGGTACATAGAAAGCTGACAGTGGTGCGCTGATAAACCAACTTTCAGAGGGAAAAGCTCTGATTTGTACTGTGTGCCAAGATGTGAATACTCCCACTGTGGCCAATTGCATGCTACCAGAGTGACATGATTGCACGTGGCGTTGGGAAGAGAGGCACATCATCATGAGCTGTCAGAGCGGCTGCCATCCACTACTGCCTATAGGGACACCAGAGACACACAACTGAAAGTGTGCTCAAAGCCGAGAACCCTGAGGCAAGCAATGGGAGTTCGGACACAAAGCCAGACCAACCTCAGAGAACAGAGCAAACCATGCCCAGGAGATATCTTATCAAAGGCGGCTGATGGGAATTTATATACACAGGTCTGGTCTATTGAAGAGGACAGACTTACTGTACTGACTCTTCTTTAGACCCCAAAACTATATCCCTGAGCTCTCCATATTTTCTTCCTGAGGTAGGAATAGAGTTGAGTTAGAGCCATCTTTGAGATGCTGTATTAGTCCGCTCAGGCTGCCATAAAAGAATACCACAGACTGGGTGGCTTAAGCAATAGAAATTTATTGTCTCAGTTCCAAAGGCTAGAACTCCAAGTCAAGATGTTGGCAGATTGGTTTCTCCTGAGGCCTCTCTCCTTGGCTTGCAGATGGCCACCTTCTTGCTGGGTCCTCATATGGTCTTTCACTTGTGCACGCACACACACACGTTTCTGTGTCCTAATCTTTTCTTATTATAGGAGCACCAGTCATTTCATTAGGGGCTACCCTAAAGGCTTCATTTTAACTTCATTACCACATTAAAGCCCTCTTTCCAAAAACAATCCCATTCTAAGGTACTGAGGATTAGGACTTCAATATATAAATTTGGGTTGGAGGAGATGGTGACAGATGCTTACAATGGCTGGATGCTGTGACTAGACAGACACAGGCCAATCCAAGGCTGCCCCACTGGCCTAACCCTCCCACATCCTTGTTCTCTCTCTCTCTCCTGCCTCCTGTTCCACTGAGCTTCACTCTCTCCCCTCCCCTCCTTCTCTACCTCATCCTTCCCTTCATTCTGCCCTCCTTAGAATCAAAGCAAAGCATGGCTCCAAGAGGGGCCCTTGTCTGGTGTGACTCAGTCTCATGGGTGGCTCCAGAACTAGGTTTGGACCAGGAGATTCATTCAGGTTTGGGATATGGTCTAGAGTGGAGAAACTACAAGCAAAAAGGTCTGTCTGTGGGTAGGACCAGGATAGGGGACCACGATGAGAATTTGCAGATGTGTCTTCAGAGTGTCAGGAAATATGGTTGACAGGAGGAAGTTATTGCCTTTGATTTTGCCGTTTTCTCTATTACTAGACACCAATGCAGGGAATCTGAATTCCTCAGGGCCAGCTCTGAGACTCAGTTTCTCAATATGAAAAAAAAAAAAAAAGCCAATGTGGGCCCACTGTTTCTGATCCAAAAACAGAGCCAAATGTGTTTCAGAATTCAAAATATTCTTTATTTTAGAAAGAGAATACAGTATACATATCACATCCTACATAGTACTCCCACCAGGGTCTAGAGTAGCACCTCATAATCTAATACACTGACAGTTTTGCAGCAAAATAGATGATTACCCACATTATAGGGGACACATAAAGACTGTAAATAGCTTCACATCAGCCCCACTCAGGTCTTACCAAATGAGTAAGAAGAAAACATTGAGTTTAAAGAGCTTTTTGGATTTCAGAATTGAAAAGTGATTTTAGACTATAATGTATATTTTGGAGGACTGCTTAGAGATTTAATAAAAAATGACAGTGGAGAGAAGGGAGTTAAAATAATACTTTCTAGAAGAAGACAAAGGAAGCTTCTCTGTGCAGCCACTATGGAAAACAGTACGGAGGTTCCTCAAAAAATTAAAAATAGAACTACCATATGATCCAGTAATTGCACTTCTGGGTAGATATCCAAAGGAAGTGAAAACAGGATACAAAGAGATATCTGCACTCCCATGTCCATTGCAGTATTATTCACAATAGCCAAGAAATGGAAACAAACTAAGTGTCCATGAATGGATAAATGGATAAAGATGTGTTGTTTATACACAATGGAATACTATTCAACCTTGAGAAAGAAGGAAATACTGCCATTTGTGACAACATGGATGGACTTTGAGGGCTCTATGCTAAGTGAAATAAGCCAAAGACAAATACTGAATGGTAGGTGAATAGGAAGTTGGTAAAAAGGTACAAAGTTTCAGCTATGAAATAAATAGGTGTAATGTATAACATGATGACGATAGTTGATAACACCGTATTATAAAACTGAAATTTGCTGAGAGTAGAACTTAAATGTTTTCATCTACACTCACACACGTGCACAAAGATAAATACGTGAGGTGATGGTTGTGTTAACTACATGATGGGAATCCTTTCACAATGTGTATCAAATCACCATTATGTACACTTTAAATAGCTTATAATGTTATTTGCCAATTATACCTCAACAAAACTGAAAAAAAACAAAAGCCTCTCTTTTGCTTCTATTCCCCTCTAGCTCAGAGGTGGGTTCTGGGAACCATCCTCTGCCTCCCATATCCCCAGCCCATCCCTAGAAACCTTCCTGTGGCCCACCTGACACCTGCTATAGAAGCTACAGACTCAGGAGGTCTAGCCAGAGATGGAGGTCACTGAGCCATTGCCCTACTATCTCCTGACCCCTGGCCACCGTAAGCCAGAAAGACATTTTCTCTGCCTCTATCTCCCACAGGCCTTCCCTTCCCCATCTGGGTGGGTGAGACCCCTCCTGCCACTTCTAAACCAGCTGGTCAGCATCTGGCCAGAAGCCGGGCCACTAAGGAGCTACCTGAGTCCCAGGGAGCCCCCAATAACCCTGGGAATCAAATACCAAGACACAATCAGACCCAAACCCAAAATGCTTTGCAGCTGTTAACTTCAAGGCCTTATGCAGCCTGGGCAGGCTCATCTTCCTGCTACCCCTGCCCCACTGCTGCCCCTTCCCACACCTCTCCTTGTTTCATCCTCACCAGCCTCCTTTAGAGGCTCTGAAACCACCAAGCTCTTTCCTATCTCAAAGCCTTTACACAGCCTCTTTCTGGCTTCTGCATATCATCCAAGTCTCTACTCAAAGTTCTCCCAACAATAATGCCTTCTCTGACCCCATCTCAGTCAGAATCTCCACCATGGTCATTCTCTGGCCATGATTTGTGAGCCTGACCTAGCCTCAAGATGACCCACTATGCAACTAATCAGGTAGGATTTTTTGTGCACAACTTCCGTCAGATATCATCAGGGCCAAGGCCAAAGAGTAAGGAGAGGAGGCTGGAATAAGCACCAGGGGTAGGCAATCACTTTCTGTAAAAAGCAAAACAGTAAATATCTTAGGTTTTATGGGTCATATGGTCTCTGTCAGACTACTTAACTCTGCTATTGAAGTGCAAATGAGTGAGGCTGTGCCCAACAACACTTTATATACAAAAACAGGCAAGGGGCTGGGCTTGGCCCTGAGGCCGCCAGTTGCCAGATATTCAGTGGAGGAATTAGGTCAACCCCAGGATTTACAAAAGAAAAAGAAGGGACTATGGAGTCAGAATGTGCTTTAAACATGCTTTGAGTATCATGCCCTGGTGGCCTGCTCACAAGTACTTCCACTTGGTCTACAAGACAGTTGTTTTTATGGGACCCTAAATCTGACTTTAGAATTGTTAGAATTTAACAGGGAGATGCAGTTTGATTTACAGAAACCTATTTTGCAATCAACTTTGTTAAAAAGCCATAATAGAATAGATTTCCAAGCACTTAAAAATCAATTAGTGCTGAAATTCCTCCTAAATTATTCCTTCTAAGTGATTGGTAGGCCTGTGTTCGAACATTTACTGACAGGATGCTTGTGTCCTCACAAAGCAGTCCATCATGTCATCAGATGCTCTCTGCAGTAGCAGTTTTCCCCTTCAATGAAATGTCTCCCTGAATCTCTTATAGACTGAAGTCAGTGTGATACTCAGTTGGCTGTGTTTTTCAGCATGATAAATCAAAAGTATCTTCAAGACTGGAAAGACCCTCTCCCATTACCCAAAATGTTATTACTCCCTCTGTTACAGACATCTCCACAGCATCAAGCAAGCCTTGGTGACCCAGTTTGAACTGACCTTTGGTGGTTAGCTGCTTGATTAACCATTTCATGTCCTTGCAGTGGGCTCCACCTTCATCAGTTAAATTCAAGTGAACAACAAATGCAGACACTAAGAAGTTTTCTAGCCCTCCCATGAAGGGGATGGGTTGGTGAACATTTCCAAATTCTTGTCCAGAAATTAAATGAGCTGCAAATTTAGGGTTTTTTTCTGGAATTATTTATGCAGAGGCAGCAGAAGTATCTGTCAGGGGGAGCTGTTCAGGGTACTACTGTCCTGAGTAAGAAATTTGTATTAGTCTATATTATTTATCTACTACTATGTAACAAAAGTACCCCAAAATTTTAGTGGCTTAACCAACAATAAACATTGATTATCTCTCATAGTTTCTGCAGGACAGAATTTGAAAATGGCTTGGGTGGAAGTTTCTAGCACGAAGTTTCAATCAAGTTGTTGACACAGTCTGTTGTGACCAGAAAGCTTGACTAGGGCCGAAGTACCCACCTGACAAGTGGGTGCTGGCTGTTGTCAAGGGCCTTGACTACTCTCTGCATAGACCTGTCACAAGACAGTTTGAGTGTTGTCATAACACTGTGGGGGAGGAACATACTTTCCTCTACTCCCCAAGGTTCTTTTAGTTGGTCTAATAATCAAATAGGCATGAGACAGATTGGCAAGAGAAAATAACCAAATTTAATGCATGCATATGTATGGGAACCCCAGATACATGAGAGAGTCAGAGACCCCACATACACCAGAAGTTCAGAGATAGAAAAGGAACATGGGTGTGAAAGATAATCTGAGCCAAAGATGAGGCACCATGCCTTGGGGGGCTTCGAAGGGTCATAGAAGGACGATAAGAGCAGATGTTTAGCAAATAGAAGTTTGCTCTGCCATATAGGTATGTCAAAGAAATTATCTCTGATAATCTCTCATTATGGGCAAGGCCCCTAATTCAAATTCTTTCGGGTAGTTGGAGCAGGAGCTAAATTGCCTTTAGTTCAAAACAATCTGTATCCCACTGAGGCACATCTTGGGTAGCTCCTTCTGAATCCCCTTAGCATGGCAACTGGCTTCACCCAGAGCAAGTATCCAAGAGAAGCCATCATGAGAACGCCAATGTTTTTTATTGACCAGGGCTTAGAAATTAAACCACTGTCACTTTCACAATACTCTATTTGTCACATAGGTCAGCCACGATTCAGTGTGGGGGAGACCACAAAAGCACATGAAGACTCTAGTTTCCAGCCTGGCATTTAAGAAACTTGGAAGTCATCACTCCCATTCACACAGCAAGAAAAAAGCTGAACAAACTGAAAAACAACTCTTCTTACATACATCAGAGAATTGAGATCACAGAGCAAACCACTGCCTCCATAGTTGGAGAGACAGAGAGCTGACTGCAGAGAATCACAGCCTACCAGCATGGAAGCCCAGAAGCAGAAACTTCTCATGAACCAGTGCTAGGGTAGGAAAACCTGAACTGTAGTTGATGAATCGCTGGAGGCTCAGCATGGACAAGTCTGAAAGTTAAAAGCCCTAAAAGGACCTGTCTTAGGAAGGTCCCCACAACTTCTGGAAGTTTCACCACTAGAAGCTCAACCAGATTCTCACAGTGAGACATAGAAAAATGCTCAAGGCTCATGCTTCAAACATTGAGAGGGACAAAGTGGACATTTTGAAGTATACCCAGAGTATTCTGTTCTTCTTGAACACTGCCCTCAAGAAAAACTATTTTACCTAGCCTAACTGACTAGGGTTTTACCAGACCCTAAACCACCTGTGGTTAGGGAAATGCCCAACTCCAGGCTTCACTAGTCTCCCTATCTCAACTAAGGGGAAAAGGGGAAGGATTGAGAAGTGCCAGTGAAGGTTACAGTGCAGGGCACAAACTCCCTAAAAAACTGAGACCTAGTCATAGGACTACAGAATGCTTCCCCTCCCCCACATATTACCACCACATCAATAAGACTCCTATAGTAACAGGTAAATGCAATGTAAAAAACTGCACATTCCAGACCTTATTTAAGAAGATATCTCTAGGAAATCTCAAAGGCCACAAGGGAGACAAAAATAAGAACCCCAGAGGAAATTTTAGCCTCTGATGCCTAGGGCTAAAGCAAACAGTAAACAGAGCCTAACTCCCAGCCAGGTAAGCATAAAACCTCACACAAGAGGTCTGTATACCTCAATTCCTTTAACTTACTATTTCTAAATTGCAACATATTCTGACAAACAAAAACACGGTTTGAAAAAGTAGAGCAAGCATCAGAACTAGACACATATGGCAGAGATGCTGGGATTTAAAAGTCAAGGACACTAAATAAAAGAAGTATAATTGATATGTGAAGAGAGAAGAAAAAACAAAATTATATAAAATGCTCAATTAAAACCAGAGAAGTCAGAAAAAGAGTGGAAGACAAAAAAAAAAAGAAAGAGAGAAAGAAAGAAACAAGCAAAGACTAAGAGCAATGCATAAGAAACAGTAACAAATGGGATAAATTACTTTAAACATCAATGCTCTAATTTCTCTAAAAACAGTCTGTCAGTGTCAGAGTGAATTAAAAAAGATCCAACTACAAGTTGTTGATTTAAAAGTCCATCTTAAATGTAAAGATGCAGATAGAGTTAAAATAAAGGAAGACTACTCAATATATTCTATGGAGTCAATGCAATCTCTATCAAAATCCCAACAATATTTTTACAGAAATAGAAAATTCATCCTAAAATTCATATGGACTCTCGGTTAACTCAAAGAGACAAAATGATCTTGAAAGAGAAGAATAAAGTTGGAGGTCTCACATTTCCTAATTTCAAAGCTTACTACAAAGCTACAGTAGTCAAACGGTGTGGTACTGGCATAAAGAAAGACATTTAGACCAATGGAATACAATAGTCCAGAAATAAGACCAATGGAATACAAGAGTCCAGAAATAAACCTTCGCATATATGGTCAAGTGGTATTTTACAAAGATGCCAAGACCATTCAATGTAGAAAGAACAGTCTTTTCAACAACTAGTGATAGGAAAACTAAATATTCAGATACAAGAGGATGCATTTGGACCCTTATCTTACAATATAAATAAAAATTAACTCATCATGGATCAAAGACCTAATTGTAAGATGAAAAACAATAAAACTTTTAGAAGAAAACAAGAGGGGAAAATCTTCATAACATTGGATTTAGCAGTGATTTCTTGGCTATGACACGAAAAGCAGAGGTAACAAAGGAAAAAATAGACAAGTTGGACTACATTGAAATTATAAACTTCTGTGCATCAAAGGACTCAATCAACAGAGTAAAGGAAACTAATGGAATGAAAAATATATTCACCAATTATATATTTGATAAGGAAATTATCACTAACAAAAATACAAACAGATTAAAAAATGGGCAAAGGACTTAAATAGATGTTTCTCCAGAGAAAATATACAAAATGGTTAACAAGCACATGAAAAGATGTTCAGCATCACTATTTATTAAGCAAATGTAAATCAAAACCAATACACTACCACCTCACACCCATTAAGATGACTACTGTCAAAAAATTTTTTAAACCGGAAAATAACAAGTGTTGGCAAGGATGTGAGAAATTAGAACCCTTGGGCACTATTATTAGAAATGTACAATGATGTAGCTCCTACGGAAAACAGTACAGCAGTTCCTCAATTTTAAAGTAGATTAATTACCATTTGATCCAGTAATTCCACTATCGGGTATATACTCAAGATAATTGAAAGCAGGGTCTTGTAGAGCTATTTGCGCATTCATGTTCATAGCAACACTATTCACAAAAATCCATCGATAGATGAATGGATAAACAAAATGTGGTATATCCACATGTTGAAATATTATCCAGCCTTAAAAAGAAATTCTGACAGATGCTACAATGTGGATGAACATTGAGGACCTTATGCTAATTAAGATATGCCAGTCACAAAAAGATAAATACTGTATGAATCCACTTATATGAAGTACCTAGAGTAGTCAAATTCATAAAGACGGAAAGTAGAATGGTAATTGCCAAGGGCTGGGCATAGTGGAGAATGTGAAGTTGTTTAATGAGTATAGAGTTTCAGTTTTGCTAGATGAAAAGAGTTCTGGAAATTGGTTGCATAACAATGTGAATATATATAACACTGGTAACCTGTACACATAAAAATGATTAAGATGGTAAATTTCATGTTATGTGTATTTTACTACAATTAAAAAAATTTTTAAGTAAAAGGATAGAGAAAGATATACCATGCTAACGCTAACCAAAAGAAAGCTTCAGTGGCTATATTAATTTCAGGCAAAATAAACCGCAGAGCAAGGAAAATTATCAGAGATAAAGAGGAGCACTACATAATAATAAAAAGGTGAATTCTCCAAGAAAACATAACGACCCTTAATGTATTTTCACCAAACAACAGAACATCAAATAAATGAAGCAAAAAATGATAGAACTTCAAGAAGAAATAGAGAAATCCACTACTCTAGTTGGAGACTTCAACAACACTCTGTCAGTAATTGACAGACCCAGCAAGCAGAAAATCAGAAAAGACATAGTTGAACTGAACAGCACCATCAGTCAACTGGATCTAATTGACATCTATGAATATAATTGACATCTATAGAATATTTCATCCAACAAAAGGAGAATATACATTCTTCTCAAGTTCGTGAAACATTTACCAAGATAGGAAATATTCTGAGCTATAAAACACACCTTAACAAATTTTAAAAAATAGAAATCACACAAAGTATGCTCTCAGGCCATGATGGAATTAAACTAGAAATTAGTAACAGAAAGATAGCTAGAAATCCCCTAAATAGTTGGAGATCAAACACCACACTTCTAAATAACAGATGAGTCAAAGAAAAAGTCTCAAAAGAAATTTTAAAATATTTTGAACCAAATGAAAATAAAAATACAACTATCAAAATTTGTAGAATAAGCAAAAGCAGTGGAGGGAAATTTATAACATTGAATGCATAGATTAGAAAAGAAAACAGCTCTAAAATCAATAATTTCAGTTTCTATCACAGGAAACTAAAAAAAGAAAACCAAATTAAACCTCAAATAAGCAGAGGAATAGATGGAAGAATTCTATAAAATTGAAAACAAGAAATCAATAGATAATATCAATGAAACCAAAAGTCAGTTCTTTGAAATGACCAATAAAATTGATAAACTGCTAGCCAAGTTAACTAAGTAAAAAATAGAGAAGACACAAAATACTAATATCAGCAATTAAAAGGGGCCTTCATTTAATCCCCTGAGCATCAAAAAAGATAATAAAGAAATATTATGAACAACTCCACACCCACAAATTTGATAACCTAGATGAATTGGACCAATTTTCTGAAAGACACAATCTACCAAAACACACACAAGGAGAAAAAGTACATCTGAATAGGCCTATATCTATTATGTAAATTGAATTAATAATTACTAAATTTCCAAAACAGAAAGCACAAGGCTCAGATGGGTTCATTGGTAAACTCTAACAAACATTTGAGATAGAAAGTATGCCAATTCTCTGTAATCTCTTCCTGAAAATGGAAGCAGGAGAAATACTT
Source organism: Pteropus alecto (assembly GCF_000325575.1). NCBI lineage: Eukaryota > Metazoa > Chordata > Mammalia > Chiroptera > Pteropodidae > Pteropus > Pteropus alecto. Next base: position 5,405,016 of record NW_006441386.1, read on the forward strand.
CCTAACTCATTATGAGGCCAGAATTACTCTAATACCAAAGCCAGACAAAGACATTCCAAGAAAGGGAAACTACAGACCACTATATCTCATGAACACAGATGCAAAAATCTTCAACAAAATATGAGCAAATCAAATCCAACAATGTATAAAAATAATTATACGGCATGATCAAGTAGGATTTATTGCCAATCTGCAAGGCTGTTGACAAGGAACTAGATTGTAGAGAGCTAAAGCTCCCCAAATTCAAAAGAGTGCATGGATTATCTCGGGAGGCCTGCTTGCATAAAAAGGAAAAGGCTGGTTCTGTGGAATTCCAGGAAGAAGAAGATTAAGTATAGATAAAGGGAGTGTCAAAGGGAGTGTCAAAGAAAGTGTCAATTGTACCTTGATCTTCAGGATGTTACTTTAATTATGTTATCTTGGGATGCACAAAGGAACTGATTATGTATGAAAAGAAGCATAAGAAATAAACTCGGAGAGACAGTTGTGAGATCTGTTCTCCCTCCTGCACCCTGTCTGTCTTCTCTTTTTTCTCAGTCCCCGCTCCCCCATTCAGGTACCCGGTTTGACTTGGTTGGCTGGCTTCCGACACTAGATGTTTTCCCACTAAGATCAGAAACGAGGCGAGGATGTCCAATTTCACCACTCCCATTCATCATTGTACTGGAAGTTCTAGCGAATGCAATAAGACACAAAAAGGAAATAAAAGGTGAACGGACTGGGAATAAAAGAAATAAAACTGTCTTTGTTCACAGATAACATAAATGTCTATGAAGAAAATCCAAAAAATCAACAAAAAAACTTCTGGAACTAATAAACTACTCTGGCAAGGTTGCAGAATACAAAGTTAATATACAAAAGTCACATTGTTCATTTTATACCAGCAATGAACAATGGAATTTAAATTGTTTTAATCAAAATTTAAAAATACAATGCCATTTATATTAGCACCATCAAAAAAGGTACGTAGGTATAAACCTAACAAGATATGTACAATATCTATCTGATAAAAACTATAAAACTGATAAAAGAAATAAAAGACGATCTAAATGAATATAGAGATGTACCACGTTCATGGCTAGGAAGACCCAATATTGCCAAGATGTTTGTTCTTCCCAAATTAATCTATATATTCAATGCAATCCCAATCAAAATCCCAGCCAGTTACTTTGTGGATATCAACAAATCGATTCCAAGGTTTACACAGAAAGGCAAACTACTCAGAATAGCCAACCAGTGTTGAAGGAGAACAAAGTTAGAGAACTGATACAACTCAACTTCAGGATTTACTATAAAGCTAGAGTAATCAAGACAATGTGGTATTGGTGAAAGAATAAGAAAATAGATCAATGGAACAGAATAGAGAGCCCAGAAATAAACCCACACAAACATAATTAACTGATCTTTGACAAATGAGCAAAGGCAATCCAATGGAGAAAGAACAGTCTTTTCAACAAATTGTGCTGGAACAACTGGACCTCTATAGGCAAAAAAATAATAATAATTTAGATATAGACCTTACACCTTTCACAAAAAGTAACTCAAAATGGCTCATTGATCCAAATGTAAAATGCAAAACTATAAAACTTCTATAAGATAACGTAATAGAAAATCTAGTTGATCTTGAGTTTGGTAAAGACGTTTTATATAAAACAAAAGCATGGTCCATAATGATAAGCTGGACTTCATTAAAATTAAAAACATCTGCTCAGTGAAAGGCATGGTCAAGAAAATGAGAAGATAAGCCACTGACTGGGAGAAAATATGAAGCACACACCTAGTAAAGGGCTGCTATAAAATACATTTTAAAAACTCAAAATTCAATAACAAGAAAACAAACAACCCAATAAAAAATGGCAAAATAGCTGGACACCTCATCAAAGAAGGTATACAGATGCAAATAAAGCATATGAAAAGATGTTCCCCATCACATGCTATTAGGCAATTGCAAGGTAAAACAGCAACGAGATATCATAACATGCCTATTAGAATAATAAAATTCCAAAACATTGACAATAGCAAATGCTGGTGAGAATGTGGAGCAATAGGAATTCATTCATTGCTGACTTGGAGGACAGTTAGGCACTTTTTTACAAAACTAAACATATGATCCAGCAATCATGCTCCTTGGTATTTACTCAAACGAGTTGAAAACTATGTCCATACTAAAACCTGCACACAGATGTTTTTAGAAGATTTAGTCATAATTGCCAAAACTTGGAAGTAACCAAGATGTCTTTCAGAAGGTGAATAGATATATAAACTGTAGTCTATCCAAATAACAGAATATTAGTGATAAAAAGAAATGAGCTATCAAACCATGAAAAGACATGGAGGAACCTTAAACACATATAAGTAAATGAAGGAAGCCAATCTGAAAAGGCTGCATTCTGTAGGATTCCAATTACATAATTCTGGAAAAGACAAAACTATGGAGACAGTAAAAATATCAGTGATTATCAGATTAGTGTGGAGGGAGAGATGAATAGGCAGAGCACGGGGGATTTTTAGGGCAGTGAAACTATTTTATATGCTCTGGACATGGCTACAGTCCAAAGAATGAAGGCCCAGATGGCAGATTCTGGGCTGAAGAGGATTCCTGTCAAGGAGTTCCAGGTTCCTGAACTAGCACCTTCGGGATGCAAGTTGCCAGTTTCTCTTTTCCCCATCTCTTGACTACTTTATCCTTTACTATTTATTTTTTTAAATTTATTTCTTTTAATTAGTTTCAAGTATACAATACATTGGTTAGACATCTATATAGTTTGTAAAATCATCTCCCTGTTTGCTCCCTCCCTCCCCTGACCCTCCACCTAGGCAATGTATTAATGCTAACTGCATTCCCTATGCCGTGCTCCCCATCCCTGTGACCATCCGTCAGCTACGAATTTGTACTTCTTTAGCCCTTCACCCCATTCTCTCAGCCTTCCAAATCCCCCTCCCCTCTGTCTGTCTGTCACCAAATTGTCCACTGTATTTGTGAGTCTGTTTTTGATTGATTTGTTCTTTTTATTCCTTAGATTCCGCATGTAAGTGAAATCATATAGTGATTATCTTTCTCTGTCTGGCTTAAATACCTTCGAGGTCCATCAAAGCAATATCTTTTTCCATTCCCTTCCTTTTAGTCCATGTGTGTCTTTTAATTTGAAGTGAGTCTTTTGTAGGCAGCATGTGCATGGGTCCTTTCAGCCACTCTGTCTTTTGGTTGGAGCACTTAATTCTTTTCCATTTAAGGTACTTATTGATAGGAATGTAGTTGTTACCATTCTTTATTCCTGTTTTTAATACATGTTTTTTCTTCTTAAAGAAGTCCTTCCAACATTTCCTGTAATACTGGCTTGGTGGTGATAAATTCCTTTAGCTTACTTTTGTCTGGAAGCTCTTTAACTGTCCTTCAACTCTAAATGATAGCTTTACTGGATAAATTATTCTTGGTTGTATATCCTGGGTCTTCATCCTGTGGAAAATTTTTTCCAAGCCCTTCTGTCCTGCATAGTTTCTTTTGAGAAATCAGCTGTCAGTCTTATGGGTGTTCCCTTGTAGGTAACTATCTGCTTTTCTCTTTCTGTTTTTAAGATTCTTTCCTTGTATTTAACCATTGGCATTTTAATTGTAATGTGTCTTGGTGTGAGCCTATTTGGATCCCTGACTTTTGAAATTCTCTGAGTTTCCTGGAGTTTTATGTCCATTTCCTTTACCAGGTTAGCGAAAT
>NW_006441386.1:5409312-5418394 GCF_000325575.1 Pteropus alecto
CAGCAGGAAATCCACAGATGCTATGCTTAGAGTTGCCTCAAAAGGCCACACCAGAAACTGAAGCCCGCTGCCTCCAGTGTGAGGCTAGGCGCTGCTCAGCAAGGAGCACCTGACTCACTGAAGATATACCTGGATGTGACTTGGATGGGTCTGTGAGTTGGGTTAGGCGGGGTTTCAGGGAATACTCTGGGCAGAGCAACCTCTGTTATCCAGTTTGATGATGTCACAGCTATGGTTGCGCTGTATCTGGCACACTGGAATGGGGGAGGGCTAAACAGGGAACAATGGATGCCGCCAGCACTTCTGTACAGAACGAGTCTTGCTTCGAGCTCTCACTCAGACATTGTCTCCCTGTAAATTCCTGGTGCCCCATTCGCGCAGCCAAATCGGCATTGGTGCTCAGAATAAGCAGGTCAGTTACCACAAAAATCTGCTCATGGACATGGCTCCTTTAAGAGGCTTCTGCCACTACCACTGCGGTGGCCTCCGTCTCACTCAGCCACTAAAGACCAGGCAGCCCCACGTCCTCGCCCCGTCCTACCTTCTGCCATTGCAGGGTGCTTTCTTAGATTTCTCCCTGGTTGTATGGCTCGTGCATCTAGATCCCAGGCGATTTTTCCTTGCTGCTGCTCCTTATTTCAGTCACAACTTTGATTTGGTTGCCAGAGGGATAATCAGAGACTCTATCATCTACGCCATTTTTTTCCTCCCACGTTAGCAGTTTCTTAAAACATAAATACCCTATAGGCTAGCCATTTTACTCCTAGGTAATTACTCAAGAGAAAGGGAAATATGTGTCCATACAAAGTGGTACACAGGTAGATTGTAGCAGCTTTATTTGTAATAGCCCACAATGAGAACTCAATTGTTAATCAGCTGGTGATGAACAGAGCCTCTATCACCTATGCCATCATTTTTCCTCCTCCTATCCTTTACTATGTAAAACTCCTTGTTTCAGAGAGATCTCTATTCATTTTACTTCTCCATTTGGAAAGTTACATGGTTTTGTTTTTGTTAAAAGACAAAAACAAAAATAATCTGGATTTACAAAGAAAAAAAAAGGCAGACTACTGAATCAAATGGTCACGGCTTTGTATTCAAGTCCGCTGAAATTGAGTTGTGTGATCTTGATTAAGTCTCTTAACCTCTCAGAGCTTCAGTTGCCTCCTCTTTAAAACAAGATATTATGTTGCCTACCTCCCAGGGCTAGCTTCAGGAGCAAAGGTTGTCATATCTGCTCAAAACCTAGCACAATGCCTGTTACATGAAGACCTACAACGAATGTTTATCTTCCTTTCCCTTTCTCTCAAGTCCCCAACAAAAATTATTTTCTCATGACATTGTCCTTAGGTCACTACTATGGGTGGTAGGGGCAATGAGTTCTGTTCTTCCTAACGTCAGCTTCCTGAGTGTCACTGGAGGAACCTGGGACTCAGGACCAGGCTGGGGCTGTGCACTGTGCTGGTTACTTTAGTGCTGCTGTTTGTACAGGATGCTTCATGCAAACAGTTCACAGCTGGAATCAGAGCTCTGTGCAGCCAGCCCCAGTAGGTCAATGAGGGACAAGCCAAATATCTCTCCCAGCCCCTAGTTCTCAGTTCCCACTAGGAAGCCCACAGGGTCTTTTCACAGAAGGCCTTCCTTGTATGTGCCATGTCCAAGAGTCATCTCTAGAACCATGGAGGAATATGAAGCTGACTACTTGGGCACTGCATGTCGGCAGATTCTGAGACTTTATTTTTTTGTTGGAGCATATTTAATATTAGCTGGTAATTGTGCCTCAATCTAATGTACTCTTATCTTTTTAAAAATTAAGATCCTTGTGAATTATAAAAAATGTTCCAGGGCATAGCAGAGTGGGCTATAACCCCAAGGCCTTGTGTTTGCCTGAGCAGGCCCATCCTGACAGAGGTAGACACTGTGTTCTGAGGGAAGAGGCAAGGTAGGCCTTTGACTTCCATCATGGCACTGTGGTCAGTGGGGTCACATGACTGCTTGGGATTAATAGGGGACAAATTGCAGAGAGTAAAGCTAGACTAGTCTCCACTCACTAAGCCTGGTCTTCCAAAACCTGTGACTTTAATGGTACTTTTTTTCCTTCAAATAACAGAACATCCAACTCAGAAGGACCTAAACAGTCAGAGGTTGTTATTCCCCATAACAAGAAGTCCAGCAATAGGGTAGTTTATTTCAGTGTCTAAATAATGTTGTCAGGAATCCAGGCACTTTCTATCTCTTCCTTCTGCTATGCTCAGTCTGTCCTCATGGCTACTAGATGGCTGCCACTACTCCAGGCTTTACACATAGGCACAACAGTGCCCAATGCAAAGGAAGAAAAGTCTTGCTTTCCAGACATCATTTTTTTTTGTCCCTCCCATCGTCTTTCTCCTCAATCACACCCCTCTTCCTCTCACTTAGCAGTAACCACCATCCTGTTTTTATGATAATCTTTTCCTTGCTTTTCTTTGTAATTTCACCATCTATGCCATCTATGTATGCATTCCTCAATAATATTGGGGGGTTTTGCCTGTTTTTAAACTTAATATGCATGGAATCATATTGTATATACTCTTTTGTGTAATTTTTTTTTATCTCATCATTGTTTATAGGATTTATACATATTGTTGTATATAGCAGTGGTTTGTTCTTTTTCATTCCATGAGAAGAAGATAGCACAATGCATTTGCCCGTTCTCCTGCTGATGGATGCTTGGGTCCTTCTGGAGCCACTATGAACAATGTTGTTATGAACATTCCCGTGACACTGTGCACACACATTTCTCTTGAACATGCACCTAGGAATGGAGTTGCTGAGTTGTAAGGTTTGTGTGGGACCAACTCTAGCACTGATTTTCTAATGCTTATACAAGTTCTACTCCCCCTAGTGCGGACGAGAAATTCCTTTGCTGCACATCTTTGCCAAAACTTAGTACTGATGAGATTGATCTTTCTGAAAATGTGAATCAGACCTTGTCATTCTCCTGTTTCAAGTCCATTTTACTTGGAATAAAATCCAAACATTTTACCCTGGACCTTAAGGCCCCCTGCTCCTTCTGTGCTCCTGTCTGTCACCACTGGAGAGGAGCTTATCACCTACTATGCTCCAGCCACACTGGCCTCATTTCTGTTCCCAAAATTACTAAGCTCCAATTGAGTGGAAAGGGAAATAAATGCAGCTGAAGAAAGGAGCCAGGCCAGGCTCAGGAGCTGCACCAGAAATCATAGGAATGTCTCCTATGCAAGAGTATCCTGTGGACACTCCTCTCTGTCCCTCAGGGAGTCATGGCTCCATGGGCCCTTGAAGCAAGGGTGTCTCCCTGGCATGGGTTCTATGAATTTTCCTTGTATCATGGTCCCTAAACCTAAGTCAACCACGTCACCAGTAGGAGTGATCTATCCCAACTCCAATGCTGGAGGACAATCTGCTGCTCAGAGAAGAAAAGAGCAACAGGGAATAATTGAGCACATTGATGACGACAGAGTTAAAAAGAGAGAATGAATAAGCACACCAATGAGGACATCGCAAAAGTAGAACCACACCATAACAAACTCCACCAACCAGTCTTTCAAAACATGTCAGAATTGATTGCTCAAATCTCAGTTTTCCAGGAAACATTTGCCAATCCTCTGTGAGGTCCACATTGCCTGGGGAGGAAGATGAAGAGTGTGTTGTTTGTCTGTTTTTACCAGAGTTGAAGTGACAAATATTAAGTTGGGTGACTAGATAAATTTGTATCTTGATGAGAACCCTGTCTTGGGAATCCACAGGACTTTATCCAACTAAGAAATGTGAGCTGTCCTTAAAGTTAACTGAAATTAGTGAAAATCTGGGAGGAACTTGGCCAAACATTCAGTGGGGGGCTGAAAGATTCAGCAGAAAGAGGCAGCAGGAAGCAGAAGCTTCTCAGCCTGGTGTCCTGACAATGCTGAAGCCAGTGTACATGAGTTAGGCCAGGCCTTCAAAGATGACATCTGGCCAAACTCCCGACAGAACTGATACAAAAGGTGTGGCAGATTACGTGTTCCAAATGTGGCTACAACCATCTCTCCCATCCCGTATGCCCTACTTCAAAGTGGCCTTTCCACACTTGCATTAGAGGTGAGGTCCAGGTCCCCTCACCTTGAATCTGGCCTGTCTTATGACTGCTTCTGTACCAATAAAGTAAGAAGTAAGTGACTGACTCTCCAAGGTGTTATCAGAAAAAGCTATGTAGCTTCTGCCTGGTTTTCTTTGGATGTTCACCCAAGAAGAAGCTAGCTACTATGTAAAAAATCAACTAGCAGAGACTGTCACACTAGAGAGACTCTATGGAGCAGTTGACAGCAAGTCAGCATCCACTGCCAGCCATGCAATTGTGCCCTCTTGGAAGTCCAGCCCAGTCATTCCTTCAAATGACTGCATTCCCAGCCAGCAGCGACCTCAACCAAGTGGGAGGCTCCAAATGAGAGCTGCCCAACCAAACCCTTTCCAATTCCTAAACTACAAAATTGGAGCAAAATGAAAGTATTTGAAGCTGCTTTATTTCGGGGAAATTTGTTATGCAGCAGTAATAACTAGAACCAGAAAGAGAGGTGGGGAAAGTAGAGTGGAGGGGACAAGGGGGTGAGGGAAGGGAGGGAGTGTCAGCCACAGCAGCTTGCAGGACATTGAAGGAGGAGGAGACAAAGATGAAGGGAAGGAAGACAAAAATAGTGAGGAAGGGGAAGAGAGAGAGGAAGACTGATGAAACCTTGATGTAGTCCAACCTTCTTGTTCTGATGAGCTTTTCTCATTTTCTCCAGGCCCTGGCGACAGCGGATGATCTATTCTCTTCTCTTATATTTCATAAGCTGGAGCTCTTGAAGTTTCCCTCTGACCTCTTTACACCTTGATACACAATTTAACTGGGAAGCAAGGGAATCGTTTTCCGTTCCAACTTCCTTTTTATTCCATCCCTTCTCAACAAAACCTTCACAGAATCTACACACTACCGAGCTTGATGGGGAAAAGACAGCAGTCCACTCCCCTAGTCCTACTGGGAGTCCTTGGTCGGGGGCAGGCAGAGCCCCAGCCTTCTTCCTTTTTTTCTTGCATCTGCATCCATGTGAATATGAATGACAAGCAAATACCAACATATAGATCTCTACTCTTCTGTGTAAAAAAAAAAAAAAAATGGCAGGATTAAAGTAAGTCAGAAAAGGATGTTTCAAAACATTTGGAGGGTTAAGTGGGCATTCGGACAATATAGCTTTCCTTGGGTGACACTTAATGAATGCTCTTGCCATTTAAACTGTCACTTTAAAAATAAAATCCTCTCCCAGTGATGACTGGAGCCCTGCCACTTGACGGAGAATCAGCAGAACATAAAGGATCTTATTTGGACATGACATTCTGTATTGTAATTTTCATTCTGTTTATTTTTAAATTTTCTTTTTATGACATGTCTTTAAAATATTGCAGCCAGGAAAATGAGGGGATAGGGAGAATAGATGAAGCAAGACTGGCAACATGGTGATCATCGTTTAAGCTGGGTGATGGGTCTGGGAGTTCATTGCACTATTCACTCTGCTTTTATGAATGCTTAAATTTTTTCCATTATAAAGATCTCATTGTTTCTCTTTTTGCTTCACTGGAAAAGAAAAAAAGATGTTACGTTTTAAATGTTAAAATGTGCAAGTTGCCTTGTTACAATAAAACCAAATGTGTACACAGAGATTTTGATGACTCTCTCAGAACATATTATACTTCAGACCTTCCAGGTTTGGTTCACTTAATAAATATATTATCAACCTCGGCATCTCTAAATCTAGCCCTGTGCACATTGCAGGGCCATATGGATTGATCTAATACAACTTCTCAGTCGGTGTAGTTTACCAGCAATTGTGTTATCAGTACACATCTCCTGGGGATGTCACGTTGATCAATATTTATCCTTGGTTTTTATATTTAATTTTTATCTCAAATTGTTTGTTTTGACAACAGGGCCACCACATCTACTCTGATGCTAAGACTTGCCATCCCCAGACGAATTTTAGGTTCGCTAATGCCCAGGGACAATCAGAGTATTTGTTGGCAGATATTCCTCTATAAGCAATGTCCAAAGAGCTAAAAGAGGCTCCCAGAGTCAGTGTTCGTGAAAAGACTTTGGAAAGAGAGTACTTTTACTTTTCATTTAGGTGCCAGCTATCAACCACAAAGCAAAGCCAAATGGAATGCCCTGTAACCTCAACCTGTGACTGATTGAGCAGATGACCTTGCTTGGTCTGCTAAATGCCATTGTGCATACATGAAATGTTTTTTTAAAAGACGTTCCCAAGGGCATGAGCTTTGTAAGCTGTAAAATTGAGTAGCTGAAGTTCAATGCTACTTATGTTTTTAGACCTGTGCGTTCACACCTGTTGGTTGAAGACTGATATGGGCTTAGTTGTATCTCTCCAAAATTCATATATTGAGGTCCTAAGCCCCAGTACCTCAGAATATGACTGCATTTGGAGATAGAGCCTTTAAAGAAGTAATTAAGTTAAAATGAGTTCCTTACGGTGAGCCCTAATCCAGTATGACTGGTGTCCTCATAAGAAGAAGAGATTAGGACACAAACACACACAGAGGGAAGGCCATATGAGGACACAGGGAGAAGACGGCCACCTGCAAGCCAAGGAGAGAAGCCTCAGGAGAAACTAACACTGCTCACACCTTGATCTTAACTTCCAGAACTGTGAGAATTTAAATTTCTGTTGTTTAAGCCCCCCATTTTTTGACTTTGTTATGGCAGCCTTAACTATCTAATGCAAAGGCAAATCTTTTTGATGCATAAAACTTATGAACATGGATTATGTTAAGTGTTTATTAAAAATATTTTCTCTAGTAATCTGTTGACATAACAAATTATGTTAACTTCTTGAACCACGTTTGCATTCTAATAGTAAATTATTTTTATGTATTGCTAAATTCTATTTGTTGATATTGAGAAATTTTACATCTCTATGTATATATGAAATTTGTGTATATTTTTCTTTTTTGATATCATATCAAGTTTTGTTATTTAAGTTACTACGACTTCATATAATAAATTTGGGTACTGTTCATCATTTTCTTTGCCTTGGAATAACTTAAGTAACTGAAATTATGTGTTATTTAAAGATGAAATAAAGCTTACTCATGAAGTAAAAAAAAAAGATTTAATAAACAAGATTAGTCTATCAAGAGGCAAAATAATATGTCAAAACCTTCTTAAATGGATAGAATGGAATTTCTGTACATGAGTTGGGGATTTTGGAAATGAAGAAACAGGGATAATTCCAATAAAGAAAATTTTTAAAAAAAATTTTTTAAAGATGACAAGTGCACTCTTACTTTAGCCTTTGCACTTGATGTTCCCTCCATTTGGAAAGCTATTTCTTCATTTAAGTCTGGTTCCTCCTTGTCACTGGTCTCTGAGCTCTAGGTCACCTGCCTTGGAAGCCTCCTCTGACCACCTGGGCCAGACCATGCACTCCTGTCACTATAGAACAGCTGATGGTGCTCTGGGGTTTTTCCACATCCCTTATCACCATCTGAATTACCATACTTACATGTTTATTTAACTTTTTCTGTTTCCATGACAGCAAGGATCTTGCCTGTCTTGTCCACTGTTTAAGTCCCAGCAACTTAGCAAGCAGCAAGTTGACTCTCAATAAATATTTGTTTAATGAATGAAGCAGACCAGTCTTACTCTCTACAACTGTGCTGTCCCACTCAGTAGCCACTAGCTGTATGCAGCTATTTACATTTAGATTAATCCAAATTAAATTTAATTGTTTTTAAAAAAACTGGCCACAATTCAAGTGCTCAAGAGGGCCTGGGAGACATGTGCTTGGGTGGCCAGTGTACTGGACAGCACAGACACAGAACATTTCCATCACTGCAGAAAGTTTTGCCATGCAGCACTGTGCTCACGTGGGGATCATGGAAGCAGAATCTCTCTGAGTCGGGTGGGAACAGAGAGATGAGAGCACTGTTATTAACACCAGGAACCATCATCATCTTTCACCAAGCACTTGCCATATGTTGAGAACTAAGACATGTTAGAAACATTATCACTGTCCCTTCCACCAATTCTGCAGGGCAGGTAATATCACCCCTATTGATGACAAGGAAACTGAGTCTTCAGTATATAGGGTCCTAAGCAAGTGACTAAGGGAAAGGGACGGTCCCTGGTTCAGGGGCTGGCAGGAGTTGGAGAGGGGCATCAGGGGCCCAGGCAAGTCGGCTATATCTCAGAGAGGAACAACAGCCCCAATAGGGATCTCAAACACAAGATGAGAAACTAGGAGTTGGGTGTACTTGAAAATGTAAAGGGGGGCCTCACTTAAGTGTGCAGGTGCCCAGGGCTCCCACACACACTGGGTACCAGGCCTGAGGCCATGAGACCAATGACAGACCCGATGGTGGAGGAGCAGAGGCTCTGATTCATGCTCTGCACAGGCCAAGACTGGGCCCAGTGTTCCCTCCCCTGAGTGGGGAGGCCTTGCCTACCCTGGTGACAAAGGGCTGAGGAACACTACAGATAGCAGAATGAACAGGGTGCCAGGGCACCCTCAAGACCCCAATGCCTGGGCCATTCCTGGCCTGCTCCAGGCTTCATAGTTGGTTTGTGAAGTGCTCGGAGTAAGCCACCTCTTGGAAACAGAGCAGAGAGTGTGCCTAGGTTCCATGGGCCTCAGTGTCCTAAAGTGAAGGGCCTTCACTTAATACTGGAGCCACTCTGCTCTAGACAGAACTCCCCCAGCCTCATGGACATGCTCTGGATTGTCATCTGAAGCAACTTAGAGGCTGGAGGAACAAGAATAAAACAGCCACCTAAGTACACATCATCACCTTCAGTGGTATCAGCAGTCTGCTACCAGAGCTCCCAGTTCTGACTCCAGGCATCGCCCCCTTCCAAGGAGTGGGGGTGGGGTGAGGTGCCAGGCTGCCCTCAGAGCAGTCCCCTTGGAGTGACCCTCGCCTCTTCTCCCGGGCCCTGGGAAGCCATGCAGAGAAGCAAAGGCCCTTCATGTGCAAGACTATCAAAGGACTGCAAATCTGCCTGAGGTGTTACATATCTGTTTTTAGAACAAGAACA
>NW_006441386.1:5418518-5445749 GCF_000325575.1 Pteropus alecto
AGAGATGGAGGGGAGTGCAAAGCAAAGGAGATTACTGGCTGTCTTAGAGCTTTGGGTCTGCCACCACATATCTAGGGCACATCTGCACAGAACAGAGGGCTAGCCACTCTCCTCAGCTTTGTAAAGCTGCTCTATGCTGGGCACTATCAAGGCCCTGCGCATGTGTGAAGTCAAAGTGTGCTCACAACAAGGCTGCAGGCAGGTGGCATTATCCTTGCTTTGCAGATGGTAAAACAAAAGCTGCAGCTTCTGGGTTAGGTTGAGAGGGTGCCCTGGGATCCCAATTCCAGGGCTCAGGATCCAGCATCTGCGGCTCTTTGCTGAACATTTCCCTAGCCTCTGAGTCTGCTCTGCCCGAGCAAGGCAAGCATAAATGCTGAGGAACAGAGGCCCCAGGGGATACCTTTCACCAGTGACCGATGAGAGTTGGTGCATGAACGCCTGGACAACCTCATTCCTGTTTCTACACTGTCTTCTGGAGGTCCCCACTGGATTCAGCTCAGCTGCCACAGTGGAAACTTGCTTGATAACATCCCTTCGTTGGCTGCCTTTCTTTCTCTGCCTCTCTTCTCTGCACCCCTACCTGGGTTTCTGGGACTTCCCCTTGAATCTCAGGGCCTGCTTTCGAGGGAACCCAAACTAAGCAGAGAGAAAGAGGACAAAGTTGATAACTAATAGGGGCACTTGTGGACACCTCATCATATGGCCTGGGAGAAAGTGGTCCAGGGATGGCCATTGGAGTATGAACCCAGCAGCAGAGCCTCCAACTTGGCATTGGTTCAGCATTCTATTCTGCATAGCCCATCCAGATTAAAGCAGGACCTGAAGATGTGAATCAAAGTCCATCCCTGGGAAAGATGGCTGGCCAGGCCTGGGCAGCTGGGCCAGGGCTCAGGATCGAGGTATAACCACAGTATTCATTCTAGCTGGGGCAGAAGCCCAGAAGCATTGACTCAACATACCCAGTGGGTCAGAGAAGTGGCTAATAGGATAGGGACAGGATTCTTGGGGCCCACAGGACAACTGAACCACTTGAGACCCATTTCCGGGAGCCAATATAAAATGGCTCAAAGAGCAATGAATTCTATGCAGGAAGGTCTCACTCACCTGGACAGGGCTAAGCAAGTCAAGGTTTTGTGCCCAAATCTCCATGCCCTTCTAGTGACAACTGGGCTCTGTACTCTCTCACCACCATCAGCCTAGTTCCACGCAATCCATCACTATCCACTTGTGTTCTAAATATCTCTCCATTCATCCTACCTATTTTTCCCCACAGCCACCTCGTTGGTCTCAGCCACCACAACTGTCTCACCCAGGCTGCAATAGCCTCCAGTCTGGTCTCCCCACTCCCACCCTTGCCTTTCTCCTGTTCTCTGGTCCACAAGGTGGCCAGAAGGATCTGTTAATGGATCAAGACTTTTCTTGGCTGAAAGTTTTCTGGTGGCTTCCAGTTTCCAGCCCTCCTCTGCTCTTCGTGTTATGAACCTTCCCATCTTGGGACCCTGCTCCCTCTGCCTGAAGGACTTGCCCTTACCTCACTTTTCACTGTTCCTAAATGATATCACACTACCCTTTGAATCTCAGCTCAAACACCACGTTCTGAGCACAACCTTCCATGGAACCCCATTCGGATTATCGTTACATTATGGGAGGCATCCTAGCCACCATGAGAGCACCAAGAACCAAAAGATGAAACATACCAAGGAGGCTTTAAGAGAACTGAAGGAGAGATGAAGGAACTTCAACATATATCTAATGGACATTCCAGAAAAAGAGAAAGAAGAAAATGACAGAGAAGCAATATGTAATGAGACAATCTTTGAACTCAAATCAAAAATGTACTCCAATGGGACCTCAAATCAAAAATGTACTCCAATGGTTCATCACTCCTCTGGAATCTTTAAGATGTTATTCAATCAAAGCTGAGAGAGCATGCCAAAAAGTAAGACGTATTTTCTAGTTTATGGAGAATAAAAAATGGCGTAGATGGTAGAGGCTCTCTGTTCATCTTTTTGGCAATCAAATCAAAGCTGTGATGGAAACAAGGAGCAGCAGCAAGGAAAAATCACCTGGGATCTAGATGAATAAGACATACAATCAGTGAGAAATACAAGAAATCATCCTGCAACGGCAGAAAGTATGATGGGGCAAGGACGTGGGGCTGCCCGGTCTTGAGAGGCTGAGAGAAACGGAGGCTGTGGCAGTGGTAGATGCCTCTTAAAGGGTGTTCGTGAGTGGATTTTTGCAGTGACGGATCTGCTCATTATGAGCACCAGTGCCAATTAGGCTGCAAGCAGGGGGCAACAGGGATTTACAGGGAGACATTGTAGGAGTGAGGGTCCAGGTGAGGCTCACTCTGTACAGAAGTGCCACCAGTATCCATTGTTCCCTATTTAGCCCTCTCCCATACCAGTGTGCTGGACACAGCACTGCCATAGCTGTGACATCATCAAACTGGATAACAGAGGTTGCTCTGCCCAGAGGATTCCCAGAAACCCTGCCTCCCCCAACTCACAGCCCCACCCAAGCCATATCTAGGTATATCCTCAGCGAGTCAGGTGCTCCTTGCTGAGCAGCGCCTAAACTCACACTGGAGGCAGCTGGCTTCAGTTTCTGGTGTGGCCTTTTGAGGCAACTCTAAGCATAGCATCTGTGGAGTGTTTGCTGAATCTTAACAGGTGGCCTCAGAGAGGTAGAGGCTTGGGCTAAGTTTTGCCTGTAGCTGAACCCCTCTCAGAACTGTGCCAATGGACACCTACTTCACAAATCCACACTAATAAGACTGGGAGACTTAGGAGCTTTGCTTAGGACATAGAAATACACACAGAAAGGCAGACGAAATGGGAAGACAAAGAAGCAGAAACCATATGAGAGAACAGAACAGAGATTCAGATATAATGGAGTCAAGTAATCTAACAGATGCAGAGTTCAAAACACTTGTTATAAGGATGCTCAGTGAACTTTGGGGAAGTGTAGATAAATTCAGTGAGAACTTGAACAAAGAGATAAAATCATAAACATGGAAATGAAAATTATAAAAGGGAGCCAGACTGAAATGAAGAACAGATTATCTGAGATAAGAAGTATATTAAATGGAATAAGCAAAAGAATAAACAAAGTGAACGAAAGATCAAATGCCCTATCTAGAGGACAGGAAAGCCAAGGACATGCAATCAGAATGTCAAGAGATAAGATGCCAAGACTATAAAAATAATTTAAGGAGCATCTGGGACACTATTAAGGGTCCAAATTCTGTCTGATCTGCATACCTGAAGAAAATCAAGATGTTGAACAGCTGTTTGAACAAATAATGATGGAAAACTTCCTTAATCTGGTGAAGGAAATGGACATAAAACCAGGATCCAAAGAGGCCCACACCAAGACACATTATAATTAAAATGCCAAAGGTTAAATACAAAAAAAGAATATTAAAAGCAGCAAGAGAAAAACAGATAATTACTTATAAGGGAACTCCCATAAGACTGGCAGCTGATTTCTCAAAAGAAACTATGCAGGACAGAAGGGCTTGGCAAAAAATACTCAACAGGTTGAAGACCCGGGATCTACAACCGAGGATACTTTATCCAGCAAAGCTATCATTTAGAGTTGAAGGACAGATAAAGAGCTTCCCAGACAAAAATAAGCTAAAGGAATTTATCAGTACCAAGCCAGTTTACAGAAAATGTTGGAGGGACTTCTTTAAGAACAACAAATACAAAAGACTCACTTCAGATTAAAAGACTAAAAGAAAGGGAATGAAAAAAAATATTGCTTTGATGGACCTAGAAGATATTTAAGTCAGAGAAAGATAAACACTATATGATTTAACTTATATGCAGAATCTAAGGAATAAAAGAACAAACTAATCAGAAACAGACTCACAAATATAGTGGACAATTTGGTTATGGACAGAGGGGAGGAGGGCTTGGGGGGCTGACAGAATGGGGTGAAGGGTTAGAGAAGTATAAATTAGTAGCTGATGGATGGTCACAGGGATGGGGAGCACGGCATAGGGAATGCAGTTAGCATTAATATGTTGGCTAGGTGGAGGGTCAGGGGAGGGAGGGAGCAAGTGGACAGATCATTGCACGAATTATATAGATGTCTAACCAATGCACTGTATACTTAAAACTAATTAAAATAAATAAATTTTTTAAAAAAGAAAAAAAGATGCACTCCTAGAATAAACAGTGTAAATTTCAGATAAGTCCATATATGCCTCTATTATAATTAAATCACTTAAAATTAAGGATAGAGAGGAAATCTTTAAAATTATTGAAAAGTAATCACAAACACTAAAAAAAGAGAAAAATATAATATAAACCTTCCAAACCAACCAAATTTTAAATATACTTTGAAATATGCATGCATATATATATGTGCATATATACATATATAGCCAATAGAGACAAAGATGACAAAAGAAAGAAAAGAACATACAATGGGATGGTATAATAAATCCAAATATATTATTAATCACAATATGTCATTTGAACAACACAAATAATAAGTTTGATCATATATGTGATATATATAATGCCCTGCCCAACAAATTGAGAGTGCCCATAATTTTCATACACATTAAAAAGTTATAAAAATTAATCAGGTGTTATATCATAAAGAGAATTTTGACAAATTTCAAAAACAACATATATTATACAGAGCACATTCTCTGACCACAATTCAACTGAAATGGAACTCGATGTGTATCTTTATATTTATGTATTAGAAAATCAAGAAAGATTAAAATAAATAAGTTATGTGATAAAATGGAAAAGCTAGAAAAAGGACAAAAAAGCAAAATCTAGAGAAAGTACAAAGATGGAAATAACAAAGATAGATCAGAAATAAAGAGCTAGAAAACAAAGAAGCAATAGAAAGGACTTTTAAAAAACTGATAGCAGAAACTGTCCTTGCTCCCCAATTTCCATTCACTTTTTCCTACAATGTAATAGAATCTTTAGGAGGTACGTAGCCATCCAGTAACCTTTGCACCCAGATGTGAAACGTGAAAGTAGGCATAAATATTGCTTGCAACTTCTGGGTCAAGCCTTTAAAATGAAGTAGTATACTCTCCCTTTCCTTTCTCTCTTCCAGCTGACTGGAATGCAGGTGCGATGGCAGTTCATATTGATGATGGCAGAGCACCAAGACAGAGAGCTCCCAGTGACTTTCACAAAAGTTTGGACTTTTATCTGAGACAATGTATTAGTTTGCTTGGACTAGCATAACAAAATGTCACAGACCGTGTGTATTGAACAAAATAAAATTTACTTTCTCACAGTTTGGGAGGCTAAAAGTCTGAAATCAAAGTGATGTCAAGGTTGATTTCTTCCGAGGTCTCTCTCCTTGGCTTATAGATGCCCTGCTTCTCACTGTGTCTTCACGTGGTCTTTTCTCTGGGTGTCTCTCTGTGTGTCCAGATTTCCTTTCATTTTTATAAGGACACCAGTCAGATTGAAAAAGAGCCCACCCATTATAACAATGCCTCACTTTATTCCCTTTTTAAAGGTGCTTTCTCCAAACAAGGTCACGGTCTAAGGGCTTCAACATGTGAATTTCAGGGAATAAAGGGGACATAATTCAGACTATAACAGATAATAAAAATATATGACTTGCTCAAGTCATTAATAACTTTAGGTTTCTGTTATAACAGTCAAATTTATATGCTATACAAATACAAAAACAAAAGCTGGTTCTTTGGAAGGGAAAAGGCAAAATAAAAAAGACTACAGTTAGCCTGTGCAATAAAAAAAGAGGGTGGAAATAAGCACTATAAGGAATAAAAAGAAAAATATCCATTCAGACAGTAACTACACTAGTGAATACATTTAATCAATTCAGAAGTTGGCCTCCACCATCTCAAGCCTAAATAAGTTTAGTGGCAAATTTTCTCAAAATTCTGAGGACCTGAAAATATGTACTTTTTACAAAAATGTTTCAGAGGATAGAAAAAGAATGAAAGCTACCTATTTCATTTTATGAGGAAAGTATAACCTTGATAACAAAACCAGACAAGGATAATTTTTTAAAAGGAAATTATAGATCCATTACACACTTACAAACATGTATTTTAAAATCTTAAGCAAAACACCATCAAATTTAATTTAACAGTGAAAAAATATATGTAATAATAGTTACTGGCAAGGTAGGGTTTATTTCATTAATAATAAATAAATCTATTAATGCAATATGCCGCATTATGGGATTAAAAGAGGAAAAGAGCATATGATCATTTCAGTAGCTAGGAAAAGCACATGATAAAATCCTATACTCAGTTGTACTAAAAAGTAAAAATAAAAATAGCAATCTAGCAATAGAATATAATGTCCTTAATATAATAAAGGATATTTATTTGAGACTTACTCAAATATTACATTTAAGGGTAAAATTTTAGAAGTAATTCAATTAAACTCAGAGGGATAGTGTCCTCTAACACTGCTTCTTTTCAGTATTATATTAAAGTTCCTAGCCTATGAAAGAAGGCAAATAAAAATAAATAAATAAATAAATAAAAGACATCAATGAAAAGAGAAAGTATATTTGGAGAAAATATGAGTATCTACATAGAAGATGCAAAAGAATCTATATACAAACTTGTAATTAGTAAGATTTCTGTATACAAGATTGACATATGAAAATTAAGAACATTCCTATGTACCACTACTAACTAGGATATATTTTAAAAAAATTTTCAGGTGAGGCAACCCTT
Organism: Pteropus alecto; assembly: GCF_000325575.1. Lineage (NCBI taxonomy): Eukaryota > Metazoa > Chordata > Mammalia > Chiroptera > Pteropodidae > Pteropus > Pteropus alecto. The sequence continues at coordinate 5,425,231 of NW_006441386.1, forward strand.
GGTTGACCTCACAGATTGCAAGGACCTTGTCAGCTTACAATTTCTTATTTTTTATTTTTTTATGCCTACAGCACCTGGTTTTCCTAGGTGGTCTCCCATCCAAGTACTAACCAGGCCCGACCCTGCTTAGCTTCCAAGATCAGAAGGGATCAGACTTGTTCAGGGTGGCATGGCTGTAGACTGATATATTTAAATTTAAATTCCATTTACCATAGCAAAAAAATTTTTTAAAGAAATAAAAACTACAAGGGGCCTAAAATAAAACCAGCAAAATTTGTGCAACACTTACATGATGCAAATTACAAAACATTATTTAAAAAGTCAAAAGAATTTCTAGGTAAAAAAAGAATAGATGCCACTTTCATGGACAGGGAGATTCAATATCATAAATTCTATCCAAATTTATCTGTACATTAAATAGAATGTCAAAAGAATCTAAAAGCCTCTTTTGGAAACTTGACAAACCGCTTCTAAATATATATACACAAGAGCAAAAGGCCAAGAATAGCCCTAGACAGATTAGATAGAAAGATATATTACATAACCAAGATAGTGTTATATAAGTACAAGGATAGAAAAGTAGACTAATAAAATAGAATAGTCCAAAAGCATGTACAAATCAATAAAGAAAGAGTGGCCTCTTCAATAAATGGTGTAAAGTTATGCATGTGGAAAAAATAAAATAAGATCTCTACTTTACATCACACAAAAGATCAATTCCAAGTGATCTAAAGACTTAAGTGTGAAAAGCAAAACTGTTTAAAGTTTTCAGGAAAATATTCTTTATAATCGAGATAGAGAAGATTCCTTAGAAAGGACACAAAAAACTTGAATCATAAAGAAAAAACCTGATAAATTCAATCACATTAAAATTATGAATTTCTATCAATAAAAGATACTATTTAAATTGTTAAAAGACAATCCATAGACTGAGAAGATATTTGCTACCATATAAAAAAAATTATAATGCAGAACAGGTTAAAAAAAAAAACTTATACAAATCAAGAAGAAAAAGATATATAACAAAAGAAAGAAGAAAACAAAACAAAGAATATGAAGAGGCAAGTAACACAAGGGAAAAACCTAAATGACCAACAAACATGTCAATTAACCTCAGTGGTGATCAGAGAAATTGTAAAATAAAACAAGATACCATTTTACATTCAGCAGCTAAGCCAAAGTTAAAGTCTGATAAAACCAATTGTTAATGAAGATGTAGAGAAATGGAATTCTCATATATTGTTGGTAGAATGTCAGTTGGTATAAGCCGTTGGAGAGCAAAGTGAAGATTCTCATACTCTTTGCCCCATCTATTCCATTAGTATTCTAGATATACATCCTAGAGAGAAATCTCAGCACCTGTGCTCCAGGATACATTTACAGGAATGTTCGTTGCAACATTATTTAAAACAGAAAAAAAAAGTAACATTAACAAAGCAAATGTGCCCCTGCAGGAGAATGGATAAACGTTAAGGTATAACATATAATGGGTATGATGTAGCAGTTAAAATGAATGAACAAGAGCTACATGTATCATTGTTATACACATAGTGTCAACTAGTATATATCTCAAAAAATCATCAAAGGTGAGTAAAAAAGTTGCAGAATACACAGAGTGTGATCCCACTTATAGAAAATATTTTATGGTTTAATTTTTTAAGCCTAGTTTATTGAGATATAATTTGCACACAGTATAATTTACTCTTCTTAGTGTACAGTACTTAGATGTAGCAAATGCATAGAGTTGTGTGGTCACCATCACGATTAAGATATAGAACAATTCCCTCACCCCCTCAAAATTCCCTGGTGCTTCTTTGAAGGCACCAAATCTTTTCCTCCACACCCAAGTCCTGTAATAATACAGCATGCAACCTTTTGAGTCTGGCTTCACCCACTTAGCATAATGCATTTGAGACTCATCCATGTCATTGAGTGTATCCACAGTTTTCATAAATTGATGAACAGTATTCCATTGTATGAATGTACAAATTAATTTATCCATTTACTAGTTACAGTGCACTTGGGTTTTTCCAGTTTAGGACAATATGAATAAACCTGCTGTAATCATTTATGAAAAATTTTCATTTCTCCTGGGTGTGGGATTACTAAGTCATATGGTAACTGTATGTTTACTTTTTGTGAGAAGCCACCAAATAATTTTTAAATTTTTTCTGTACAATTTTGTATGGGAGTTCTAGTTGCTCTGCATCCTCACCAGCACTTAATGTTGTCGATTTGTTTGTTTATTTCTTTGTTTGTTTTTTAAGTTATTGTAATGGGTGTCTAAAGGTATCTCATTGTGGTTTTAATTTGCATTTCTCTAACAGTGAATGATGATAAGCACCCTGTCATGAACTTATGTGTCATCCATATATCTTCTTAGATGCAGAGTTTGTTCAAATCTTTTGACCATGTCTAATTGAGTTATTTGTTTTCTTATTATTGAGTTTTGAGGATTCTGTATATTCTGGAATCAAGTCCTATATCACATATGTTTTGCAAATATTTTCTCCCAGTCTGTGGCTTGTCTTCCCATTTTCATGAGTGTCTTTTGAAAATCTGATATTTTGAATTTTGATGAAATCTAATTTAGCATATTTTTCTTTTATAGCTCATAGATATAAAAGCTGTACTTAAGAAAATTTGTTTACCCTAAGGTCACAAAGATTTTCTCCTATTTTTTCTTCTGGAAGTATTTTAACTTTAGGCTTTGCATTTAGTGTCTATAATCCATTTTAAGTTAATTTTTGTGTAAGTTGTGAGGTATAGGTGGCCAATGTTCTTTTTTAAAATTATTTTCTTTTTTTATATATGAATGTCCAGTTCTTCTAGCACCATTTGTTTAATTGACTACCGTCTCTCTCCATTGAATTACCTTCATACTTCTGTCAAACATTAACGGCTGCATATGTGTGAGTCTATTTCTAGTTTATAAAGTTCCAAAACATGAAAAATAAGATAAGTCTTTACCTATTAGGGAGAAGGAAAGAGGAATTTAGATAGATGAAATTATGTCATTTTAAAAAATATTTTAGCCATTCTAGTGGATGTGTGGTTGTCAGCAGTAAGGTTCTCAGGAAACAGACTCAGAGATGGAGTTTAGCATGCTGAATGTTTATTTAGAAGTGCTCTTGAGACCAACATCTGTGGTCAGGAAGGAAGCAGAACCAAGCAAAAGTAGAAGGTGTGCCTCTTATGGTCTGGCCCCAGAGGGAGCACTAGAGCTGGAATGGCCCTTCACAGTTGTCATAGGTGGACCCAGGCCAGGCACACACAGCAGCTGAACTGGGCCTGCACCAGAGCCCCTCCCAAGAGGCTCCAGTATCAACACACCCAGTTGCCGCTTCAGACCACTCAATTAACTCCACAAATGACACCCAAAGGGTAGACTCAGCAGACACCAGAGCCCCACATAAGCAAATTCTGCTCCGTGGGGTCAGTATCAGCTCATCAGCTATAGTGATGGCCAGTCCTCACAGCCAGTCAGGCTGAGGGTCAATCCCATGCACTGATGTGCCAACAGCAATCAAGGTTCAACTACAACTGGAGGGCACACACAACCCAAACAAGGGACAACCCTGAAAGCATCTGGCTCAGAGGACCAAGGAGACTGTGCCAAGAGGCATCACAGGGTATCTACTACACAAGGTCACTTTGACAAGACTGGGAGATGTAGCAAATCTACCTAAGACATAGAAATAAGCACAGGCAGGAAGTCAAAATGAGAAGACAAAGAAACATGTCCCACATGAAAAAAAATAGGACAAAACTTCAGAAAAAGAACTAAACAAAATGGAGGCAAGCAATCTACTAGATATAGAGTTCAAAACACTGGCTATAAAGATGCTCAATTATCTTAGGAGAAGAAGAGATGAATTCAGTGAGAATTTACATAAAGAAATAAAAACCATTTTTAAAAAGTCAGAAATGAAGAACACAATAACTGAAATGAAGAATACATTAGACGGACTCAACAGGAGAGTAGATGAAGCAGAGGATTAAATCAGTGATTTGGAATACAAGGTAGTAGAAACAAACAGTTGGAACAGCAAAAAGAAAAAGAATTTTTTAAAAATAAGGATAAAAGTTATTACAACAAGTGTAACAACATTGTAGCAGGAGAGGAGAGAGCACAAGGAACTGAAAACCTATTTGAAGAAATAATGACTGAAAACTACCCTAACATTGTGCAGAAAATAGACATACAAGTCTAGGAAGACTGAGTCCTAAACAAGATGAACCCAAGATGCCCACACCAAGACACATCAAAATTAAAATGCCAAAGGTTAAACACAAAAAGAGAATCTTAAGAGTAGCAGGAGAAAAGCAGTTAGTTACCTACAAGGGAGCTCCTGTAGACTGTCAGCTGATTTATCAACAGAAACTTTGCAGGCCATAAAGGCACAAAATACTCAAAAGTAGAGAAAAGCAAGGACCTACAACCAAGATTACTCTACTCATCAAGGCTATCATTTAGAATCAAAGTAGAGATAAAGAGCTTCTCAGACAAGAAAAGCTAGGAGTTGATCACCACCAAACCAGTATTACAAGAAATGTTAGATTTCTTTAAGAAGAAGAAAAAATAAATAAATCCAAAATGTGAACAAGAAAATATTACAAAAAAAAAAAAAAGCTTACATTGACAAAGACAAACACATAATAAAAGCAGTAGATTAAGCACTAGAAAGCTAATACAAAGGTTAAAAGGCAAAACTAGGAAGATCAAGTGTAATTACAATAGTAAATTAAGGGATACACACACATGTGCACACACACACAAGAAGTAAAAAATAATGACAAAAACATAACACGGAAGGGGTGAGTAAAATGGTAGTGATTTTAGAATGTATTTGAACTTAAAGAACTGTCCAACTTAAATAAGACTGCTATAAACAACATGGAATATATGAAGCACATGGTAACCACAAACCAAATATCTGCAAGAGATGTATGAAAAATAAAGAGAATAGAATCTAAACACAACACTACAGAAAGTAATCAACATCCAAGAGAAGAAAGCAGGAGAATAATAAAGGAATAGAGAACTACAAAAACAATCAGAAAACAATTAATAAAATGACAATACGTACATACCTATCAATAATCACTTTAAAGGTAAATGGATTAAATGTTTCAGTCAAAAGACATAGGATGGCTGAATGGATAAGAAAACAAGACCCCATACATATGCTGCCTACAAGAGATCTACTTCAGAACAAAAGACATACACAGACTGAAAGTAAAGATATGGAAAAGATATTTCATGCAAATGGAAACAAAAATAAAGCTAGAGTAGCAATACTTACATCTGACAAAATAGACTTTGAAACAAGAGACAAGGAAGGACATTTCCTAATGATAAAGGGATCATTTGTGCACCCAATATAACATACTTTGAGTATGTTGTGCCATTTCTTTATGGCACAAATATAAAAACAAATACTGATAGACATAAATACAATAATACAGTAATAGTAGGAAACATTAGCACCCCATCGACATCAATGGGTCAGTCATCCAGATAGAAAATCAACAAGTAAAGAGTGGCCTTAAATGACACATTAGACCAGATAGATTTCATTGATATTTTTAGAATATTTCATGCCAAAACATCAGAGTATACATTGTTTTCAAGTACACGTGGAACATTTTCCAGAACAGACTACATGTTAGTCCATAAAACAAGTCTTAATAAACTTGAAAAGATTGAAAACATATCAATTACAAAAAGAAAACTGAAAAATACACAAACACATGGAGGTAAAATAATATGTTACTAAACAATGAATGGATTAATAATGAGATCAAGGAAGAAATCAAAAGATATCTTGAGACAAATGAAAATGAAAACATAAGACCCAAAATATATGAGACACAGGGAAAGCAGTTCTAAGAGAGAAATTCACAACAATATAGGCCTACCTCAAGAAAAAAAAATCAAATAAACAATCTAAACTTACACCTGAAGGAATTGGAAAAAGAACAACAATTAAAGCCCAAAGTGAGCAGAAGAAAGAAAATAATAAAGATCAGAGCAGAAATAAACAAAATAGAGTCTAAAATATATATATAAAAGATCAAAGTATTGTTTTTTTGATCAACAAAGAGTTTATTCTTTGAAAAGATAAACAAAATTGTAAAACCTTTACCCAGACTCAAGAAAAAAAGAGAGGATGCAGATAAATAAAATCAGAGTAAAAGAGAAGTAACAACTGACCCCACAGAAATACAAAGAATTAAAACAAAATACTGTGAACAATTATATGCCAATAAAATAGACAACCTGGAAGAATAGGTAAATTTCAAGAAATGTATAATCTTCCAAGACTGAATCAAGAAGAAACAGAAATCTGAATAGACTGATAACTACTAATGAAATTGAATCAGTAATTAAACAACAACAACAACTTCCAACAAACAAAAGTCCCGGACCAGATGGCTTTACAGGTAAATCTTGCCAAACATTCAAAGAAGAATTAACAACTATTCTTCTCAAACTTTTCAAAAAAATTGAAGAGGAGGGAAGGCTCCCAAGCTATTTTATAAGATCAGCATTACTCTGATACCAAAATCCAACAAAGACATTTTAAAAAAAAAAAAAGAAAAGAAAATTATAGGCTGATATCCCTAATGAACATAGATGCAAAAATCCTTAACAAAATAATAGCAAACTGAATTCAGCAATCCATTAAAAAGATCATATACCATGATCAAGTTGAATTTATTCCTGGGATTCAAGGTTAGATCAGTGTCTACAAATCAATTAACATGATACACCACCTAAACAAAATGAAAGATAAAAATCATATGATTATATTAATAGATGCAGAAAAGGCATTTGACAAAATTCAGCATCTGTTAATGACAAAAACTCTCAGCAAAATGGAAATGGAGAGAACATGTCTCTACACAATGAAGGCCATATATGACAAACCCACAGCTAACAACATACTCAACAATGAAGAGTTAAAACCATTTCCTTAAGATCAGGAATAAGACAAGGATGTCCATCTTCACCACATCTTTTCAATATAGTATTAGAAATTCTAGCCACAGCCATCAGACAAGAAAAAGAAATAAAAGTCATCCAAATTGGAAAGAAAAAAGTAAAACTGTCATTATTTGCAGATGACGTGATACGATATAGAAATAACTCTAAAGAGTCCACCAAAAACTGTTAAAACTGATAAGTGAATTCAGTAAAGTAACAGAATACAAAATAATATTCAGAAATCAGTTACATTTTTATACACCGATAATGAACTATCAGGAAGAGAAATCAAGAAAACAATCTCATTTACAGCTACATCAAAAAATAAAATACTTAGAAATAAATTTAACCAATGAGATAAAAGACTTGTACTCAGAAAGCTATAAGAAAGAAACTGAAGATGATACAAATAAATAAAAATATATACTGTGCTCTTAGATAAGAAGAATCAACATTATTAAAATGTCCATACTACCCAAAGCAATCTACAGATTCAATGCAATCCTTAACAAAATACAAATGGCATTTTTCACAGAACTAGAACAAATAATCTTACATTTATATGGAACCACAATAGACCCCCAAGAGCTAAAGCAATCTTGAGAAAGAACAAAATTAGAGGTATCACACAACCTGATATCAAACTATACTACAAGGCTATAGTAATCAAAACAGCATGGTACTAGCGTAAAAATAAACACATAGATCAACAGAACAGAACAGAATAGAACAGAATAGAGAGTCCAGAAATAAACCCATGCCTATACGGCCAATTAGCTATGACAAAGGAGGCAAGAATGTACAATGTAATAAAGACAGTCTATTCAATAAGTGATTTGGGGAAAATTGGACAGATACATGCAAAATAATGAAACTAGACCACTTTCTTACACCATATACAAGAATAAACTCAAAATGAAATAAAGACTTAATGGATTAAGACCCAAAACCATAGAACTCCTAGAAGAAAACATAAGCAGTAAATTCTTTGACACCATTCTTAGTAATATTTTTTGGATATGTCTCCTCAGGCCAGGGAAACAAAAAAAAAAATAAGCAAATGGAACTACATCAAAAAAAAGAAGTTTTGCACAGCAAAAGAAACCATCAACATAACAAAAAAAGACAACCTGATGAATGGGAGAAGATACTCATCAATGATACAACCGATAAAGGGTTACTATCCAAAATATATAAAGAATTCACACAACTTGAACCCCCCCCCCAAAAAAAAAAAAACAAATAATCCAATTAAAAAATGAGTAGAGGACCTGAACAGACATTTCTCCAATGAGGACATAAAGATGGCCAATAGACATGAAAACGTTTCTAATCAGCAGAGAAATGCAAATTAAAATCACAATGAGATATCACCTCATACTTGTCAGAATAGCTATCATCAATAAATCAACAAAGAAACAAAGAACAAGAGTCGGTGAGGATGTGGAGAAAAGGTACTCTTCATGCTCTGATGGTGGGATTGTAAATTTGTGTGGCCATTATGAAAAAAAGTATGGAAGTTTCTCAAAAAATTAAAAATAGAGTTGCCATATGACCCAGCAATCCCACTTCTGGATATTTATCTGAAGATCCAAAACACTAATTTGAAAAGATTATTCATCCTTATGTTCACTAAGCATTATTTACAAGGAACTTTAGTAGTCATCGATAGACAAATGGATAAAGAGGATGTGGTACATATATGCAATGGATCATTACTTGGCCATAACAATGAAATCTTACCATTACGACAATATGGGTGGACCTAGAGGGTATTATGCTAAGTGAAATAAGTCAAAGACAAATACCATATGATTTCACTTACATGTGGAATCTAAAAAACAAAACAAACAGGTGAATAAAATAGAAACAATCTCATAGACACAGAGAACAAACTGATAGTTGCCAGATGAGAGAGGGGCTGGGGGGCTGGGTGGAAATGTAGAGGGATTAAGGCGTACAAATTGGCAGGTACAAAACAGTCACGAGGATGTAAAGTACAGCATAGGGAATATAGCCAATAATATTATATTAACTATATATGGTGTCAGGTGGTACTAGACTTATCAGGGGTAGCACCTCGGAAATTATATAAATGTCTAACCACTATGCCATACACCTGAAACTAATATAACATTGAATGTCAAATGTAATTGAGAAAATTTTTTTTAATTAAAAAAAAAAATTGGCTGGTGGGGCAACGAATTTATAGAAGGTGATCTGAGCAATGTGCCTTTGCAATAAATCACAGTAGGGGTATGCTTCGAGTTTTAATTTGCATCTCCTCTTTAGTAAAGAGGTTGAGTACCTTTTCATATATGCTTATTGGCCATTTGAATGTATATCCTTTTTTTGAGAGGAATCCAAAAACGGTAATAAGAGAGTCATGGGACTTTACTGAGACACAAGTCAACCCCCACCCCGGAGCTTCAGCCTCTACACATAGCACAGGAGCAGCCCCCAGAGGAGTGGAAAGCCAGACAAACCTGGGTCCAAATCCCAGTCTTCCATTTCTTAGCTGTATGCCCTGGGGAGTAATTCAACTTCTCTGAACTTCAGTTTCCCCCTCATGAAATGACTGGGATTGTGATTAGGGGGTGGAAGAGAAGAAGGAAGGAAGATGTCTAATCTAAACTCTGGTAATCTGGGATTTAAGGATGTCCAGTCGATCCCAGTGAATTTACTCCCATGGGTCAGTTTGCAAGAGGGACCCAAGAGCTTCCCAGGAACAGACTTTTCCTGAGGGAAGAAAAATGTAAGGCCCAAGTGGATAAAACATGATCGATCCCTCAGGTTGATCCTGAGATCATCCCTGTGGATCCACATGTGAGTCCATGGAAAGAAAATGCAAGAGAAACCTGGAGGAATGTTGTTTCAGTGGTCTATTGCAATGAAACAAACCATGCCAAATTTAGCAGCTTCGAACAATGTTTATTTTACTCACGAATCCATCATTTGCATAAGGCTCAGTGGGAACAACTCATCTTTGGTCCAGGCGGCATCGGCTGGTTTGGCTGAGACTGAACAATCTCTTTTTCAGAATGGCACACTCACGTGGCTGGCTGGCTGGTAAGTGCAATCTGTAGGCAGGGAACCTCAGACCCTCTCCATGTCTGGTATGGGCTTCCTCATGGCATGATGGCTAGGTTTCATGAGCAAGAAAACTAGTAATAGCTACATCACTTTTTATGACCCATTGTGTCACTTCCACTTTAGTCAACAGTCTATCCAGATTCAAGGAGAGAGAGAGAAGTGTCAAAGTTACATTGCCTGAAGACCACAGGGGATGGGAGATATTTTTTGAAAGCACAATCTGCTGAAAGCCCTTTCCCTAAAATCTCTGCACAATTCTGAGAGCTGACATGGCACAGATAGCCAAACAGGGACAAGTGGGGAGAGGAAACTCCTTTTAGGGTGAAGGGGTCAGCTCAGAGGCCTGGGCTATGGCCTAGCCAGGCTTCATGCAGCCTTCCAAGGTGTAGGGGCCACAGCAAAGGAAGAAGACTCCAGCTATAGCACATTTGCCTTGAGCTCAGTATAAAGCCTGAAAGCAGTGTTCCAGCTTGGAAGTTGATCACAGAGGAGGGAAAAAAACAATACCACATAGTGGAAGAATGTGAGCACAAGCAAGACACCCCCTGGGGCTCCTGGAAATAAACTGCAGATACTTCGAAAGGCATAGAAGTCCCATTATAGCAGGAAGGAAATAAGAGGAATACTTTTTGTTGCCACTGATATAATCTGATTTTTATCCCTAGAATGGAGAAAGGTAACTTACCAGAGAGAATGTATATCAAGTGCCCATCACACAGCTTAGCATGTGATAGAATCTCAGCAATTGCTTTTCTGAACTTTCTGAAATGTTCCTCACCCATAATGAGCCTTGATTATCCTAGGCTTGAGGTTCTCTTGGGGATCCACCATCCAGTGGGTCCTGTGGCTGATTGCCAACAGATAATGCACATGCAGTTGATACAAAAGTCCCCAATCCTCTGCAGGACTGACATCTGTCACAGCATCATTAAGTGTCCAGGCCCCATTCAAAGGGCTAGTGAGCTCCCATCAGGGCCAGGGCCATGGGGAGGGACCAGAACAGGGTCAGGGCCCAAAGCCAAGCTGGACTAGGCAAGGGATTTTCCCAGAGAGGATGAAAGAATACTGTATTGGTGTCCTATGGCTGCTGTAACAATGACCATAAATTCGGTGGCTTAAAACAGCAGAAAGTTATTCTCTCACAGGTCTGAAGGGCAGAAGTCCAAAATTAGTATAGCTGGGCTTAAATCAAAGTGTCATAGACAGAGTAAAGGGGGTCAAATATGTGGTGACAGAAATAAATCTAACTATGGGAGGTGAACACACAGTGTAAATATAGATATGCCTTACCATTAAAGTGTACAGCTGAAACTTATTGGATTTTGTTAACCAATGTCACCATAAAAATTAATTAATAAATTAATTTTTAAAAAATCATAGTGTCATCAGGGCTGTGCTCCCTCCAGAAGCTCCAAAGGAGAATCCTGGTGGCTAGATTCTGATGGCCATTGGCATTCCTTGGCTTGTGATCATATCACTCCAATGTATGTCTCAGTGGTCGTATCACTTTTTCCTCCTCTGTCAAATCTCTCGCTGCCTCTCTTTTGTGTGATACTGTGATTACACTGGGCCCACCTGGATAATCCAGGCTATTCTTCCCATCTCAAGAGTCTTAATCACATCTGCAAAGACCCTTTTTTCCATATAAGGCAACATTTACAGGTTCCAGGGTTTAGGACTTAAGATATCTTTGGGGAGGGGGGGGAGAGCATTATAAGCCATCAAGGCATAGACACAGGGGTTTGAATGATGATCAGGAGGGAGGCCAAGGTGATGATCAGAGCGGGAAGAGCAGCGTGGAGAGCTATGTGTAGAGATTAAGAGGAGGAAGAGATGTCAACAGAAGCCAAACAGGTGTCAGGAACCAAGGAGACAAGAGCAGGTCAGGAAACCAGCCTGAGATGGGGCCAACAGTGTGAGTCGTGGGTGGGAGGACACTATACCTGGTCCCTCCAGACTGGAGCAGTAAGCAGAGGGCAAATGCCACAATCCTACCATAAGAGGAGTATGGGGTCGAGCAGGAGAAGGCCACTGGAAGAGTGCGGGAAGTCTGGGCAAGCCATTCACCATATTGACCTTTGGACAAATTAAAAAACATATCCTTTTCTCAGGATGCTTTACTTCCATCTTTGGAAAGTTATCACAATATGCTGATTTTGTAAGAGAAAGAAACTTTATTGCTTTGTTGAGAGAGTGTTGTAATTAGGACAAAAATAATGGCACCACTTAGATGTACCCAGAGCCTACACCACCATATGTGTTGCACAATACATGCGTCCAATAGGGGATAAGAACCAGGGAGAGTGAGCTTAAAGAGCTCTCAGGTCCAAAAGGGAAACTGGTGGAGGCTTAGGCAAGGTCCAGAGTTGGGCTCTGATACTGTCTATGGCTAGGTTTTTACACCTATCCATCCATCATCTGTTTGCTTGAGTGGGCAGTGTCCATTGAAATGGTAAGGATGAGGTGGGCAGATGAGCAGGAGATGAGGGCCTTGAAGGCTGTTTTATTTGGTGCTGATGGTGTGATTCCAGTGCAGAGTCATAGATGTGAATATTACCAGGACCAGCAGCAAGTACAATTTCCTCTGAGAACTTTGCATTTCAGGATTCAATTCCACTACCCAATAAAGGACAACTACCATTTATTGATCATCTGCCACATGCCAAGCACTGCCCTCTTAGCCATGCTCTGCCATGTTATCCTCATTCTACAGATGACGAAACTGAGACTTCAAGAGAGTAAACAATTTGCTTGGGTACACACAGGAAGGAAGCCACAAGGTTGGGATTTACTCTAGGCTGCTGGAACTCCATGCCACCTCCCACCAGGAGACAGGAAGTTCCAGGTGAGAAGGCCATGACAGCTCTCCTGGTGCACCTGGCCTCCTGAGCCTGGGTCCAGTCTTCCATCTTCTTAGGCCTGGGGCATGAATGATGCCTGACCCGCTCACTCTGTTTGGAAGTTAAAGAGTAAATTAAAGGGTTTCATTATCTCATTGAGAGTGGAACAAAACACTTTGGAAAGGCTAGTGCATTAACTGCAATCGAGTTCTGAAAGGTTCTCCATCGCTGGAAGGAATGTCCCTGATAAAATGCTCTTTTCACCGAGATGTGGCTAATATCTCATGAGCAATCCCAGCAGTGTCCACTGCAGATGTTTCTGCATCTTCAAAAAGGATTTTAGAAAGACCAGATTGCTTCCCAAGAGAGTGAATCATCTTTATGACATCTAAAAAGTTGACCTAGGTACAGATCCCTCTCCTATGACCTGCTGAAAAGGAACTCTGAGGGTGGTTTGGGTCTGGGGTCACTCATCCCCAGTTGCCAGTCACCACAGGTGCACCATGAGTCACTCCACAAGCTTTGAATGAACATCACTGCAGGAAAGGCCACACGTCATTCCAGCTCTGCCCTCCCTGGACCCACAATCCAAACTAGGCTATGTGTCAGTTCCACAGGGTTCAGTTATGGTTTTCCTGTCCCAATGATTTAATAATCAACACCTCACCACCTGGGAGGCAGCCATCCAGAGTCTTGCATTTTAGTGATCATGAAACTGAAGCACAGTTTACCCAAAATCACACCTTCAGAACCTTGGGCCCTGACTCTTTCCAGAATTAGTTCCTAGGGTATTAAAGAGCTGCAGTAGGCTGACCTTAGGAACAGGCGAAAATAACAACAGCAACAATTCACATCCATCAGGCACTTCTCATTGGTCAAGCCTATAATCAGCACTAACACATACCACCCCAAATCCTTGCAACCACCACAATTTACAGATGAAGAAACGGAGGCACAGGAGTGTAAATAGTAGGGGTGTGGAGGCCCCTCAGCCTCTGTCTTCCACTGTGTCAACCTTTTAGTTCTTAGAGGCTATACCTGCTGGTCTTCAGACACAGATTATGATACACACACGTAAAAAGAAAGAGAGAGAGAGAGAGAGAGAGAGAGAAACAGAGAGAGAGAGACAAAGACAGAGATAGAGACAGAGACAGAGACACAGAGAGACAGAGACAGACAGACAGATAGACAAGATAATAAAAGGCTGAAAAGGCACAGGCTGAGTAGTAGGTATGAATGTGGAGGAGACGGGAAGAGGGTATGCAAGGAAATAATCCAAGATAGAGAGAGGGAGACGAGGGAAAGATTCAGTGGCCTCTTGTCCTGCCCTAGCCCTGCCCAGGGATGGCACAAGAAAAGAGAGGGGGCTCTTGCTCTTACACCTAATGTTCACTCACTGATTCAACCAACAGGCATTCCTTAAGTGCCTCTACATGCTCAGTCCTGGTGTAGACCCCTGGGAGACTCAAGAAAAGTTGTGTCCACAGGCTCTTCTTCTCCTAACCTCCCTTAGCCTCGGTCTCCCAATCTGTACTGTGGGCCTGTGGGCACATGAATCCCGCTCTCTCCAGAAGATCAGATGTAACAACACACATGGAGGCACCAAGGGAAAGGCCTGGACAGACCCATTTCCTTCCTCTCCTCCTTCAGTGAGGGGAACCACACAATCCAGGAAGGAGTAGAGAGTAGGAGCCACAGAGGGAGCCTGTCCTTAGGGGCCAGACTGACATGAATGGCACCATTATACCCATTTTACATACTTAACTTGCACAGAACAGAAGGGCATAGAGGCTAAATTCAGACCAGGCCTGGCTCTCTAACATGCAGAGTTGGTCGGATGGTCGGTCGGTTTCCCACAACTCACACTGTCTATTGCAGTGGGGCCAAGTGATGCCTGGTGTCTCTGTCTAAGTGTGGATCTGGTCTCTGGGGGGCTCCTGGCAAGTTTGGACAGGGAAGGAAGACTGTCCCCAAGATCAGGATAGTGACTGGTGAGGATTAAACTGTGACTACTCACATCAATTCAGTCCATTGTACTTTGGGCACCAGTAATCCTTTCCTGTAGGGGTATGGGGAAACATGCGGGTAGGGCATCTCTAGTAAGGAATCAGAGAAATCTCTTGCTAGAGCCCTGTGGAAAAGTGTGGAAAAGGGAGGTGGCTGAGGCCTAGGATCCCTCAGAATAGACCAATAGAGCATCCTTTTCATCAGGCTCCTCTCTTGTTCAAGAGCCCTCTGTGACTCCCCATGGCCATCACAGGTGTTTGTCAGACTCAGGGGAGGAGATTCTAGGTCAGCTCACCTGGGGACTAGATAAGGATCCAGAAAGAACGAGATGCCCCTAGGCCAAATAGAATTCCCCTGACCATCTCCTCTCTCTTCTTTTTCCCACTCCCACCCTGTCTGAGCAGCCCATGATGATAACGCCCACACTAGGCTTTAGCAGGCAAAGTGAGAAGTCCTGCCTGTCTCTGGGCATTGCTTTCTTGGGTCCAGACTCCAGACTTAAATGGAAAGGGGTTTCTAGAGTCCACATTTCCCCACCCCATCCCACCCCATCGTAGCAGGGTGATTGAGGCCTGGGGAGCCCGTAAAAAAAGAGAGGCCCAGGCACCTGGAAGCAGGATAGGGCCTGGGCCTGAGTATTTTTATCAAGTGCTCTTGGTTATTCTGACACCAACCAGAGTTTGAGAACCAGTGCTCTACAGCCGTGCTGTCCAATGAAAAACATAATACAAGCCATGTCATTTTGAATTTTAAAAATTAAAAAAAAATGAACTTGATTTTAATAATATATTAATATCCAAAATATGAGCATTTCAACATGTAATCAAAATAAAAAATTGAGATATTAATGAGATATTTTACATTCTTTTTTCCATACCAAGTCTTTGAAAGCCAGGGTATATTTGACATTTTTAGCTCATTGCCATTCGAATGCTTTATTTTCATCCACAATACTTGATCTATACTTAGGTTTCATAGATTTCCATAACTAAGTTGTTTCAATGTAGTGGGACCAACTCATCCCAATTTACCCAGGTCCTGGTTTTAAAACCTCAGTTGTAGAACCAGGATAGTTGGTCACCCTATTCCAAACATACTTGAACAGTTTCTAATAACTGAATCAAATATCAGTTTTTAAATTTAATTAAAGTAAAATTAAAACTTAAGTTTTTCACATTTCAAGTGCTCAATGGCCATGTTTGGCTAAAAGGCTACCGTTTCGGATCTAGCATCCAGGAAGCCCCTTCCCTTTTACATATGACCAGCCATGGAGGATCTGGTTTCTTAAGAGGACTAGTTTCTTTATGGTCCCTAAAGGACATTAACTAGAGGAGTAATGAAAATAAGGCCACAACATTGAACAACTATCCTGGCAACATGAGGAAGATGGAATGGGTGTTAGGAGGCCCCTGTAACCATTTGAGACAAGGGAGTTATGTCCTGACATGGGATCATGATGATCAAAATGGAGAGAGAAATGGATTATAGAGGTGTGCAATACATAAAATCATTGAGACTTGATGATCGATTGATTAGATATGGGGGGAGAGGGCAGAAAGAAAGAGGTAGCAATAATTCCCTGGTCAACCTAGTATGATGCCCTGGTCAGCCTCCCCCAGCCACCACCACTACATTGATTCCAGGATATTCCAGTTATCTTTTGCTGCTTAGCAACCAGCCCAAAATGTAGTGGCTTAAAACTGTCAATGTTTTATTATTATTTCTCATGGTTCTAGAGGCCGACTAAGCTCAGCAGAGTGGTTTCTGTTCAGCACTCCTCTCATGTCTGTGACAAAGGCTTACTCACCACATGCCTGCTGGTGATGCTGGCTGTCAGTAGAACCTCAGCTGGGGCTGTTGGATGGAATACTGTTATGAACCAAATTGTGTCCACTGCCCCTTAAATTTATATCTTGAAGCCTTAACCCCTGGTACCTAAGAAAGTGATTTAAAAAGATAATTGAGTTAAAATGAGAGCATTAGGAGGGGCCCTAATCCAATAGGACTGGTGTCCTTATTAAGAAGAGGAGATGAGGACACAGATATGCATAGAGGTTATGCATATACACGAAGAACATGTGAGACACAGGGAGTAGGTGGCCACCTACAAGCCTAGGAGAGAGACTTCAGGAGGAACCAACCCTGTCAACACCTTGATGTTGGACTTCTAGCCTCTGGAATTATGAGAAAATAAATTTCAATTGTTTAAGTCCCCCAGTTATGGTAGTTTGTAATGCAGCTCTAGCAAACTAATGCAAATGCCCACCTGTATTCTTTCCTGTGGCTCATGCTTCCTCACAGCATGGCAGCTGCGCTCCAAGATGAATGTCTCAAGAGGACCACGTGGAAGCCATGTTACCTGTTATGACCTAGTTTCAGAAATCAGGTGGGGTCGTTTCCTCTGTAGTCACAAGCCTACCCAGATTCAAGAGGGGGGAACATATTCCCATCTCCTAGTGGGATGATTATCAATATCATGTTGCAAGAAAAGCATGTAGAACAGATCTTGTCATGGCCATCTTGGAAAATACAATGTGTCAATACCAGGTTGGTAATTTGAGGGATTAAGAATGGTGTCGCTAACCAAGACAGGGATTATAGGAGGAAGTGGAGGTGATCCGATGTGAGCTAGATGATGAGATTTAACCAGGTTGGGTTGGCCAAACTTGTGAACATTTAGGTGAACACAGCTAACCACTAGGAAGTTAAATATGTGAATCAGGGCCTCAGAAATATGTTCTGAGCTAGAACTGTCGATTTGGGGGCCATCGACATATTAGAAGCCAGAGACTAGGTACACCCATTGAGTGAGAGAAGGTGAAGATAAAGGGAATGTATCAGGTATTTATTGCTGAATAATAACCCAATCCAAATGTTAGTGGCTAAAAACAATGATTTATTATTTTTGTTTATATAAACTGGCTGGGTAGTTACTCTTCTAGTTTCACCTGGCTCACTCATGTCACTGCACGTAGATGGACAGTGAGCTGGAAGGTCTGAGATGGTCTGGCTTACATGTCTGGTAGTTGGTGCCAGCTGTCAGCAGCGGGCTGGGCTCAGCTGGAACAGCAGGAACATTTGGACCTCTGTCTCCAAGTGGTCTTTTATCTGGGCTTCTTTACAGTATGATGATCTCAGGGCAGCATTCTAAGTGGACAAGTCTCGATGCATAGGACTTAGCAAGCACATTTGCTGATATCTCATTGGCTAAAGAAAGTCACATGGCCAAACCCAAAGTCAAAATGGGATGTCTTATCAGAAGGCATGATTCACTGGCAGCTATTACTATAAAATACACTACAGGAAAGATCATCAAGTGGGCCTCCACTCATTTTAGGGTTGAGCAGAGAAGAAACCAAAGATGAAAACCCAGAAGAACCAGAGAAAGACCAGAAGAGTGCAGGAATCAAGAAGGGAATGAATTCTACCAGGAAAGTGCCAAGCAAGCGCTTGCATGATCTTGAGTAAATGTCTCACCCTAATCTTGGGCTGAAACCATCATTTGGATTTGGTGACCCAGAGGCCAGTTTCTTTAACATCCCAACATTAATTTCAGTAATCAGTTTCATAAAAATTTTGAGCACCAAATACAACTCTATGAAAGCAATTCTGCAGGTCAAACCAAAAGGGCCCAAATTTGCAAACTTTACGATGGTCTGGCTTAATTAAATAGAAAGACCACAGAGTTTCCCAATGTTTTTGACCAAGACCCACAGTAAGAAATACCTTGACATTTAGATCCAGTATGCATGCACATACACGCACACACACATCCACACATGCACACATGTACACGCATGGCCAAAATGAAAGTTTCCTGAAACAGAAAAAAAATAATAGTAACTTACCATTACTATGTGCAAAGCTCTGTGCCATTCTGGGGTTTTTGTTTTTTGTTTTTAATGCTAGTCATGCCCTGCTAAATTGATTTCACCATGAACTCACGGGTTATGCCGTACAGATTGAAAAATACTGACCTGGCCATGTAGAGTGGAAGACAGAAAACTGGCCAATTCCTGCCTTTAGCCTTGTTTGTTTGGTTTCACCTGTTGGATGTTTATTTAAAAATTGAATTTTATACCTTCAGGAAGGCCTCCTTTCTATTGTACCATTTCTGACTGATACCATTCTGCTTCACACTTTTATGCTACTTGCCTGGCCCCTGAATCCTTTTTTGTTTGGGACTTCTAGATCTCTAGATTCTAAATTAATAGATATATGCATTTATGCATTCTATTAATATTGAATGCCTGTTTCCCACATGCCAGTCACATTGCAGGTACTGGGGATACAGCAGGGAACAGACGAAAAAATCATTGCCTTCACAGAGTTGAGATTCTAGAAGAGGAAGGCAGACAAGTTTCTAAAAAGTAAATATATTCTTTATTAGAGGATAATAAATCCTTTAATGTAATAAAAGAAGAGGATCAGCATGCTCTAAGAGCTACCAGATTGCAACCTTCACACCCTTTTGTGGAAATGAGGGAGCCTATTATGTTCCCACCTAACAGAGAAAGACTGAGAGTATGAAGGAGCACAGGCAGAATTTCCCTCAAAAAGAGAGTTCCCAACTTGCCCCAGCAGGTAGACCTGACCCATCATATCCTTAAATTAATATGCCAAAGTAACTTTAACCTGGAAATTTTCAAAACCGGTCAGCCAATCTTGGGATATGGTTATTGGCACATTGGCCCTGGGATGGGAAGCCCTTCAAACGTATTTCAGACTTTTCCACAATTCGGCCTTCGCAGTGCCCACCCCCCCTCCCCTTCCCTCGGGATAAACAGCCCCCTCATTAGCTTTGCACACATGACCCCTCTCGACCGGACTCCTGGTGACTGCGCCTGCCTTATCTCTGCCTCTCCTCCCTCACATTTTCCGCTCCAACAAAGCCAAACACAGCACCGCGAAGGCTTTCACGCTTCTGTGCCTTTGGACACGCTGTTCCTTCTGCCTGGAAGGTCCCTGGCCTCCAACCCTGCGCGTCCCCGCCCCGCTCCTCAGCGAGCTCCCATTCATCCTTCAGAACCCAGCCTGGATGTCCCTTCCTCCAGGAAAACTTTTTAGAACCCACGACCCTATCACTGTTTCCAGCACCCCTCTCTGTTTTGCTTCTCTGCACTGTAATTACTGATTTCACCAAATCTCTTGCCTCCCAGATTTGGGCCTCCTCCAGCGCTGGAGTTGTATTGGCTACTCACTTTGCACCCCAAAGCTCCCTGTCCAGAGCTCTAAGACAGAGTTTGCACCTAGGCTCAGGCTGGCTCAAAAGCCCTCATTTCTGCCCTCCGCCTCCCCAGTGACCCGCGGGGACCCTCACTCATGCCTTTCTGGTGCACCAGGCCGACCACTCGCGCGGCCGCCCACCCCTGATGTAAGCAGCAGGCAGCGCCAGGCGGAGCGCGACTACAAGTCCCGGCACGCCCCGCCACGGCCGCGCATGCCCAGCGGGCCGGTGTTTGAGTGGCAAGTTGTTTGTTACAGCGAACACCAGCTGCTCTCCGCGCCGGGCGCCGTGCGCCGCCGCTCCGCCAGAGCTGCCGCCCTCACCCGCCGCCCGCGGCCCCTCGCGGCTTGGCGGGCCTCCC
>NW_006441386.1:5445886-5452096 GCF_000325575.1 Pteropus alecto
CGCCCCCCGCGGATGAGCCGCCGCGGAGCGCGGGCGGACGATGGAACTCCACATCCTGGAGCACCGGCTGCAAGTTGCCAGCGTCGCCAAGGAGAGTATCCCGCTCTTCACCTACGGCCTCATCAAACTTGCCTTCCTGTCTTCTAAGACCAGGTGAGCGCGCGGGGACGCGCCGCCGGCCGGGGAGAGACAAAGAGGCGCACCCGGGCGTCTGTCCTCGTCGCCGCCGCTCGGAAAACAACTTCGAGCCCCGGGGAGCGCCCCCGCCCCGCAGGTCTCCTTGTTTTTGACAAAGCCACCCAATCTGCCCTCAAACAGGGTCCGGCCACCTCGATTCCTCCAGATGCACACCCGCCGCTGTCTCCCCCCATCTCAGCCCCCCTCCCTCACAGCCCCTCCCTGAGATCTGGAGGGCTGGGGAGGCTGCAGTGGCAAATCCGTGAATGAATGAACGAACGAATGAATGAATGAAAAACAGGTGTGGGGACGCGGCAATGGAAAAAACAAACTACCACCTCCCATCCCCCAATCCCTCGATTGGGCCGGCCCCCGTCCCCAGAGCAGTGGGGAGGGATTCTGCTGAGCGCGGCTACCCAGAGCAGAAAATCATAAAATCATTAGTGGGTGTTTATCTCAAGGTGCTGGAGGATTGCGGACGGTGCCGGGGAACTGGGGGAGGGCAGGAGACTGGCTGCGGGTGAGCGTCACGGTGGTTCTTAATCCTCAGGGTTCGGGAAGGTGGGGGGGCGGGGGGGGGCGAGGGTTGCCGAACCGTGGAAGGAGGAAGAGCAGTCGTGTTTATGGCTCTGCCTTAAGGCTGGGCTTGGATGCTGTTGGGGGGGAAATAGTTAAAGGCCTTGGGAGGATGAAAAATAACAAGTTGGATTTTCCCAATGCCAGGTCAGGTCTGACTTTGTGAGCCCCGGTAGATGCTTGGATTAAAGTGGTTTTTTGTTTGTTCGTTTGTTTTGTTTTTTGTTTTTTTAAGGTGCCCTAGGCCAGTGGGGGTATGAGTGAGAGCTAGCCTCTGTAACTTCAATCCCTTGTTTGTCCACCATTGTGACTATTCAAAGGGATGAAGTTGTTGCTGGTTGGGTTTTTCAGAGACTGGGGCACAGAGGTGGTTCTCCCTCCCTGCAAAATGAATGAATAAATTACTGGACAAGGTTAACGTTACAATGAAGGAGCCCCGAATCTGCCCTCTTGGGCGCTGAGCTCAGAGGAGCTCCAGGGATGCAGGGAAATAATTCAATTTGAGCCTCTTATCTGGTAAAGTTCTTGCCTGGAAATCTCACTTTGATGTGTGTGTGTCAGAGCCAGGGAGCTCAGTCCAGCCATTGTTTTCGAGATGGAACGAGATCTGCCAGTGGCATCTTGTTTACTTTCTTCTCCAGTGGGGTATGAAGGGTTGAAATCCTTGTCTTTGCTGGGCCCTGGCTCTTTTGATTGCAAAGGTAATTATTAAACAGGTTATTTGAAAACAAAAGCCCATAGCTCAGATTCTGAATCTCCCCTTCCCCCTCCCCCACAGCCCCCTCTGGCTGTTGACACCCACCATCCTAAATCTACCTACCTGCCACCTGCCCGCCTCCTCCCTCCTCCCCGCCCCCCCAGCCTGTCTTGAGTCCAAGGCTGGAGTAAGAGAAAGCGACCTGTTTTTCCAACCCTTGGCCCTCAGCCCCAGGCAGCCCCCTGGTTGATTTCTCGGCTACCATTCAAACCAGGATGATGACTCAGGCTGCGGCTGTGCAGGGCCTGGGTGCCAGGAGGAGGGGGCATGGGGGGCTTCTTTGAAAGACCGCAAAGGGCCACTCCCTCTGCCCCTAGCCCTTTGTGAAGGGACTGGCCCTCTTCCAGCCCCACCCCAGGTTCCACTTTGGTGGGCTCATAGATAGGCATGTCCTGGTGGTGAGCTCCTGCTGTTGTGTCTAATCATGGAAACCTACCCCTCAGTGGGTCCCACTTTTCCTTCTCCTGCAGGAGGCAGCTGGTCTGAGGCCCAGGTGACCAGTCCAGTCCCAAGATGACTCAGAGTTCAAAGGTCATTTGCATGTCTCCAGAGTCTGGCTGTAGAAGGTGCTGAGTTCATTTATCAAATGGCTGAAGGCTGCCTCCATGGCATTCTGGGCTAGGACACTGACTTCAGGTTGCGATTAGCCCCCTCCCTCCCTGTGTGACGGTGGCAGGGTTCCTTTCCTTCTTTGGCTCTCACTTTCTTGGTCTGTGATGAAGAGAACAACCATTTGGCCCACTAGTTTTCACAGAGCTGCTGTGTTTATAGCATGGAATGATTGTGGAAATGGGCTTTTTAGCAAATATAAGACTTCGTGGGGTGTGGACATATTGTGTAAGCTATTGTCAATAATCAGTCGTCCAGGAAGATGATTCTTCCATTAGTATCTGCCCCCAAGTAGTAGCCCATAGCCCCGTCATTTTCCTCCCACCCCCAACCTAAGTTCAGCACAAATTTGTGTAGCATCCTCCACCACCACCAGGGTCTCTGTGCTGTCTTTTTACATGTTTTCAATCACTCACTATAATAGGGTGGATCTGGATCCAGAATCCTCCTCTCTAGCCACTTGCTGGCAAACCCTTTGATGACCTGCAGTTTACTTTATTCTTCCCTTCACACCTCCATGCTTTAGTGCTTCCATCTCTACCTGGAACCCCCACCTCAGTAAATTCTTATTCAATCTTCAAGATCTAGTAATATCACCCTGAAACTTCCCTGAACCCCCCCCCCTTTCCACCACCCCCAGCAGACTTAATCACTTCTTCCCTCTTGTGTCTACCTTGGGAAGGAGTATAGCATTGGAAGATACACACTGTGTGGGGATGCATCTGGGTCCAAGAGATGCTGAGATACCCTCCTCCTCCCTCTTTGAAGCCCAGAGCCTGGTAGGAGAGAAGGACAGAGGTGATCACAATACAGCAGGTGGAATCAGGGAAGGGGGTCCCGTGTGGTGGGGGAGGCATTGAGGGACTCCCTGCGGGAGGCAGGTAGGCTTCTTACAAGAGATGGCACTGAGTCTTAGGCCTTTAAAATAGGAATTAGCTAAGTGGGAAAGGAGATCCTGATCCCAGATCCTGTGTATATCATGGTACAACTCTGTGAATTAGGTTTTACACCTGCTTTGCAAAAAAGGAGTTCGAGGCTCAAAGGTTAAGTGACTTGCTCAAGGTTACATCAATGAGTGGAAGAGCCAAGACTTGAATCTGCATCTCTCCTGCTTAAGCTCAGAGATTTGCTATTTCAGGTTGCAAATGATGCCCGTCTATATTCAACAGTTATGTCCAGCCCTTCTATTTGCAGCCCACTGTTCTAAAGATTTTAGGAGCACAGAGTGGCACCTGTAGGCTTTCTGTATTCCTTCTACCCTCTTTGTGGGCCTTTTCTTCCATCAAGAATGTTTGTCCCTCATCGCCCCCTCATCTAGACTTTCTGCATCCTGTCCCCCCCAGCTCAGATGTGTCTTCTGCTTAACCTTTCATCACTTCTCAACTTTTGTCCATAACATTATATTGTTTGCAGTCTTATTCTCCCTCCTAGATTATACTCGGGAAACTTTTTGTGCATCTTTTTATCTACTCACCCCCAGTACCAGAGATAATAAAGCCACCATCTATCACAAAGAGGTAAAGAGGTGAAGACACTGGGTTTAAAGAAGTAAAGTAGCTTGGTCAAGGTCACACAGCTGGAAAGAAACAGAATTGGAATTTGAACCAGGTCCTCTCACCTCTGCGCTTAATACACTGCTTTGTAGGCACTTAGTAACTGCCTGTTTGATGGATGTCCCACTCGTGCAGAGTGACCCAGATTTTAGCCAGAGTCTCTTATGAGTACCCTGGGGGCTGGAAGAGGCACAGCAGGCAGAATCACACCTGGAGAGGCAAGGCCCAGCACCCCTGCCTCAGCTCTCTGCCCCAACTCAGGGCAGTATCTGGGTGTGACTGGAATAGGGGGCAGAAGGCCAGCTGAGTGCACTTATTGCAGGCTTGGTGAGACCTTGGGCGAGCAAACTGAAGGCTGTCCACAGAGCTTTTTCCTCCACCCTTGTGATCACCTGAAGTTCTGTATCCCACCCACCCTTCTCTCCAGCCTCATCTCTCATGGCTCCCAGCCATACAGACCCACACAGCCATACACCCTATGGTTTCTCTAGCTTCATGCCAGTTCTGTCTGCCTGGAATATTACTCTTTGCCCTACCCGCTTTGTCTACCTGCTCATTCTTTTAGATTCCATTTTAGCCTCGCCACCTCCAGGAAGTCTTCCCTTACTGCACAGCTGAGCTCAGACTCTTCCTCTGGTATAATGGGCATAATCTCAAGAAGATGAAATGTGACCCACCGTGGAATATTAGCAGGATGCTTGGGGCTGCAGATAACAAATAGCCATGATTTAGCTGTCCTAAACAATAAGAAGTTTGCATTTTGTATGATAAGACATGAGTTGGGCTGCCCTAGAGTTGATAACTTAAAGGCTTGATGGTGTCATCAAAGACCCAGGTCTTTCTATTTGGACATCCTTGGCATGACAGTGACTCCCTATAGAATGGCTAAGGTAGCTCCAGGTCTTATGGGCAGTTGGGTAGAAACCTAGTGGAAGGGAAGGGCTGTTGCCTCCAGGTGTCTCTGAGAAAACCTTTCTAGGAACATGCCCAGCTCCTGCACAGACTTCCTCATCTCACTGATCAGATTGGGTCACGTGAGCATGCCTGCACCAATCAGATGGACAGGGAATGAGACCATCACAGACCAGTCAGGATTCACCACTGCAGGTGGAGCTTGTGGCCACCAGGAGGTGGAGGCTAGTATAGCCCTTCTGGTTCTCAGATTTGCTCTCTGTGGCCCTGTCAGGCAAAACAGAACAGTTAGTAAGCATACAGTAAACACAACTATGACAACTGCAAGTTGTCTGGATTATCCCTTTACAAATGAGGGAACCAAAACACTCGAATGCCCAAGGACACACAGAATTGGCAGAGCTGGGATTTGAACCCAAGAAGTCTGGTTGTAGAACCTGTCTTAACGACTGCTAGGCCAGGCCTAAAAGTACACCAGTTTGGGCATGCCTTTTCCAGGAGCCACTCAGCAGAGGTGACTCCTAGAGGCCATAGCACCCCTCCCCCGAGCAGTGAAGGAGAGTGTGGGGGCAAGATCATTATCCTGAAATGTGTTCAGGTGCAGGAAGCTGCATCATCCTTTTCTGGGCCGGGGGTCGGGGGGTGGAGTGAGTGTCTGTGAAATGTTCTTTAAATTCCATCCTAGAAAGTCCATCTTATTTGAGTGGCAAAAAAAGCACCTAGTTGAGTATGTAGTAAGCTCATGTCCACAGAAATCTACACTACCTGCCTGAGCTGATCGTCTCTCTGCTGGTCCCCAATCCATCCACCTCCATGGCAGTGCAAATAGTTAGCTCACCCAGAGCCCCACGAGGCAAGGCTAGGAGGCTGGAAAGAGAAAAGTATATGCAGAGTGTAAGCTGTGACTGTGGCAACTGTGACCACAGCCTGGGGTTGGTACAAATGGGTTTGTTTTGTTCACACAGAAACACTGCAGCACGTACCTGCTATGTTGAGGTTCCAGTTGGAAACACAAAAGGAGCTTCTGTCCGGTGGGAAGAAAAAGTGTGTTCTCCACCAAAGGTGGAGGGTAAGAGGCCCAAATGCCTGGAGGTTAGGGACAGCTGGTACTACACGGACTGAGTGGACGCCATGGGGCCTGACTTGGGGGGTGTCATGGTTCACTCTGAATCCCTGACCACAGCTCTGCCTTGCTCAAAGCTCTTCTCACACTGCACCCTGCTCCTGGCTCACTCTCCTTACCTGACATTGTGAATATTCCTTGATCTGACTTCTGTCCTCTCTGGCTCTGTCCTGTCTCTATACCACACATGCCCTATTTTTAGCGTAACTCTGGTATTTTTTAACACTGGTATTTTTTGACACTGTTCCGTTCAAAAGCTGGAGCTCCCATGCCTTCAGGTGAAGGCAGGATCAGTGACTTCTAACAAGGAGAAGGTGGCAGAAGCGAGGCTGCCAGGCTTCCACCAGGTGTTTCCACAGCAGCTGCACCACTTAACGTACCTGAGGAGTAGGGATTTGAACCCAGAGCCTCTGGCTACAGAATCCATGTTCTTAAAGCAGTACACTATCTGCGTGCGGATTGGAGCCTGGAGGCCTATACTAGCTGAGTGACCACAGTCTGGG
>NW_006441386.1:5452151-5475285 GCF_000325575.1 Pteropus alecto
TTCAGTTTCTGCAAACAGGGTTATAGGGAAATGATCGCTTGGATAAAGAGCCCGGCCCACTGCATGCTTCTCCCATAGTCCTCTTGTTATGGAGAAAGCAAGGAAGTGTCATGTATGTTTGGGCTCTGGTGGCTCCTGGGGCCCTTGGAGACTGCTCCTGGGTACCTCCTATTTCTCATCTATCTTAAATAGGTGGTTGTTAGAGTGGTGGGCCCTAGGAGGTATGTCAGCACTGTGGCAGCCACACCTGGAAGCCCTGGTGAGGTATCAGTAGGGGAGCATGGGGACCCTCACTGGCACAGCCTAGGCTGTGGCCACTTGTTCTGAGCTGAGGCTACCAGGAGATGAAGAGCCCTGGCAGAGGGGAAGGAAGGGAGAGAGGACAGGCAGGCTTCTCCTCCTGGTAGGCCCCTTGTCCCGGGCAGCAGTTACATGCTTGTTCTCAAGGTGGGGTTATTTTTCCCTCAAAGGCTGGCTCTCCACTGACACCAGGCTGGGCCTCCTGGATGCTCACCTGGACATTCCTCTCCACCCTCAGGGCCTCTGAACCAGGCCTGCCTTCCATTTGATTCCCTCCCCACACCATGATTTATTCCCTTTCTTAAGCAGGAAAGGCAGTAAGTGGAAATTTGTTCTCAAAGTTCAGTCTTTCTCCTTCAGAGCTCAAAAGTCACTGATATGATGGATTTAGAACAAAGCTTAACGTCGAACACCTTTCTTAAAAGCCTACTATGTGCCAGGCCACCCTGAGGCTTTCCATCATTTGATCCTCACCAGGGCTCTGTAGGAAAGACGAATTGTCCACCGAGGCAATAGGGGAGACAGCTTCTCAGTAACTCGCCCCAAGTCATGCGGCAGACACCTAGCAGATTGGGGTTCAGGCCAGCTCCCCATTCCCAGCCCTTCTCTGCCTGTGCCCCATTCTGCTCATTCCCACTGTTAACTCTAGACAGAAGATCTTATGCCAAAGGCCGTTTCTCAGGAGATGTGCACATAACAGTCAAGAAAACGTGTTTTATCCAAAGTCCACCACTTACCAGCTGTGTGACCGTGAACAAGTTGTTAGGAGCCTCAAAAGAAGCTCAGTTTCTTCCTCTTTAAAATGGGTATCATAATATTGATCTCTTTGGGCTGTGGTGAGGATTAACTGGGAAATTTTATGTCAAGGACTTAGGTGTCTGACACACAGTGGGCAGGTTACTCATATGAATTCAATGTATATTTATTGAGAGCTGAAGTGCCCTGGGCTGGACGGCAAGCACTGGCAAGGGAGAGGTGGTAGCCTCTGCCCCCATGGCACTGACAATCTATCCTGCTTCAGACTCATTGGAAAAGTTGATTGGATGGTTGCAGGATGAAATGACTAATTCTGATTTTTACTTGACAAGGGGAGTTTTTTTTTGGATTGGGAGATCTGCAGGGACTGAGTTAGACCGCCCAAGGTCCTGGGGAGGAGGAGGCCAGCAGGGGAGGAAGGGTATGTGTATTTGCAAGCACACAGACCCAAGAACACTTGGGGCTGGGCAGGTGGCTTGCTGTAAGAGCAGCTGGTCAGAACCAAGAGCTCTGTTGTCCTCTATTCAGCCTTTTAAAGGTGTGAGCTCTGTGCTCCCAGCAGGGTCTTAGGGGCCATTGTCTGCACCCTACACTGGGGAGCTCTGCCTCACTGATCCTTGGACACTCCACACTTGGCATGTTCCAAATGGTGCTCCCACCCAGATGTGCTCCCACCCACCTCCATGTCCCCACATCCATTTCTTTCCTTCACATCCAGCTAATCTCCAGGCCCTTGCTCTAATCCACCCCTCTTCGGCACACTCAATGCTTCCCCTTGTCCCCCTCCATTCAAGCCCCTCACCTGATGCTGTAGCCCTCTTGTGCCCTCTAGGCCCTCTTTCTTGGCAGGCGGGCAGCTTCAATCTGCATAGAGGTCGAATCCTATCCTACCCATGTGCAAACTGTTCTGGGATGAAGTCCAGGCTCTGAGTGTAGCCCCCAAGGCCCTGCCCCCTGGATTTGGCCTCCCCAAGTCCCTCCCTGCCTTCTCTTCTTTCCTACTTTGTTCTTGGTACACCTACCCCTGCAGCTCCCCTTACCCCCTTCTCTGACCAGGATACCCTCTACTTTGCTGCAGATGGTCTTGCCTTCTGAGTTCGGTGCCCCAGCTCTGCCATGTATGAGCTGTGCAGCCTGGGCTGGTCACTTCCCACCTCTGAGCCCTGCCATCCTGTCCTTTCTGCAAGATGCGAGGCAGTTGTGTTTGTGTAGCCTGGAAGGTTTGGCCCAATGAGAATGGGTGTCTCTGAAAGCCAGGCCTGACAAGGGTAGGGGCTGTGTCTGCCATCTCAGTGGAGTTGAGTGTGAGAGGCTCTTAAATGCTCATCCCTCCCAGGAGTCCCCACAGGGAATGGCCCTTCTCCATGGTCCTCAAGGCACCAAGAAGGTGTCCATTCTGTATTTTCTCTGAGAGAGTTTAAGTATGACATCAAAGGCCTCAGGACAGGTACAGAGTTGTCACCCCAGCTATGTGGTGTGACACAGAGTGAGCCATAGAAATTGGAAGAACCCCACCCCACCCCATTCTCAGAGTTAAAGTTGGAGCTTGGAGTAGGATCTAGAACACTGAAAGGGGGTGGGGAAAAGTTGAGAAGGATCCTTGGACCCCACCCCCCACTTACCTGCCTTAGGGATGAGACAGGGACAAGGCTCTCAGGGACAGGAGAGTCCCCCTTCCCCCACCTCCTGTGCCCCTCCTTGCCTACCAGGAGGTGGGACCTGTCTCTGATTTCTCCCCTTCCCTGGAGCGAGGGAGCCTCCTGCCTCCCCGTTTGGCCCCTGGGCCTCCAGGTGAACTGTCTCAGCCACCCAGGGCCGTGGCAGGTGCACTAGCATGGGGAGGACCCTGTGGTGAACTAACTAGGAAAACTCATGCACTCACCCAGTCTGGACCCCTTGAGCTGAGCAGTCCTTTGGGATAGGTAGTCCACACTGTGTCACAGTTGGGAGTGAGAGAGCCAGAGATGTGTTGGGAAGGTCACCTGTAAATGACAGGGTGCCTCAGTGGCTCCTAAGCCAGGCTTTGCAGGCCCCAGTGGGTAGCCCAGATGTAGGGTGTGCTGTGCTTAAGGACGGTGAAACCACATTTCTTTTTTGATCTTTCCTTTTCTATATATTTTTCAGTGTAGTTCTATTCAGAGATTTCCTCCTCAGCTTCCTTCTAGCCATTCCCCTCCCCCAATGCCTCAGTCCCGGTTAGCCCCATTGAACTGCCTTTAGTTGTCAGTTTCCACTGAAAAACAGAAGGCCTAACACCTGAATCCTAGGGCTATCCCAAGGCTTAAATGAGATCATATAGATAAAGTACTAGGTCAGTGCCTGCTCTGGAGTCCGAGCACCATAGAGGTTGTAGGGCTGGGAGACAGTGGTAATTGTGATTCCACAGTGTCTCCCTGCACTGTGGGCCTCACTTTGTATACCCCTCGTGCTGCTAAAATGTCCCATGAAAAATCAAACCATTGAAAAACTACCCTGTCTTAATGCCCCAAGGAGTGCTGGTTCTCAAAAATCAGGATCCTTGAATCCTCACATAGAATGAAGGTTCTCACATCCCCTTCCCTCCCTGCCTCCCCTCCACCCCCCGCCACTCATCCATCTGTCTGTCTGTCTTGTGAGGCAGGTTTCCTCCACACCTCCTCCCTTTTCCCAGGGAGCATTTCAGACAAGTGTATGATCCAGCCTCCCAAGGAAAAAAATCTAGGCCAACAAGAATGAGAAGAAAGTTGAGGAGTGGGGTATTGCTGGGGATAGGGAATTGCCAGTGAGAAAGAGCATGAATCCTAGAGTCTTGACAGATCTGAGTTTGAATCCTCACTGTGCCACCTGTGTTAGTTTGCTTGGGATGCAGTAATCAATACCACAGATTGGGTGATTTAACAAGAGAAATTTACTGCTCGCAATTCTGGAGGCTAGAAGTCCAAGATCAAGGTGCTGACCTATTCGCTTCCTGGTGAGGGCTCTCTTTCTGGCTTACAGACGGCCCCCTTCTCCCTGTGTCCTCACATGGCTTCTCAGAGTATGCAGAGAGGGAAAGCAAGCAAGATCTCTCTCTTCTTCCAAGGGCACTGATCCCATAATGGGGGTCCCATCCTCATGATCTCCTCTAAATCTAATAACCCCCAAAGACCCCGCCTTCAAATATCATCACATTGGGGGTTAGGGCTTCAACATGAATTTGGGGAGACACAGACATTCAATTCATAATACCACCTTTGGAAAATTATTTCACTTTAGTAAGTCTCAGTTTTCTTATCTGGAAAATGGGGTGGTGTTGCTGGCCCCCCCGTGGGAATCTCATGTGCTCATATGTTTCCAGTGCCCAATATCTAAGAGGTACTCAGCAGGCATCGGCATCACCAATAAGGCTTCCCTGAGCACCTGCCAGTCTCCATAACCCTCAGGAGCCCCCAGGAGGTCTGGGACTCTGGGAGATGCTTGTTCCCCACTAGCAGGCTGTGGTTTGGGGCCTCTCCCACTGGGCCTGTTGCTTTGGTCTTTAAGCAGGGGCTGAGCACAGGTCAGCCCTCAGGAAGACTTATGCAGGTTGTTGGTCCTCATGTTGAATCTGGAGATCTTAGGAGACTTACGCATCCATTATTTACCCACCTGTGCAGGGCCTAGGCTTACTAGGGAGGATCCAGCAGCTTCTCCTGGGAGCCCTGCATGGAGAGATGGCAGAGCGCCAGAGTCAGCTTTTGGTTGAAAGGATACCTGGCTTGTGAGGTGGGTCAAGGTCAGAGCCCTCCACCACCACCAAGTAGAGGATTGCAGAGGTGTGAGTGAGGCAGGGAACTCCATCATCTTTTGATGCTTTTCCATTCTTCTGGCAGCAGGCTGTGGCTAGGAGGTGCCCTGGACAGGAATGAGGGGAGGATTGGTGACTGCCAGGGTCAGGTACAGGTAAACAGCAGGGCTGGGGTTTGATCCCAGGACTGTCAGATTTCCTACATCATGCCCCTAACCACCATGCTCCTCCTTCCTGCACCTTCTCAGCAAACCTCACTCTTACTCTGCTCTCCTGCCTTTGCAGTTCACCCCAATCCTGCTGCCTCCTGAAAGAAGGCCTTCTTGCCTCTCTGTTTTTGTTTTTTTTTTTCTCATTTAAAATTTTGGATTGATAGTAAATTCACAATTTATTAGAATTCCAAAGGCATACAAAGTTGCCCAGTACAAACTCCCTTCCACCCGTTCTTCAGCCACCCCGTTTCTTCCCCCACAGAGAGTGAGATTCATGGGGATTCTGGGTGATATGTCCTCTGTGTATATGCAAATATGCATGTGTATTATTTTACCTCCTCTTTTCTTTCTTTTTCTTTTTGTTAGCAAATTAGTGTTAACTATGCTCATTGTTCCTGTCCTGCACCACGTCTTCTTCAGCTGACACTCATCTTAGTGGTGATTTATATCCTTCATTTTAACTGCTGCATAGTTTTCCACAGAACAGGTGACCATCATATCTTTAACCTATCTCCCACTGGTGGACATTTGCTCCCAACCTTTGTTGTCGCTTGCAGTTAATGCTGTAATGTGTAACCTGGTGCACAGACCTCATTTTGTATGTGTGGGAATGTTTGTAGTGCACACCTAGAAGCAGACTTCTGGGTCAGAGTATCTGTGTTGGTAAAGTCCTTACATGGTGCCTCTGGAGAGAGGTCCTAGTTTATACTCCCGTCGGCATGGCCCCAGCCTGCTTCCCACCACCTCACCACCCAGCATGTCATCAGACAGCCTGGCAAGTGAAAAGATCCCCTTTATGTCACCTTCCATCCTGGAGGTGCATGTATGTTTGTGCATTACCCATGCAGGCCCCAAGGCATTTGGTTGTCTTCTTGTTTGGGGCTCTTTGGCACTCTTCATCTTATCTCTGCGGCCAGCTTACAGTAAGGCCCCCAG
Source organism: Pteropus alecto (assembly GCF_000325575.1). Lineage (NCBI taxonomy): Eukaryota > Metazoa > Chordata > Mammalia > Chiroptera > Pteropodidae > Pteropus > Pteropus alecto. Next base: position 5,458,101 of record NW_006441386.1, read on the forward strand.
TGGGCTGCTAGGATCTTAAGAGTCTTTCACCTTCAGAGTACCCAGCCTGTAGCTGTCGCACCATAGTTAAGGCCCTGAATTTCTTTTTGTTCTGGTATCTGGGTATGTGTAGCTCTTTCATACCCCACATGCAGGCAGCTGTCTGCCAGGCCCTGGGGCCCAGGAATCAGACCTACACAAAGCCATCCCCAGAGTGCCCAGACTTCGAAGCTGGTTCCACCCCACTCAGGGACTGTCCCCTCCCAGGTCCAGAGCTCTCTCCTCCACGGATGTTGGAAACTGTCCCAGATCCTGACACCCCAGCATTCCCACCCTCCTACTTCACTTAGCTGATTAGGAGGCTCCAGGCTCTGGGACCAGCTGGGCCTGAGCAGCACCCTTCCCAGGGCCTGCAGGCCTGCCAGAGCTGAAGTTGACAGCTGTCCCACAGGTAATGTACCAGACCCCCTAAACCACCTTCCTGCTCCAGGGCCATAAGTAGGCAGCTTTTGGCCCCTTCCACCCTCAGAGGGCTCTGGAAGAGGCTCCTCATTGCTGCCAAAGATGATTACCTGTGAGGTCACACGCTAACTGTGTGGGCAGACACTGATGCCCAGGCCTCTGGGGCCCAGAGGTTCTTCCCCACTTTACAAGTAAGATGCTTACATTCTGTCCACTTGGTCTTTAGCAGGGTGTTTATCTCTCTGAGCCTCAGTTTCTTCATCTGCAAAATGGAGTGATAAGGCTGCCATGGCCAGCCTGTCAGAATTGCATTTTATGATCTATTCTGATTACTTTCTCTCTCTCTCTTTTTTTTTTTTTCCTAAGGCCATTGTCTCCCTTACTTTTTCTGACTCAGTGACTTCAGCAAATCAGACATGGCCCCAGGGATGTTGACCATAGCCAAGTGAGAATTTTAATAAAAGGGAAATATTTGGCCTGAAGCCCATGGAAGGCTCTCAGGGCCTGGTCTTGTGGGGCAGAGCTAGTCAGCCTCTGGACTGTCACCAACCTGCTCTGGGCAGCTTGAAGAGTTGATGACAGGTGTAAACCAAGCAAAACAAAACACAGTTGGTGAGAAGGTTGTGTTGTGAGGGTCTAAAATGGCCTGGGACTGTCTGTGTAGATTTTAGGCCCCGACAATCGATCCCACCGTTAACCAGGAGCACAGGGCAGTGGAACAGCTTGGGCTGGGGGTTTGCAGGTGTGTTTCAGCCATTGCTTGTCCTGCTCCCACCCTGCAACTAGGCCAGGTGCCTGAGCACTTTGGAAAACGCAGGGGTTCCTGACCCCAATCCAGGTAGTAAGCAAAGCCCTGAGCTGACTGAGCCCGCCCTGGCCTCGGGGAGCCTGAGGCATGTTGGGGAGAGTGGATCAACGGGTTCTCCACAACAGGGCAGGGACGTGCAGGGCTGCTGGCTGGGGACAAACTGGTTCATTACAGCCCTAATCCTGCCCAGTCCTGAGGTCTGGGACAGCACTGTTGGAGTGGGCAGTACCCATCCTGGTGGAGAAGGATAGCACGTTGAACACCTGGTTCTTGACTGCTCTGGGCTGGACTGAGCCTGAGATCTTTGTCTTTAGTTTGACTCTTTTATTTCGTAGATTTGGAACCGAGTCCCAGAAGGAAAGGACTTAGCCGTGGCATGCAGTGGTCACCGTGATCCCCCAGGGTGCAGACAGGCCCTGGGGAGCCAGGCAGCTGGTCAGCTCAGGCTGTTCCCAGGCCCAGCACCAGGGCCTTGCAGGTGGCGTTAACTAATAGTTGTGTCAAGAAGGCTATGGAAATGGACCTGTGGCAGCTGAGATGGGGAAAAGGGTAGAGGACACGGATTTGGCTCCTTCTCTCCTTGCTCGCCCCTGTGTTCTCCCACTGCACACTGTCTGTGCTGCGCCCTTCCGTGAAGGCCCCACCTTCTCTCTCTCTGCCCTCCCTATCCTGAGGACCCAGAATCAAGGCCCCATAGGAGCGGTCGCCTTCTGGGAATCTTCCTGAACCTTCCACCTCCCCTGTGTTAGGCTATTGATAGTTCCTCTCCTTCAGCTTGGGAATCATCTCATATAGCTTTTCATGGGCTTATATTCATTTCAGCCTTTTATTCATTATCTCTGGTCTTTTGTCTGGTTGCTTCACAAGTGTCTGTTCTCAGTAGCCTACGACATCTTTAAGGGTGCTATGGACTGAATGCCTTTGTCCCCTTAGAACTCGTATGCTGAAGCCCTCACCCCCAATAGGACTGCACTTGGAGACTGGTCCTTTAGTTAGGGGGTAATAAGGTTAAATGAAGTCACAAGAGTGGGACCTTGATCCTTATAAGAAGAGACCCAGAGAGCTCGCTCATTCTGCATGCGCACAGAAGGAAGGCCATGCAAGGACAAGGCAAGAAGGCGGCCGTCTGCAAGACAGGAAGAGTCCTCTCCAGAAACCTTGTGGACACCTTTATCTACTTCCGGCCTCCCCAGCCCTCTTGGGCCCCTACCTTTGCAGTGAGGACCAGTGCAAAGAGCCCAGAATTTAGACTTGTTCAGACCTCTTCCTCTCGTTAATGAGACTGTCCCGAGCCTCAGTGTGCCCATCTCGGCAATGGGAGGGTGAAGATAGAGGCGAGCAGCTCAGGTACTCCTAGGCACAATAGCAGTTTTCCAGCCTTTTCTTCCTGACTTAACCTTGAGCTCATTAAAAATACTCAGTGTCAGGGCTAAACATTTCCTCCCATGAGCTAAGCAAACAACATGGAGACTTTTCCTGGGAATAGTAGGATAATGTGAGCATCAAAATCGAGACCCTGCCTCATGCCAGCAGATATTCATTCATTCTTGAGGGCCTCGTTGAGGTTCCCAAAACCATGGAGCCAGAGATGGAATCTGAGCCTGAAACAGTCTCAGAGCCGATGGCCTGGGGGTGAACCACAGCCAAATGGACAGGGTGGGGTGGGTCCTGAAGCTGCAAGCCAGGGAGGGTCAATGAGCTCTGTTTTAGGTGGGAGTTGCTTGCATTTGAGTGAGTGATGGGTTGAAAAGTTCCAGAACCTTGCTATCCAAATCAGTAGCCTCTTGCCACATTTAGCTGTTTAAATTTAAATAATTCAGTTCTTCAGCCTCACGAGCCACATTTCAAAGTGCTCACTAGCCAAATGGGGCCAGTGGCTATACAACGAGACAGTGAGGGTGTGGACTATTTCCGTCATTCCAGGAAGCTCTGCTGAACAGCCCTGTTTTAGAAGGTTGTTTGGGCTCAGTGAGAGAGAATGCTGGTTCATTTTGGCAGTGGCTATCCTAACTCAGTGTTGGACAGAGTAGGGTCACACCTGGCCATATTTGCCATTGGAGGGCAGGGGCTGGGGGTACAAGCCATGGGCCTCTAGACAGAGCAGTTTTGAGGATAAGGTTGGGCCTGCAGTGGCAGAGCTGGCAAGAGTTGGCTTCATTCTGAAATCCCAGCTACTCCCAGACTTAGCTCTTCAACTTTCTGCTCAGGCACCACCACCTCCGGGATGCCTTCCTGAGCCCCAGACCCCCAGCATTCCCCAGTTGCCCTCTTCTGCTCATTCCCTGCATTACCCGCCTTATGTAAACGCATTTTCATATCTGCCTCCTCAGCACTCACAGTGCTGGGCTTATGGAACCATGGTGGACAGGGCAGTGGCTTGACAGAACTGGAGCCACAGTTCTCCATAGCAGGCCACATGTTCTGACAGGGAGGCACAGGACATGCCCAGGGTCACCGGCTTGCTGGGAGTCGAGACTCACACTTGTTCCTGACTCACAGCGGAAAGCTCTTTCAGAAGGATTAGAGGGGAGGCCCAACATGCTGGGCAGGGCTGAACAGGCCAGGCCCTGAAATGCTGCTGCCCAGGCTCTGGGCTTGGGCATCTAGGACTCCTGGGTTAGTATCCAAAGCTGACAAATGTCACAGGCCATTTCTGTTTTATCTGGTTTACACTTTGCTTAACCCATTCCTGACCTCACTTCACTGGCAGCCCAGGGAGCTCTGGGGAGTCCCACGGGTCCTTAGCTTGTGCCTTCCTTGGCGTTCCAGACACTGATCCTGTGAGTGGTCACACACACAGATACCCCTTGCCATTTAGGAAATCACCCCTAAGACTCAAGACACTTGAGAACTCCAGGGGGAACTCTGGGGGGTCTGAGAAGGGAACACAGGGTATTTATAGGTCAGAAGTGTTTTCTTTGGCCCGCCCAGTCTGTTTTTCAAGAATTACACCAACATTTCAACATTGAGATAGATCTCAAAAATCTGGATTTCCATCTTTTCTTGAAAAATTGGAAGCTCTTGCAATTCAGGGCCCACACGATAACAGCTTATCAGAGCTGAGTGGCACCTGCTCCCATTTCAGCAGGGAAGGAGTCCCCTGTTCCTGGCAGCCTCAGTTACTTCCACACCCAGGTGTCCTCCCACACTGAGACCAGGTACTGGGCTCATTTGTCGTCATGCTGCTACTGGCTTGTTTCTCCCTACTATTCATTCCCAAAAGTGCAAGGAAGGAAAACAGACTGAAAGGGCTACACATTTCTTGGTACAAATGAAGACTGTTCCTGGGTATTTAATGTGGAAAGCATGTCTTACTCCTGGTTCTCTTCAGCCCAGGATCTTGCAGGCCTTTGAACTAGGACCCCTGTTCTAGACATTTCCAAGCCCTTCCTTGATTGAGATCCTTTCACCATCCTCTCTCTAACCCCCTTTTGTTTCTTTTCCCTGGGGGCCCTGCAGAAACACAACTCTCCAGCTTGGGAGACTCAGGCAGATTTCGCTGACTTGGTAAAGACGATGGCGGCTGGGCAGAACTCCTCTTGGGGCTTCTGACTGTCTGGAGGGACATGGGGGCTGGAGGCTGTGTTGGTGCTAGTCTGACATCACCGAACTCACGGGCTTCGGTTTCTGGATCCTGCATCCCAGAATCTGCTGCCCGCCTCCCGCACCGTGGATCTCAGTGGGTGGAGCCTGAGCCCAGCTTCCCCACCCTGAGAGAAGAGGAGACTCAGGCAGGAGCAGAGAGAGGTGTGCAGAGATCGAACAGCATGATCTTCCATGAGTTGCAGGACCAGATCTCCGTGCAGCCAAAGTGATCTGCTTAAAACATAGACCCAATCTATTGCTCAGACATTTCAAAGCCTTTTTTTTAATGGGTCTCAGGTGCACAGAATTTGATTACTTGTCATCCTTGGTTCGTGACATACTTATTGATCCTGCTTTTACTTTCCTCTTGTTTATTCTTTGAATAACAGTACCCCCCACTGCAACCATGACATTGATAACTGCCAGCGACCCACACTTGTCCTTCCCTTGACTCTTACAGTTTTGTCCCTGTATAAATCTGAAAAGGGTATCTGGCTGCGTGTCATCTTCTGGGGCTTGATTCTTTCTACTCAGCATTTCATTACAAACTGTAGAAGATATTCAGTGTTTCCATGGCTGTAGATGATTCAGCCACACTGCCATGGTATATTTTTCTTCCTTGAGTTGGGGATCTCCCCTGCCTGGATCTCTTCCTACAGGCCTCAGCTTCCATATCTCGCCCCGAACCCTTCCCAGGACCCAATCTAAGGGAGGCCTATGTTGCTCCCTATCCAAACCCTTCCTTGTTTCACAGCCCTTAGCGCAATAGACTATGATAATGCTGTGTGCTGGTTTTTGCTGGGCCCCACACTCGGCCTCAGCTCAGGGTGTTCGAGTGCCCAGCTAGCTGCAGGACCCACCCCCCATGGAGAGGGCAGAGCTCAGGCAGGCTTGGGTGGACCAAGGTGTGCAAAACAGTTCTTTGGGGAAAGCTTAAGCTGCTAGACTTATAGGAATTGGGGGACATAGGAAGCCACCCAGGAGATTTTTTTTAAGAAGGATGTTCCTGGCAATTTTAGTCATAATAGCCCCAAACTGGGAACAACCAAATGTCATCAATAAAAGAAAGGATAAAAAAGAATATAATACATATAAACATGAATATATATCCATTAATAAAAACAACTCCAATACATAAAATAAATCAGATTCATCTCACAAACAGTACATGGAACAAAAGAAGCCATACACAAAATCGTGCATATTGTATGCTTGCATGCTCAAACAAGCAAACCAAAACCTGTGCTAATAGAAAGTGAAGGAGGGGTCGCCTCTCGTTGGGTGTTGGGACTAAGGGACAGAGAAAACTGCTGTGAAGAGGAATGTTCAGTGGTTAAATGGGGGTATACACTTGTCAAAATTCGTCAAAGTGTACCCCTAAAACCTGTACTTTTTATTACAGTAAATTATGCCAGAGTTTTAAAAAAAATTGGGAGGGGGGGATGATATCTGGAAGAAGTAATAATCCAAACCCAGATTTGATCTCACGAAAAGCATTTCTCGCCTGGAATGACTAGTGTCTTTTGGGAGCTGCTGCTCGCCATTAGCCCAGCAAGCGAGATGCCGCCACAGGCATGGTTGGGAATCCTTTCTCCTCATCCATCTTCACATCACCTCCTCACTGACTCTGCCCTCTCAAGCTCTTGTTTGGAGAATCCCTGAGGCCCACCCTTTGGCGTGAATCCTGTGGCCACCTCCAAGTGGACCACCCAGAACATTGGCTCAGCTGTGACAGGAAGACCCAAAGAGGATGGGAAGAAAGGCTTGGGCTTTTCTTCTCTGCTGTGAAGCAGCAGCTGCATGGGGCGTGCACACATAGTACGTGTGCAGCCAGTGAACCCCACACACTGACCATACCTGGGAACCAGCGCCCAGGTAAGACCCAGAAGAGAAGGTTCCCAAGATTCCAGAAGGTGCCCCGCTACCCCCTTTCAGCCATCACTCCCTCTCCCGCACGCTCTCCCAACATCTGTTGCCTCGAAGTGATTCTGCCAATTTTTTAAGCATTTTTCGTGCCAAAACCAGGACAGTCCCAGGCAAACCAAGAAAGTTGGTCCTCCCAGTCTTCTCCCCTCTGGCATCGAAGTGAATGGACATTGCCATGCCCAGCTTAAACATACCACCCTGGGTGCCAGCATTGCTGGGGGTGGTAGTGCTTCAGACTCAGGAAGCAGCTTGCTCCCAGAAGTCTTATAGGCATTCTCAGTTTTGTCTGACTCTCTGCTGCATCCAGTGGGGTGGTCGCCTCCATTTTATGACTCAGGGTGCTGAAGTCCCCAGGCTTGGTTTAATGGTTACAGAAGTGGAATAAATGTGAATAGCAGTTGGGAGAGGGTGGGTCTCCCCCTGTCTCAGAGGGCCAGAAATGCCATCCCCACAGCTGCCTTGGGCAGTCGGCAGACATAGAGACAGCAAGGCAGGGATAGACCTAGGAGGGGCAAGCAGAGGCTCCTTAAATGAGCACTGCCCACGGTGGGCCACCAGAAGTTGGCGGCAGATTCACTATGCCAAACCCCTTGGTTAGTTGAGGCAGCTTGCCAGTGACCTCTCCTCGCCAGGAAGTCCCAGGCATCCAGCAAGGGAGGCTGGCCCCGCATCTCCCTGGTTTTCCAGCTTTAGCTGTGCACCCTCAACAGGCCTACTGGGGGCTTCTTAGAGTTCACCAGGTGAGTTCAGTACGCAGCCACGGCTGAGAACCAGTGCTTTAAGCAGTAAGGAGCTGGGGCTTATGCAGTATTTTTGCCCACCGACCCTGTTCTCACTGTGGAAAGAGGTGATGGTCCTACTGGACACCTTCTCTGTCATTTTTCCAGCTGGAGCAAATATCCATGTGTCCCTGAAGGGCAGAATTAAGACTATCCAGGTGTCAGGTAAAAGGAGGCTACATTGATAGAGCTTTCTAGAAATAAACCACCCCAGGATGGAATAAATTGCCTTGCAAAAGAGTGAGCTCCCCCTCCCTAGGGGTATGCAAATAGAGGCTGGGTCACCGTCTGTCTAAGGTTCCATTACTGAAGGAAGCAGTACACAGTGGCCTCCCAGCTTGGTTCTGGGCCTCCCTGTGCACTGCCTTTCTGTCTGGATGACTCCAGGAAGGTCTCCTCTTTGTGGTTTTGATGGGGAACCTGTGGTAAACTGTTCCACAAATTAAATAAACCCTTGCAATTCTCTTCTCTCTGCTGATTTATCTGGTTCATAAATCTGAAATCTCAGAGTGGATTTGCTGGATGAGTTTACTTGGAAATGGCCCTCCCTGACTCCAGCTCCCCTTCTCCGCCCTCCCTGGTTTAAGGTCCGTTGCTGGAACAGGGCTCCAACTGGCAGGGGCACCCAGGATGCCCGTGGAGAGGCCCATGCAAGGGCCTCGCTCTGTTGGGTTAGGAATCTGAGAGTAAACAGATCGAGTTTCCAGTGTCAGCCAGCCACAGCAAATGAAAATGAGAACGTTCTCTGAGATGACTCAGCCTCTCGGCCCCAGGGTAGGGGCAGCCCCAGGCCTTGGCTCTGCCCAGGTGGTCGGCTTCAGGCCAAGCCTAAAGGGAGCAGCAGTGGCTGTTTAGAGTCAGTACTGGTGTGCAATTACGGTTCATCCCGTCAGGATGAGGGCACATGCTGCCCTCTCGGTTATCGGACAGGTTGCTGTCCTTGGTTTCCTCATCTGTGAAACGGGGATCAACAGTTACACTCTCAGAGGGTGAATGTGAGAAATGAGTCCAAGACATTTCCAACCAGTGTAGGCAGAGAAGTGCAAATCTGAAGCTTTGGGGAGAAAGCATGGATCACAGTGGCCGGAACCCTGGGAGTGAGAGAACTGGTGGGGGAATGTGTCATGGGAGGCCCCCTTGAGAGCTGCCTACACGAGAGGTCACTACAGGAACAAAAGAGGAGTGTCAGCGTCAGAAGTTGGAGGAGGTCATGTGGCGTCCAGCCAGTAGGTCAAGGACAGGAGTATGTGCGGGAAAAAGCCATCAGGTTTGGCTGGAGGTCATTGGTGAGCTGAGCAGGATCCGATGGAGGGTCAGGGCCAGCTAGTAGCAGTGGCTGGAGGGTTGTTGGTGAGCAGCTGGAGGCCTGTCTGGTGGTGAAGGGGAGGGAAGAAGGTGGTGGCCTAAGGAGGAGATGGGGATGAGGGAAACTTTTTTTAGGTTGGAGGAAACTCGAGCCTCTTCTTGTTGTTAAGACAGAGAAGCCAAGTATGAGAGCAGCGCCTGTGGGAATGGAGACAAAGAAAGTTGCCTTGGTACTGTTTTTCTGAGGCCAGAGAGAAGGGCTAAGATAGATGAAAAAGCAGAGATGTTTTGAGAGGGGGGCCTCACCAGTTGGTCTAGATGTTAGGAAACTGGAAGTGCAGGTTTGGGTTCAGATTGAGTGGGAGCACGACAGAGAGACACGGGAAAGAAGGAGGGTGAGCTGATCCTGCAAGGCGGGGTGAGCAGGAGCCAGGCCCTAGAAGGATTTCCGAGTGGGAAGTCATTGCTGAGGAAGATGGTGCTGGATGGGGGGTCATCTAAGGATGGGGTCAGCCAAGGAGGCCACCCAGGATGCCCTGCCCCAGAGCCAGCAGTAGACGGTACAGAATTGGAGTGGCCGCAAGAGATGAGAGGCACTTCTCATGTGACCCAAGAGCCAGGGGCACTCAAGGAGTTGCCTGGCAACAGGACAAGTCCACACCGTACCCCAGCTTGACCCCAAAATCCTGTAATAGCAGCCCTCTAGGGACTGTCAGTTCCCAATTAATAGTGTCAAGGACTTGGGAAGGGGGGTAAGGGCAAGGACTACAGGTTGCTTTAGGGTCGTGTATTTTGATGATTGTTTTCAGTGTGCTGATAAAAAACTGTTTGCCTCCTAGGAAGGATAGGAGATTGTGTGTCTGTGTGTGTCCTCGCTGCAGTGTGAGGAATGGGGGAAGCTGAATAAGCTTCTACTTATGTCAGGAGAAAGCCAGGGGAACATCAGTGCCATTATCCTACTTGAAAGGAAGGAAAGAAACTGGTGTCATTGGAGCATCCATGTGAGCCTGATGCTTATATTGTCTAAAAAGAGATGCTAGCCTCTCCCCTGGACCAGTGATCAGTGTTATGCTCCTCTTTACAAATGGGGAGACAGGCTCAGAGGCTGTGTAAATGTCTGAGGTCAGGGGGCTGATGCCATTACTGAAACTCCAACCCAGGACCCCTGACTCCAATTAACTGTTACTACAGCACCATCAGAGTTTGATAGAGGATGAACAGTGGGGATCAAGTTGAGGAGTAAAGGTACATCTGTGGAGCCAAGTGAACCCCCAAATCACTGACCCACCAAAGCCAAATCGAATGGCTCAGATGGTGGAGATTACAGCCTTGGTACCACTCCTGCCCATTCATCCTGGGACCCTTGCCTGATTCTGGCCCCTGTACTTCTCTCTGGCCACCTCCTCGGAGGGGCTCTTTAGCCACATTTCCTACACCTGTCTGCAGCCCAGTGGCCTGCCCCACCTCCAGTTTTGTGGCTGGGGCCTCCACGCCCTTCTGCTGAACACCAGGCCCATTCACCTGCTGCCCATACTCCCCCTGATCCATGTCCCCAGAGAACAGTGTGGGACAGGAGTATGGCCCCTCACCTTTGCCCCAGGGGCCTCTGCTCAGGTTTATAACCCTTACCTATCCAGCATCCTTGCACAGCCTGCCTTCATATGTTTATCTAACTAATCAATGTTAATAATGTAATCAGTTTATGTGAAGCCAGAACAGAATAGGATCTAGACAATCCCCTACATGTAACCAGAGGTCTCCCCGGTCCCCCACTCATGCTCAAGGGAACCTGTGTCCTTCTTTGCTTCCTTTTTATGTAGTTATGTTGCAACTACATAAAGTCTTAAAGGTGATTTGCTGCTTTTATTCTCTAAAAGGACTGCCATGCTGTACATAATATTTGAGGACTTATTTTACATCTAGTATTATATTGCTGAGACTCATTCATATTTTTGCAAGTCACTGTAGATTGTTCATTTTGACTACTGGGTAATAGTCTCCTGTCACTGTTGTCTTCTCACAGTGATGGGCATCTGGGTAGTAGCCAGGTTTTTGTTACTGGGAAAAGGCCGTTATAAATTCTCTTGTCCAAGTCTCCCATTACACATGTGTGAGAGGGTGAATCCTTACCAGGGAAGAGCTGTGTCATAGGGAATATGCCGCAGACCACATCTGCCTCCAAGTGCCCCCAGCTTAGAGATTGCACAGCACCGTGGACCCGAAGCAGTAACTGCCTTAACTGAAGCGTCAGTTTTCCTGTCTGTGACATGGGAGTGATTAAAGATTCTACACATTTATTCAGTTAGCACTGATTATGCACAGACCCTCTGCTAGGCATGGGGGACCTAGAAGAGGAAAGCTCAGCCCTGTCTTCCAGGAGCAGATATCTCAATAGCGAAGACACACCTAGAAATGGATAATCTCTGCAGCACAGTGGATAATTCCCCTCACTGATGGGTATGAGAGTATCCTGGGACGGGAGCTGGGCTGGGCTCATTGGTCCCTGGGTGTGACTGATTGTACTTTTGGGAAGATTTGGGGTGGGGGCCACAAGGAATGGGGAGATCAGAAATCAGGCAGAGATCGTTGAACACAGAGAAGCCTAGAGCCTATAAGCAGAAGGTGTGCTCCCATCTGGAAGCCCTGAGTACAACCCAGACAGGAATGCTGCTGGGGACATCCCCAGGCCAGCTGCTCCACCTGTGTCAAGTGACCACATATGCTTAGGCAGAGTCTCGAGCACCTCCATGTAGGTTCAGTACCTCCTTAAATCCTAAACAGTACTGCAAGGGAGGCATTTCCAAACAGATAAGGAACCTGGGGGCAAATTGAGGACCAACAAGTTGTTCCAGCCTTATCTTAGGTGGGTAATAAAGCCCAGATCAACACTTAGGACTTTTCCATCTCAGTCCCTGACAAGGAAGAAAGAAAACCACCAGTCAGCACCTCATATGTGTCCTGTTCTTAGGTATGTATTTGCAAAGCAAGAGGCTGGCCTTTCCCAGACTGTGTTCCTACCCTGGCATGACCCTCTGACTCCACCTGGCTGCCCTAGGGCACTGGGTGGGGCAGCCCTTCAGCAGCTCTCCTGTGGCCTGTGCTTTGGCCCCTGGGGCAATGCAGCCCCAAGTCTCCACAGAGGAAAGAGTAGAGGTGAGTAATTTCTGCCAATTCAGAGTCCTGCCTCTGCCTGCTGACCTCTCTCCTGCCTCCGACCACAGTGTTGGCCATGCAAGACAGTTGTTCCTTGCCATGGCCTCACGTTTCTCCCCAACCTTACCTCCCCCAATTTGTTGAATATCGTTTCCTGGCCACAAAAAGACCCACGCCTACCACCAGCAGCCCGGTCCAAGCCACCAGCAGCTCTTGCCAGCTCCTTAAAGAAGAAGAATAACCTCCCAGTCCTTACAGTGGCCACAAGGCATTATCCCTCCCCTGTTAGCTCTGATATCATTGCCTGTCATTTCCCACCCAGTCGTCACAGTGGCCACAAGGCTTCCCCCCAATCCCCCCTCCCCGTTACCTCTGATGTCATTGCCTGTCATTTCCCCAACCTGCCACTCAGGCACTCTGACCTCTGTCACTCCTGGCATGTGCCCACCTCAGGGCTTTGCACAGTCTCCTTCCTCTGGCCTCCCTGGGCCAACAGCATACCCACTCTTCTACCCCCAGCAGGTCTTGTGGGGAACTTCCCTTCCCTACTTGACTTTTTATTTATTGTGGCCAGAACACAAAATTTATCATCTTAACCATTTATAAGCGTGGCATTAAGTATATTCACGTTGTTATGCAACCTTCCCCTCCATCCATCTCCAGAACTTTTTCATCATTTCAAACTGAAACTCTACCCATTAAGCAATTGCTCCCCATTTCTCCCTCCCCCAGCTACTGGCAACCACTCCCTGCTGTGTTTTTAAATTACAATCTCCTATTCTGCCAGCCCTTGCCCCTCCTGTACTTTGTTCTGCAGCATGCACCACCATCTGATAGAGACCCACCATCTCTTTTATTTGCCCCCTCCCCACATGTAAACTCTCTTTGTCTTATTTAAGGTGTGTCCCTAGCACCTGAAATGGTATCTGACTAGTTTGTTGAATGACTGATCTAATCACTGCTTTAGGATGTTGCCTGGCTTTATCCAGACCCTACTGATTCTTTCTGCCCTACCCATCCCCTTTTTGTGGTCCTTACCCCTAGAATTTACAGTGGTATTGCCCACACTGTCTGATTCTCCTGGCCTCCCATGACATAAGCAGATTTTTTTTTTCTGTCTTACCAGAAAAAACCTCCCCTTCAGTGTTGCCCTTCAGATCACTGAACCAATGCAGGCCTTTTTTTCTAACTACAACTTGAAACAGCTGCCTCAAGTTGCTAAAGACAGTAGAAATGAAATGTAAATAACACGAGAGATCTATTGACCCAGGAGAAACAGATGAAAATGCTGCGGCTGGTTCAGAGAACAAAGCCTGACACACACTGTCTACCCCCGGAACGAGTGAGGCTCGCACCCTGAGTGCTCGGTCACTCACCGTATATTGTAAAAGGCTGCATTACAGAAAAGCAGCATCTGGGGCCAGCAGGGCAGGGCAGGTGGTCTTCGGAAGCAGGTCAGACCTTGGCCCTTCCATCTCACGTGACATCCTGCAGAGGAAGATGGGGCTAAACCTCCCTCATTCCAGACTGTATGGGCTACACTTCGTGAGAAACACTGGCTTTGTAAGCTGGTGCTGAAATTCAGAATGGGCTCATGGACATTTAGAGGCCCTACTTGAATGAAGGAATGAGAATGCTTTGTAAACAGGTGCTAGGAGCTTATTCTTAGTCCTGTTTGCAGGGCCCATTGGGTTTGTGTGAAGGTTCAGGGTACATTTCAAAGCCCAACTGCCCAGGCTCTAACTGCAAAAGTGTAGACTTGTTCTGTGAAGAGCCAGCAGGTGACCTCGGCAGGGTCTGCCTGGCACAGGGCATCGTGACCCTGCAGGAAGCAGGCCCCAGTCCCAGATGAGTCTGGCCCACAAAGCTGGCTCCACTTCTCAGAGACCTGGGTTCTCTGCATGGGATCCCATATACAGGCAGCCTTTGCTGAGCCCTGACTACATAAGGGGGTCTTCGTGGTGTCTAAGAACCAAGAGGAAGGGAGCGCAGCCCAGCCTAGCAGGAACACCGCTCAGCTGGCAGGTGAATGGAGAAAGCGAGACAGATGCTGATGGGAGCTCCCACCTGATGGTGATATGTCAAGCCACCCCCGGGTGGTTCCCCAATGAGGACAGTCCCAGTGCTTGAAATGCTGAATATCCGTGAAGATTGCTGAGGCCTCAGTGTGATGTGTCAGGGAGCTGGGACCAGGTGGAATGAGGCCCAGGGCTGCAGATTTGGCTCCAACACAGATTTTGTGGCAGTGTCGGGCTGGGTTCGTCTCCTCAGTCATAAACCATCACCCCTTCCCTGGCTAGCCAATGCATTGAGAGCTTACCATAGTCATCCTGGGTATTCATTCATTTATTCTTCAACAGCAACCCTATGAAGTAGATACTGTTATCATCTGCATTGTACACATGAGGAAACCGAGGCACAGAGATGTTAAGTAACTTGCCTAAGGTTACACAGCTATTAGCAGCAACATTGCTTCCATCCTACGGTCCATAAGAACCACAGAGATTTGAAGGTGGTAGCTGGAATCTTCCCCCAAGCCAAAAGGGCAGTCTAGAGTTCCCTCAGTTCCTCTGGGCATGCTCTGTGTTGGCCATGAGGCCCTGAACAGACATGGGCTTCCTGGCGTGGCCTGTCCTCGTCCAGTACTCGTGCTCTGTTCATAGAGCCTAGGGATGCGTTGGCACCACCTAGACAGGAAACCTGCATGATTGTGGGGGTGTGTCCTGAACCACAATGAGCGAGGGCTCTCCTCAGAGCTGCTGTCACCCAGTGGCCCTCTTTCATTGCTCAGGGCTCTAGAGTTTTGTATCCCATCTGCCTGACTGCCTGCTCCTGCAGGACCTGTCAGGTAACCATTACACACAATTGGCACAGGTTGTGTACTGCCCAACTCTTCACATAGACTGTGAAATGAGCCCTCTCCCCAGAGCGGTGATGCACCAGCTTCCTGGATCTCTGGGCAGCAGATCTGTCTTGGGTTCTGATTAGAGCTGGTTGGGGGTTTTGCCTGCCCTTGAAAGGTGTTTTTCAGACATTCAGTGGTTCTGGAATCATCTCTCCATGACTTGTTTGCCAGGCCCCTTGAGGTCCACCCTGCTGTGGAGCTGTCAGGGTTCCAGGTGGCTTATGCACTACCCAAGCTAGAACTGGATGAGAACTAGTTCACCTTGAACCTGCCCCTCATTGTGCAGAGGAATGAAGCAGCCCAGGCCTCACCAGCCGCAGAGGCCAAGTGGGGATTGGAAGCCAGGCTTCCTGACTCCAGGACCATGGTCTTACTCCCCCAGGCTTCTCTCTCTTCTCCTGTTTCATCCTGTTCCTAAGGACCATGAGAGCATCTAGAGGGCAAACAGACCTTCTCCTACTCGGGTTTCCTAACAGCACTTAGCAGCAGGCTGGGTAATTGCTGGCTTTTGGTCCTCTTCTCTGCTCCTTACAGAGTACAGAGAGGCCACAAACAGTGGGGGCCTGGCATTTGGGATGTGGATCTAGCCATGACTCATTAGAGAGTTGGGACTGGAGACTCTAGTGTCTCCTAGAGGCAGGATAAGCCAAGGCAGGGCAAGCAGGGTTTGTTCTGATTAGGGCTTCTCTGGCTTTGGAGGTAGATATGTGGTTTTGGTCACTTTTTGCTCATCAATGAGTGTTGTCCAGCCAGTGTCAGTACTAGGTGTGTGTACAGAGAACTCACAGTCCTTGCCTATGAGAGTTTACAGTCTACTGGAAGAAACAAGTATTATTTATAATCATGGAAAGTATTCGGGACCATCATGCACAGTTTGCACAGGTTGTGCACTGCTCAACTCTATAACTTCACATACACTGTGACCTGAATGAACTTTCCCTTAGAGTTGTGATGTAGCATCAACCCAGCTGCCCACAGTGGCTCTAGCAACCTCTCATAGACACAGTGTGAAGCTATAGGCTGTCAAGGGAGGACCCCCCCTGTTGTGGGAGGTGAGGAAGAAAAGTGGCTGGTGCCCGTCAGAAATGGTTTTACCCCAAAGAAGATGCTTAAACTGGGTCTTGAAAGGTGAAACAGATCACATCAGCGACATATTTATATCCCATTTACACAGAGGCCAGTGTTGCCTTCTGTCGGTGTTTGCCTCCCAGATGATTTATATAGTCTATTTCTGGAGCATCCCTCATAGCTGAGAGGGCACTGAGAGCAAATGCCGGATCTGTTTACCTTCACATGGCTCTCTTGGATGCTGGGTGGCCACTCCTCAACCCAGTGAATACCTGCTGATGGCATTCTGGTGATGGGGTGAGGGGAGCCTTCTGAGGCTCTTTCTGAGTACACAGGAGTCCCCAAGAAGGAACTAGGCCAGACCAGCAATTGCCACTTACTAAGGTGATAATTTACCATTGTCCCAAGCAATTACAGATTTCATTTGTCCAGGCAATAGTTGCAAATTGGATATGGACGGGCAGGGACAAAGATGTCATTTGAAAACCAAAGAGCTTGAGGGGAATGGAAGAGTGTGTGCTATTGGTTGAGCAGAATGTGAGAAGGGAAGAGACTAAATGCCTTCTTGTTTACAATTCTGACACAAGCTTTTTCTTTAAATTCAGGTTCATTGAGGTATAATTTACATATAGTAAAATTCACTCTTTTTAAAAGGGTACAGGTCTGAGTTTTGACAAACATATGTGATCTTTAACCACCACTATCCTCAAGATAACAGACAACTTCCATCATCTCAAAAGTTCCCAGGGATCCCTCTAAAGCCAACCCCAGCCCAACCCCTGGCAACCACAAATCTGTTCTCTGGCTTGACAGGTTTTTTTCCTCTTCCAGAATGTCATGTAAGTGGAATCATATAGTAATGTAACCTTTGGAGTCTGGCTTTAACTTGGCGAGATGCAGTGAGATTCATCCATGTTATTGCACTATCAGTAATTCATTCCTTTTGATTGCCGACCGCTACCCCATGGTGTGGATGTGCCTTAGTTCATCCAGTCCTCCAGTTGAAGGGAGGACATTTGGGTTGTTTCCAGTTTGGGGTGATTACAAATAAAGGCTGTAAACCTTTGCATACAAGTCTTTGTGTGCACGTATGTTTTCATTTCTCGTGAGTAAATACCCAAGAGTGGGATTTGCCAAGTCGTGTGGTCAGTGTATGTTTAACTTCATGAGAAACTGCCACACTGTTTTCCAAATGGCTATACCGTTTCGCATTCC
>NW_006441386.1:5475896-5483919 GCF_000325575.1 Pteropus alecto
GCTGCTCTTGTTCAAGAATAAAGTAAAAAAGGTATGCAGAGCAGGGCAAGCAGGAGAGGAGGGTCAGGAGAAGAGGGGTTTGTGTGGACATTCCAGCCCCCGTGTCTCCACAGCACTGCGTCTCCTTCAGGACTCCTTTTCCATTGGAATCTTTGTGGAGGTGATATCCGTGCCCTTGCTGGGGTTACCCACTGGGCCTCTTTCTGTTACGGCTGATTCGATGAATGGGTTTTACACACTGGGCATGTATGTAGCCCATTGCGGGGCCTCGCGCTTGAGAGCAGTGATGCCAGGAAAATGACCGTGGGCAGTATGCTGCATGCCAGTGTTTATGTACACCGTTTCTCCCTGTAGCGGTTCCCAGGGTATTCTGGGGGCCAGTCTGGCTGGATGGGGGACAGGCAGGCATTGAGGCATGGCAACCCCTCTTACTCTATGATGGAAAGCCTGTGTGCTCAGGGTTGAGACCAGCAGGGATGAGATACAGAGGGATAGTGATTGCCGGTTCTTGGCCTTGACTAAATTGATGGTCTTTTTTGTTTGGGGGTGGGGGTGGGGGTAAACTATATTGCCCCTGGCTAACAGTATTACCAAATTAGACATGTGGCAGTTCAGGGACCCATGTCCCAAAACTTGCACAGATGGTCACACCTCTCTCATGAAAGGAAGAAAAAGTGCCCTGAAGGCTGGGCGTCAGTTGGGTCATGTGAATTAGACCTCACGTGACAGTGGGAGCTCTCCAGTTGGTGAGAAAAGGCACCAGGACTGTGGTGCGGGGGGTGGGGGGGTGCGGTAGGCACTGACAGAGGCCTGGGAGTCAGAATGTAGGGGGCCCATGGAAAAGACAGTTCATTCGCATGATCCCTGCCAAAGCCATCCTTTAGCCACTTCCTCCCTGAGAAAAAGTGGGGTCTAAGATCCATGGGTCTGTATGGGACCCTAGAGGCTGGCCAGCTCAAGGGTCCCCAAAGATTGGGGGGTGCAGAGGAGACGATCACCATCTCTAGGCCTTTCTGAGACCTAAGTCAGAACTGGAGGGGTATGGAGGGAGAGATAAGCAGCTTACTGGAGGTCGGCCACAGCCTGGGGTCAGAGCTCCGGTAAACTGAGTTATCTCCTTCTGGGTTACAGGGTAGATGGCTGCCATGGTGTCCTGTCGAGACTAATGTGGGACTAACGTGATATTCTGTGTGTGTCTGTCTGTCCATTCACCTAGGTGCAAGTTCTTCAGTCTGACTGAGACGCCAGAAGATTACACCATCATTGTTGACGAGGAGGGGTTCCTGGGTAAGTGCTTCTCTCACCTGGGACTTGGCTCAACTGTGTCCTGTGGTCAGCACTGGCTGCCCACCTTCTTATTTCTGCCCCTACATGTTGGTGAGTTAGAAAGTAGGCTGAGAGTCTTCCTTCTCTTCCTGTGTCCTGGCCGACCCCCCACCTCCACCCTTCTGCTTATGAAACTACCCTGGGGAAGGCCCCAGAACTAAAAGGGTCAGTGAGACACAGCACTTACCCAGCTGAGAACTAAAGCAGCCAGGAAGGAAAAGACGTGTTTCATTGAGCATCTACTGTGAATAAGCTGCTTTAAATTGTCTTTAGTCCTTGTTCCCATTGGAGCAAGCCCCAGTTACCATCCTCTCATGATTTTCCTTTACCATTTTTCCATTTTTTCAATTGAGATATATAATTCATGTACCATAAAATTCACCATTGTAAAATACATGACAGTTCAGTGGTTTTTTGATATCCACAAGGTTGTGCAGCCATCACCACACTGATTCCAGAGTATTGTCATCACCCCAAAAAGAAACCCCATTACTTGTTAACAGTCATTCCCCTTTCTCCCCTCACTGTATTCTTTTAGTTTTATTATTAAAGTTTATTGCGTTTTTCCTGCTCTAAAGTAACAGCAAACATTCACTTGTATTGACTGATGCCCTTTAACTTATAAAGAGATAGTGTAATTTGCACAATATCCAAGGGAGCTGGGAAGAGAAAGGGGAAGTCATATGTCCAGGTTCAAAAGCAGCAGAGAGCTTGACTCCCCCCAAAGTTGTATCCATTCTGAACCACTGAGTTACAGTGTTCAAAATGTGCAGAGGATGCAACAAATTTAACATTTGAAAAAAATCCAGTCCTACCTCAAAGACAGATACTAGTAACTTTTTAGCCTTTTCTTTCCCACTTCTTTCTGTGTGCAGGTTGTCTCTTTTTAATTTACTTATGACCATATATATAGAAATGTTTTCACTTAACATTACAACTTAAAATTTCCTGTGATTTCATAGCCTGTCACAGCAGCCCTGTTCCTTTGTGCCTACAGTTAGAATTAAAGTTGCTTTAATTTTTCTCCAGTGAAAAATTTATAAACTCTTTAAATGTATAACATTTATTCCTAAAATGGGGGCTGAGAAATGGCGTTATGGGGTCATAAGTTTATGGTTGTCAATTCGTGTTGAAACCCCTGGGAAGTGACCTCCTCAGCTGCGCTCTGTCACCCTACCCTCACATGCTCCAGGCACCAAGCCAGTGTGAGGGGGTGCCCGGCCCCCCCACATCTCAAGCAGACGGTGTCTTTCTCTGTCTCCAAGGGGACAACTGCGTGGCCAGAGCAGGGACGGGGCAGGCCCCATGGGAGGCCCTGCCTCATCATCTAAGGCACCCACCTAGTCACTCACTCAGATATTTTCCGAGCACAGGAGCCACAGACAGAATTTCTGCCCTAACCATGAAGCACAGCCACATGAAGATTATGGGATGGGCATACAAACACAGTTTCAATTTTTTACGGACACACATGCCTTTACGCAGAACTGCTGAGAATTGTACCTCAGACATAGAAGGAACGCCCCAGAGTATCTATTCTCTGGGACTAGATAGATAGTCACTCTAAACATCCTCCCCAGATGAGACTCACTCTACCTCTCAAGGCAGCAAATAAGAGAACACCATGAGTAGGGACAGAGGGAGGCAGTGGGACCTGGTGAGCCGGTTTTTCAGGTCCTAGAAGGCCATGTTGCAGGATTTGTCAGTAACCAGGGAGCTGTCCTGTGGTGGAGTGGCTGGTTGTCTCAGCCAGCCCCTTGGGTTTCAGGAGGCACTGTTGACTGAGCACCTGGGATGTGGCAGCACCTTGCTAGGCCCTGGAAATGTGCTTGGAATGAGAGACGCCACCTCTTACTCCAAGAGCCTCAGGGTTCTGTGACTGCCCCCTTCCAGGCCAGCAGAGCAGGCTGCTTGAATAACTGTTACTGCCCAAGAAAAATCTGTATACCTTTAAAGTAGTAAGTATCTCTCACAGTCCTATTGTGAAGCTACAGAGGGCAAGTATACAAAATAAGACTCCCCTGAACCCCGCTGAAGAGATGCATCTCCTGCCTGGGATTATTTCAGTGGCCTGAGGGTAAGAAGTAAAGACTATTTTACAAGAGGGAAAACTGACATTAAGATACCCAGAGTCACTGTGCGTGATGGCCCGTTCAAAGCAGGAAATGCCCACAGGGTGGTTCCAGCAGAAACTTCTGAGAAGTGCTGTGGTGGTTCTCAATAGGCCAAGGTCAGGAGCAGCTCAGAAGGGTGGGCCAGCGTGTGGCCAGGGCAGCCCGGGGAGGCTCTCAGAGAGCAGGATTTGGGCTGGGGGCTGCGGTGAGAGACAACGATGCCAAGTTCCACCCTCTCACCTCAGCTCTGAGGGGGTTCCTCTCAGGAGGCTCCTCTTCCGAAAGGGAGTTTGGTCTGTAGCTGCCCCAGTGGGACAGAGAGGGGTGCTGGCTACACCATGTGAAGGATGTCCCCCCTCTCCCAGTTCTGCAAACATTGTTTCTCACCCAAGGTCCTCCATTGGCCACTGTTAATATCAGCCAAGGTTCCTTGCTTATTGTTCATTGGCGATATTGCCAGCATGAAGCTTTCACCATTAGGAACTAGCAGCTATCTGCGGTTCACGTGTACGTTAAATGCTGAGCCTTTCCTGAGAGGGTGGGGTGATTGTCAGTAACAGTAACCAGACAGCTCTCTGTTTAATGTGGAATTTCAGAGGTTCTTAGCTCAAATGGATGCTGTATGTCTGTGTGGCAAACAGAAGGGGTGTGTGTGCATGTGTGTAATTTGATACTTTACATATTTAATGAACACTTAGCTATGTGCAATACTAGATGTTCTCAGAGACCCAAAGTAATATGAACAGGAGCCCCTTCCCTGACCTCTCGGTGGTGTGCAGCATCGTAGGTTTGCAGTTAGAGGGTCTAGTGCTAATCAGGACCTCTTCACTAGCCCCCACCCATCGCAGTCCCTGTACCTGCATCAGTGGGATCTGTGACTCTAGGACAGGCCATGCTGCTTGGGCCATGACTGGCTGAAAGGTGGAAGGAGGATGTTGAGAGGTGATCTCCTGGATTCACGCTGGGGTGAGACGGGAAGACCTAGGTTCAGATCCAGCCTTGCTACTCACTGCTCGTGATTCTAGGCAAGTTGCTCATTGCCCTGGGGCCCTCGTGGCCTCATCCCAAACACAGGATCACCTCCCTCCCTCTCAATTCAGTAAGCCACACTCAGGGTGTACAAGGTGTATAAGTGGACCCACGCCGTTCAAACCTGTGTTGTTCAAGGGTCATCTGTACCTTACAGTGAAAGTGCACATTTTTTAAATTCTTGGTACATTTTACCCAACTGCCACCAGCAGCATAATAACAGAAAGACTCTGGCATTTGATGAGCATTCAGATGGACACCAGGCACTCCACTAAGCACTTGATGGGGATTATCTCATTGAAATCTCCAGGCGTCTTCTGGAGTAGATATTGATTTCATCATTCCACATTTGAAAACTGAAAAGCCAAGGGACAGTGACTTTGCTCAAGGTCACACAGCCAGGATTAAACCCTCCTGCCCTACCCCAGGACTCTCGACCCTGTTGCAGGCAGGGTAGGAAGAACCGAGAAACACAGGCTCTGTGCAGAGGGTGCAGCCACGTAGCACAGGGAACCACAGGTCCTATGGCCCGAACAAGGGACTCTTTGGGAGGTAGGAGGCTCCACCCAGCAACAGAGTTGCCTGACTTTGTGGCCGGAGGGTGGCGAGACACTTACCTCCTCTATCAGGGAGCGTCCTCGGTTCCAAGGGTAATTTTTAGGGTCTTGGACAATGAGCAGTGACAGAGATAATTCATTTCATTCTTGGAATCGGTCCACTTTTCCTATAGGGAAGGGCCAGTTTGCTGCTTCCTGGTGGCTCATCCCCATGGCCTCAAAGCAGCACCTTGAGCACCCCAAGACTTGGCCTAGGGTGAGGTTGGGGCCTAGACAGCCCTTCCTCTTCCCCGGAATGCTGGGGAAGTGTTTAGGGTCTGTGGGACTGGAAGCAGTGAACGCCATGGTCTCCAGCTGCTTTTTCCAGCCGCTCTGACAAAGCTTACCCTGCTGGAAGCCTCAGGGGGTAACCATTGGTCTGGAGCTGACCACCCTCTCATTCCAGGCTTGCCACTTAGAACCTCAAGGGCTTCTATCCAGGGCTGAGAGCCAGGAGCGGGATTATTAAAATTTCAGAGCTGAGCTGGAACTCCGATTCAGGAGAGCATTTTTGTGCTGGTGGTCCTGGGGTCGTGAAATCTCTTCTGACACCCTGATAACACATAGAGAGGCTAGACACGGCCCCCTGAGACCCAGGGCCATTTAAAACCTTTTGTCCTGCTCTTTCTTCCAAACCTTTTCCCTTTTCTGGGAAGCCATCTGCCTCTCCAGCCAGCCTGGCCGAGGACTGGCCCTTCTCAGCCAGCAGGACCAATGGCTGTGGTTACCGTGGTGATGGAAGCTGGGCAGGTGGGAGCCTGGTGGAGTCTCACTCAGTTTCTCCTCAGGTATCGTCTTGCCTGAGGCCAGTACAGCCTTCCCTGGGGCATTATCATCACAGTCCCCTCAGCTCACCATGCCCCTCTTCTTCTTAGCCCTGCCCTTCCTGGAGACCTGGCTCTTCTTCCCATTAGGTGCCCAGGACACAGCATGAAGCTGTCGGACCTGGGCTTGAATCTTGGCAAATCACAGTCCCGTCAGCTCACCGTGCCCCTCTTCTTCTTAGCCCTGGAGACCTGGCTCTTCTTCCCATTAGGTGCCCAGGACACAGCATGAAGCTGTCGGACCTGGGCTTGAATCTTGGCACTGTTATTCCCTAAGTGATCTCAGGCAAATCACTGCCTTCCCAGAGCTCTGGTTTGTGGTGTCTACAGTGGGAATAACAGTCCCACTGTGAGGTAGATTTGAGCAGGTGCCTGTGATGCATACAGAGTCCTGTATGCAGCCTGTGCTTGGCTCTGTGGCTGTGTGTTCGTGGAAACACCTGTATACCCACATCCCATGCACAGGCTACCCTGGGGACTCTCTGCAGGACAGGGTGGACAGGATGGTCTGAACATTGGGATCCAGGCCTTCATGAGCTAGTCAGGGAGACTTAGTGATTACTGCTGCTCTGAACCTCCCCTCCCTTGTCCCTGCTGGTGCCAACCCCCAGGAACCCTGGGCTCTGAGGAGGGACTTTGATGATAATCACAGCCCACCAGAATATGGCATCCTCGAAAGCCTTCCTAGAACAATGTGTTCTTCCAGAGAAGCCTAACGTGCAGGTCTGATTAAACAAGGAGGAAATCTAAGGCCTCTACCCTTTCTTCTCCTGGCCTCTTCTCCACCCCTAGCCTCCTGGGAAGTTCCTAGGAATCTAGTTTGAAAGCCACAGGACCCGTTCTACCAGTGTGAGGTGGTGATGGTAGTACCTGGTACCCAGAAGGGTAGTGAGGACTAAAAATAACAGAATTGTTACTGACTGTTAAGCACTTACTATTTCATGGCTGAGGAAACTGAGGCCCAACACAGTTAAAGCACATGTCCCCATGGTTCTCACCCTGCTGAGCCTCCTGGCACATCCAAAGTCCTCTAAGGGCCTTCCAGGTTCTATCTTCCCAGCATATAGGGCCTTTGAGGCCAATCCTATCTTCCTCTGACTGATGAGGGCGCTTAGGACCAGAGGATGGGGCTGGCCAAGGTCACATAGCTAGTCCCAAGTCTCAGTCCCTTCTCTGTGGCCTGTCCTGCCCTGGGGACCTGAGGCCTGTCAGTCACAGCCCTGCCTTCTGTTTTCCCCTCCAGAGCTTCCCTCCTCGGAGCACCTGAGCGTGGCAGATGCTACCTGGCTGGCCCTCAATGTGGTGTCAGGTGGTGGCAGCTTCTCCAGCTCCCAGCCTATCGGCGTGACCAAAATTGCCAAGTCGGTTATCGCTCCACTGGCTGACCAGAACATCTCCGTGTTCATGCTGTCCACCTACCAGACAGACTTCATCTTGGTAACTGTATCTTTGTGCCCCAGGGCCTTGGGCAACATGGATACCCCTACAGATGTGGTCTGCAAAGTTCTGCGGCCCCCATTCTCTGATCAGATCAAAGAGAGATCAGGGGTACCTCAAGGTCATCAGTCAAATGTCAGCATGGCCTAGGCTGGACTCCAGGTCTCTATTCCCACCCCACCCATTACCTGCCTTTTGTGTCGGACCTGGAGGCCAGGAAGTGAGGGCTGAGGAACCCGTGTGAGTAGGGTACCCTCACAGCTGGACACCTTGCTCCCGACTCCCCACCCCTCCCCTGGGGTGACAGGTGTGTCTGGTCGCAGGACGAGTGGCAGTTCCTCAGTTCCTGGCCACCATGTCATTCATTCTCTTCTCCCATGGGGCGTGGCCACCCTCAAGAACATGGGCCGGGGGAGGGGCACGGACAGGTCTGGGCACAGCACTCAAGAGGGTAGACTGGGTGACGGACTTACACCTCCTGTCTCTCAGTGTGGTGTCTTCTCTCTCCATCATCCCTGCTGCCCGGGAGACATGTGTCCCTGGTCCTAGGCTCCCATCTCCCACCGGGACGGTGGGAGGCAAGGATAGGGGAAGCTGGTTCTTGGGACAGAATCTCAGAGTAAAGGGGGCAGTGCCCCCAAGCCCACTCCTTCCAAGGACCACAGGTCACTCATATCCTCGACTCCCTGTCTCCAGG
>NW_006441386.1:5484637-5503896 GCF_000325575.1 Pteropus alecto
CAGGCCCATGACCTGAGAGTGAACTTGGAGTATCAAGAGAGCTATAGGTGGAGGCTGGAGAAACGACAGGAGCAAGATCTCACAGGGCCTGCAGCAGGGCCTCAGCTGACGGACCTCACCCCTCTTCCTGGGCCTCCACCTAGCCCACAGTGCTCCTCTTCTCCTGGCCTCAGCATCCTTTGTCTTTGTGCTCTCACAGTCCAGAGGCCTGTCATCCACCCACTGTCTAGCCCGAGCAACAGGTTCTGTGTCACCAGCCTGGACCCCGACACGCTGCCTGCCGTTGCCACACTCCTCATGGACGTCATGTTCTACTCTAATGGGTAAGGCCCCCTTGGGTGTGAGGGGCTGCAGGGTGGGCGGAGATGAGACGTGGCTGTGCCGAGGATCCCCGGGCTTATTTAGGAGACAGGCATGCCTGGAGCTGTTCTGAGGGGGACGACACAGCCGTGCCCCGGAAACCAGCCTTTTTCTCATTTGCCCCAAGAATACTTGCCAGTGGCGCTTGAGGCTGCAGCGTTTACCCCAAGATAACTCATGGATTACAGTATATCTATAGTCTTTAGAAACAAATGACATCATTCTATTTATAGCATTCTGTTTTTAGTAGTTTGATCGCTGAAAATGTCAATAATCCTAGGAAACGCAGCATTCCTACACGTGGTGTTAAATGAATGCTAGCAGCAAGCTGCTCAGGAGAAGGGCTGGTTTGGGGTGGTGGGGGACATGGCTCTATCCAAGAGCCCCATTCTGAGAAGGGAAACATTCTTCCTCTGGAACCTGAAAACTTGGCGAAGCCCAGGCACACATGTAGACATCATAAATACCCCCACTGAGCTCTAAGGGCAAGCTGGGAACTCAGGTTTTTTAATTCTGTTGATGACAGGCTTTGCAATTTTCTTCAGAGCAGATTTTAAGTTTAGTCCAGCACCAGGTTGGATGGAGCCACAGTCTGGTGAGCTGTCAGTGATCACAGACTGTGCTCTGAGATGTGAGTCAGCACAGGGACAGAGAAACCCTGCCTGCGAAGGAGCAAATGTAGCCTGTCCTGGGGGCCAACTGGGTCTCCAGCACTAATAAGTGTTGTGCTCGCCTCCATGCATGCCATGGAGTCATCTACATCTCCAGATGAGATCAAGGCAGAGACAGTGGCTCAGGGTTACCCAGCAAGGCAGCATAGGGACCGGGACTTGGCCCTGCTCTCCCAGGCCAGTGCTCTTCCCAGCACCTCATGCTGAGGCCAGTGGGCAAGGCAAGCAAGCCAGATAGGGGTCGAGGTGCAGCGGGTCCCCCATTCCACCTCTCACTAGCACCCCACCCCCAGGGTGAAGGACCCAATGGCTGCCAGCGACGACTGTGGCCACATCCGCTTCTTCTCCTTTTCCCTCATCGAGGGCTACATCTCCCTGGTGATGGATGTGCAGACCCAGCAGAGGTGAGCCGGGCCCGAGGGTAGGGATCGACCTAGGATGAGCCAGGCTCCGTGATGGGCACATCACCCACTTTGTCCCTAATAGGTCTTTACCACAACCCTTCACTGCACGTGAGCTGGCCCCATTTCACAGATAACAGGCAGCTCAGAGACAAAGGCCCTGGGTCATCCGAGTACCCTTTGTCCCTCAGCCCCTTCTCTGGAGCTGGGGAGTGACATCCTGACCAGCCTTAGCAAAGTGGGTAGTTATTGCACAGCCAAGCCCCAGCCTTGCCTTCCCCATACAGAGAAGGCACAGAATGGGCTGAGGGCTCAGGAGTGGTCCTTGGGGTCCCTGAGCTCAGGCCCATGTCTGTCAGGCGGAGCTCAGGCAGCAGGGAAGGTTCCGTGGGCTGCTGGCCAGGGCACACCATTAACGTCAGCCTCCGGGGTTTTTCTCTTGCTCCTTTTTAAGGTTTCCTAGTAATTTGTTGTTCACGAGCGCATCTGGAGAGCTCTGGAAGATGGTGCGGATTGGAGGACAGCCCCTGGGATTTGGTGAGCCCCGTGGGGTTCAACACTGGGGGTGAAGGGGCTGGCATTGCCCAGTGCCTCCAAACACCAGGGCACTCAGGTCTTCCAGAGCCATTGTATGTCTGTACCCTGTGGTACAGGTGGGGAAACTGAGGCTTGGGGAGCATGAGGTCCCTACTGCCTGAGGTCCCTGACCAGTGAGTGACAAGAGGTACGGGCCTCCAGAAAACAGCAGGATCGGCTTCAACCAAAGTGCTCTTATTTTGACCCCACTAGAAAATTAATACCTGCTTAGTTTTAGAACATTGGGGACGTAATAAAGATTGAAGGGGGCAGGGATCACTCCTTAGCACCACTGCTCACAGATATTGACTACTATCATTTTTAATGTTCCCTTCCCATAAATAAATGTACTGCTGAACATCTCACAGTAAGTCTCAGACTCCCGGCACTTTACTTTTTCTGTCCCAGGAAGAAGCACTTCCTCCTCCAGAGCCACAGTGACCTAATCCCACAGGAGGACATTCACAGTAATTCCCTAAGACTCAGTCTAGTGTCAGTTTCCACAATTGCCCCAATAGTGTCTTTGGTAGACAGTTTTTCATAAGCACTTTCCTAGAGGCCCCAGGCCTCAGACTCGTTGGTTAGAAGGGCTACCCAGCACTGATCCTGCCAGCACTGGGTGGAGGCTGCTGGTCCCACTGTGAGCGACTGAAGAGAGCTGCCTAGGAGCGGAGCTCTGTCTTGATTAGAAATGATTTTCTTAGGCTAGACAATTAGACCCAAGGGCTTGAACCCAGAAGAGGTTCTTGATAAATCACAGGGCGATTGTTTCCAGGGAGTACCCTCGGCAATCCCCAGTGGGATCAGTGAACCCTGACTTTCCATAGACAGCACACAGAATGTTCTGGATAAAGCTCAGACTATTCCATGGGCCATTGGATCAGCCCTGAGGGTTCTGCTCCTGGGACAGGCCAGGGAGGGGGTGGGACATTTTGACCTGGGGCGAGGGGTCAGTGAGGGAGCCAGGTTCTGCCACCTACCTGCACTTTTATCTGGACAAGTTCACAAATGGATGGTAACTAGCAGGGCCAGACAGTACCCCCTAACTCTGCCCACATCAAGGCCAAAGCCAGAGCCATCTTGGGTGCAGGACCATGGGCTACTTTCTCAAGAGGTAGGAAATGTACATGGAAGGTTCCTGATCTGACCTTGGGCCCAGCCTGTCACTCAGAACCTCCTTCTCCATGAACTCCAGCTTTTCTTCGGCCCACATTTGCTGCCTAGTGCAGCAAATGGGGTTGTGGGGTCGTGGGGTCGTGGGGTCGTGGGGTTGTGAAGATAAGTAGCCTGGAGGAACTCATCAGTGAAGGAGGCTGGAAGAAACCAGTGTAACCTTGGGCAGGTTGCTTAATCTCTGAGCCTCAGTTTTCTCATCTGTAAAATAAGGATTATGAAAGATGGCCTTAAGATTGCTCTGAGCACTCCATGAGATATCAATTATACTGAGTGCTCAGCAGGCAGCAGTTGCTGTCACTGTCAAAGCAGGTGGCTTAGAGAAGGTTCAGGAAGGGAAGACTCTGGAGCTGACTAGTGGATAGTCGCTGGACTGACAGGGAGGAGAGAGTAGTGTGAGCAGAGGGAGGCGTGACATAGTTTCTCCACAGCACCCAGGTGGCTCCAGCCAGCTGGGCCCTGGGCGCAGAGTCCAAAGGTAGGGTGGGTGGGAGAAGAACCTTGCTAGGTAGAGAACCAGGGTCCTAATGCCAGACCAGGGGGTCTGCCACCACTTCTTCCTGAAGGTAGAGGGACCAGCAGAGCTTCGGCAAGTGAGGGTAGGAGCTAGGGGTCACCAGGAGGAGACACAGCAAGAGGCCGGAAGACGCATATACCTCCTTATCTTTTTATCCCCAGTTTTAGTTCTAAGTTGATCAAAATACACTCAGTATAATAATATTACCAAAAAAGTCCAAATGATAGGTAAGTAAAGGTGGGATAATAGATGAAACTCAAATGGTCTCTTTTGGCAAATGTCTGCACGTTGCTATAGAGCAGTTTTATCCGTGTCTCATTGCCTTGTGGACGGTGATGGGGAAAGGAATGTGAGCTGAGCAGGCAACAGGTAGATCTGCATTCTGGGATGCTGAGCGTTTTAGAGCCATGCTTATAGCTATAAAGAGTCCTGCAAGAAAAATAACTTACAATCTGAAAGATTCTAGAAAGATTAAACATTTCATATGTGTTTAACCATGGTTTGGAGTAATATATATTTTACATCATAACCCAGCAGACACATACACAAACAACTTGAACAGTTTCACGAAATTGCTCACTCTAACCATGTGCTGTGCTGTTTGACCTTTCCTTTTCCATTGTGTCATTTCATAAGACGCTGGTCACCAGCCTTCTAAATGATGTCACAGATGGGTCATACCTGCAGTTTGAAAGGCTCCATTCTAGACCCTAATGCCCTCCCCTCTTCCTTTTATAGGAATAGTTGTGTCTATAGCTAAAGGTATCTCAGGACAAAACTAGTCATCACGTAGCCTCACAGATGGCCACCTGGAGTGCGGGCACAAGGCCTGCCCAGCCTCCAGAGGAGCCTGCTGGTTCAGCCAGAAGCCTCAGCAGGTCAAGGGGAAAGCAGGAGCTTGAGAGACAAACAGCGTCACTGCTCGAGTCCCCGAATAGGCTGGTAAAAGGACCAGGGCCAGGGAGTAGAGGGGAAGAAGGGGTCAGTGATGATGGACGTGGAGCCCAGGTTAATTCCCAGGCTCCAGTCTCAGAATTCCATGGGGGCTGCTGACCAGATCTCGACGCTTCCTCTGCCCCTCTTACCCCGCCCCCCAAGCCAGGGACAGTGTTGGGAAAATGCATCATCACCAGTATCAGAATAGTAGCTTTGAGGAAAACAGCACAGGGGATTGTATTAGTGAAAGAGTGGTCCTCAGATGCTGGAAGTCTTCCTGTAGGAAGAAGCCTCGAGTGGTGCCTTCAAATCGGGGAGGAAGCTGCAGCTGAAGCTAAGACTAGCCCTAGGGCAACCCAAGGCTTCCTTGTCAGCTAAGGTTTAGGGTAGGCTAGGAAGCACCACAGACCTCTGCTTCAGAGGCTAGAGGGAGAAGGAGGTCATGTCCCAGCTCCAACCAAATACTTGACACTGCCTTTAGTACAGGCCGGGGCCATTACCCAGTGGGGACTCTGATGAGGAAACTGAGGCTCAGAGAGAGGAAGTGACTTGGCTATAGTCACCTGCTAGAAAAGAGTCAATAACAGAAAAGAGGGCCTGAACCCATGTCCTCCATTGCCCATGCTGGCCCCAGCTCCGTCTTAGAGAATTTGAAAGATGGCAGGGAAGATGAATCGGGACTACAGAGCATGTAAACAGGCAGAGGGTAACCAGAGTTAGAACTGGATGGAGCCCTAGGCATGGAAAGCCCCTTGCTGGCCGAGGAGATCAGAGAAGGCTCTTGGATGGAGGGACCTTTGCAGTAAGCCCTCAGGGGGAAGGGTGGGAAATCTCTGGATAGATTGTGGGTTCAGGACAGGCATTGTGGGCAGAGCGGGGGGAAAGGCTTAGAAGCAAGGAGGGCTGGGGTATACTGGCCAGCACCCCAGTGATGATACCACATGGAGGCTGAGTACAGTCCCCTGCTATCCCCAGATGAGTGTGGCATCGTGGCCCAGATCTCCGAGCCCTTGGCTGCTGCAGACATCCCTGCCTACTACATCAGTACTTTCAAGTTTGACCACGCACTGGTGAGTGTCCAGCACTGGCCCCGGGGCAGGGAGGCTGGGTTCCAGGGACTCATGTGTTTTGCCACCTCCTGCCCTTTGCAGGTACCAGAAGAAAACATCAATGGGGTCATCAGCGCCCTGAAAGTCAGCCAAGCAGAGAAGCATTAGAAGGGCCTCTTCCACTCCTCCCCATCTGCCCCCCGGCCCCCACCCGAAGATTCTTGCAGTATTTCTCAACAGACTGGAAAATTGGCTCCAGAGCCCCCAAAGAAGAGGCCTAGGAGACACCCCTAGTTGCTGACTCTATCAGGCCTAGCGCTCAAGCCAAGGCCTCCCCATACCCTCATGCCTTTCCGGAGCCCGTAGACCCTCTAGAGAACCTCCTACCCCCACCCCCCCCAACCCCTGCTCCAGAAAATGACGTCTGAGGCCCAGGGAGCTTGTGAGCTGACCCACCTCCTCACCCAGCCTCGCCCATAGCTGGGGGCAGATACTGAAGGAAGCTGGTGCCTCCTACAAGACACTGGGGTACCAATTTGCATGTCATCGTGGGGGCGGACTGAGTGGGCCGAGTTCATGGATCCTGGGAAGGCCCCCACGAGGGCGTGAAGCTGGATACTGTAGTTGCTGGTCTCTGGTTCCATCAGCTCAGGGCTGGTTCCCGGAGTGGAGGCCATTGGGCAGCCCATAGGCATATGCTGGTGAGGCTCCAATGGGGCATAGGTGGGGCCCTAAGCCACCCAGAACCTCGCCTGCCAACCATAGGGCCTGTGCCCCAACTCCCAGCAAGACTGCCAAGGGACCCTGTCCAGACCCTCCCCACCACAAGCACTCCTGGGGGTGGGGAGGGGGCGGTTCCCAGGAAACCCACCAGCCTGGGGCACGAGCTCCTATCCCCTCTGCTTTCTCTGGACCCTACTCAGGCAGGTGGAGCCTCGGTTTCCCCCAAGTAGGGGCATCTCCAGCATTCTTGGCCTGGGGTTTCTTTGGTCACCCCGCCTCTCCAACAGTTGACTAGACCAGCACAGGGCTCCCCCGTCATCCTGCCCCCTCCTTTGCCCCACTTTGGGGGACATGAAAGGCCTCTGCCCCCAACTCACCTGCCCACCCACCCCTCAGTTCAGGGACAATGACATTCATGAGTACTTGACCTGGGAGGCAGCTTATCTGAGCCTTAATAGAGAAAACCGTACCTTGTTTTAGTTTCTTATTTAATGTATTTGTGCTCAGCTGCAGTTGGCAGCAGTTTCAGGAGACAGGGCCTACTGAATTCTGTCAGGGGGCCCAGAGGCCCAGGGTTACTTGGCTGGTGCCCTGTGGCTCCAGGGACAAGGGAAGAGCTTTGGCCCTCTCTTTGAGCAGGACGCTGGGAGCAAAGATCTATTAGAAGATATGGGCCCCTGGGCCACCCTAGACAGGGCTGACCAGCCAGGCCCCACTGATGGGTACCCAGGCAGCCTTGGTTCTATCTGAGCATCAGAGGGGTCTTGAGGGTCACAGGGAGGTAGCCAGCCAGGCTGAGGTGGCTTGTCCCCCTAGAGGCTACCTAGGGAGAATGGGGTAAGCCCCCGTGCCTCCTCTCCAGCTCGGAATGCTTTCTGAGTGTGCAGGACCCCCAGGGCCTGCTATGGCCCATGCCCTCCCGGTGCTCTCTGCAGCAGCTGACTTGTGCTGTCCCTGTGAAGCTCAGAGCAGAAGAGATGTTTTCTTGATCAGGTGAAGGGCTTGAATGAACCCCCACCCCCATATCTGAGCTGTGTGGGACCCTTTGCGCCCTGGAAGCCCCCAGATACAGGAGATGTGCATCTGGATCCGTGCAGATGCTCAAGGCCCAAGCACTGATTAGCAACTCACATTTTTTTTTTAAGTTAATTCATTTTGCACAAAACTCCAAAACAACCAAAACGTGTAACTTGTTCACTGGTTCTAAAATGGGAGTGGCCAAGTGGGCATGGCATCTTTTGAAGCCCTGAGTCCTCTTTCTGCCCTTGGAAGGCCTTGATTTTTTGTGGTGCACCTCTCCAGACCTCTTCCTGTCGGTTCCCCCTAATATGTCACTTTGCTTTTCCTCCCTGTCGAGCAAGCGTGTTGGCTCTGTGACCCCAGAAATGCGTGCTCCCCAGGCCCCTAGGGCATATCTATTGTACACACGTATAAATACCTGTGTTTTATGTTGATATAGATATATACTGTAAATAGCATATATACTTGAGCAATATATATGTTAATATATACTGTGTGGGCACACACGTGTGTGCGCAGTACGTGGACACAGACCCCATTGTGTGTGCACGTGTGTGTGGGCCTGAAGGTCTCCACCTGCTGTGTTTGCCGTGCACACGGGCACGTTTGAGCCACCGTATATTTTTAATTCAAGTATATAGGCAATACGATTTTGAGAGAAGCCGGCCGGCTGCCTCATCCCTGACTTGAGGGAAGGGAAAAACAAAACCAGCAGCCCAGGAGCTGAGCTCCAGTCAGGGGGTGTCAAGGGTCCCTCCCTCTCCTCCCCAGTCTCTCTTGAAAGCTGGATTCAGCCCCTTCCCACACCCCTGTTTCCACAGACAAGGTCCCTGACACCCTGGTCGTATTTTAGGTGGTGGCAGAGCAAAGGGAGGAGGAGTTAGAACCTCTTGCTTTTGAACAGAACGCCCCCACCCCAGTTGCTCTGCCCAAAGACCTGGGCCAGCAGGGCAGTCACCTCCAGCTCCACATTTAGGTCTACTCTTCACCTGGCTGTTTTTACACTTGACTGCTTACCTGATTTTTTTTTTTAATTTTTTTTATTTTTTTTGCCTGCAAGCTTAGAAACCTCAGGTTCTTTGCCCAGGTCTCCTGGGGGCTGCCCCGTCTAACTGACAAAAGGCATGTGTATGCCCTCAATGTTGTGCCCAGGTAGAAGTTGGGACAGGGGCTCAGCTCTCATCTCCAGCTGCCACCCAGGAAACGCCTCCCTGCATTTTCCCAGTCCCTGTCCTCCTGCTGTGTGAAGAGGCCCACAGAGGCGGGCACATTCCTCAGCCACTGTGAGTGCCTGGGTAGCAGAGTCGGTCATTTGATCTCCACAGCAATTTGGAGGCAAGAGTGAGTGGTCTTCCCAGTGGCCAGCTGCCCTCTGCCATCTGCAGGTTTTCTGGGTGTGGGGTCTCCAGACCACAGGCCCCACTTGGAAGGAGCACATGCTCAGTGGGGCCAACATGGCTGAGACCCATCAGAGAAGTGGCTTGAGGACTCTGACCTGTCAGGGCTGAGGATTTCTTAGCTCTGCCTCCTGGGGACGAAAACTGGGTTTTGGGGCAAGACTTCTGAGAGGCAAGGTGAGCAGGCAGGCCCTGTGTCTTTGCCTCTGTGCCACTCCTTGGGAATAAAAGTTCAAACCATCTTAACGCCAGCTTCACCCCTTGTCCACCCCACCCCCGTACACTACAGAGTGGGGAGAGTGAGGGAGGGCATGCTGCGAACCCCCTTCTCCCTCCCCCAAGTGTAAAACCTGCCTCTTGGTTCCATCCTCAACATGGGCTTCCCTGGTTCCCAGGAAACCCCATTCCCCCTCAGCCCCTAGTCCTGTCAGCAAAGATGGGCATTGCCAGCTTTGTACCTCCCTCTCCCCAGGGGTCTCCAGAGCCCCGAGAGAGGTGCTGCCCATGCCACTGCCCTCAGCCCAGGGCACACGACCAAGCTGGAGAGGTATGCAGACCTCCCCTCCCCAAGATTCGGGGGTTGAGAGCCCCTGAGCACCAGCATTCTCCCCCTCCCACCACCTCCAGGCCTAGTGGGCAGGGAGGGAGCCAGGTGACCCAGAGCTGCCCAGGTGGCTTCCCCCATCAGGCAGTATGGCCTCAGGAACCAGTGTGGTCTGAAGATGCATGGTCTGGTGGGGCTTGTCTCTGAGATGACAGAATGCCATGGAGGTCTGAGACCAAGGCTCTGAGGAGCTAGAGAGGGCCAGGGCCCCGTTTAAAGCCAAGGGCACCATTTGCCTGATAATCAAAGATGAACCTGCCCACCCACCACCAGGTCCTCCTGGCTGGCATTTCACGAGCAGACCTTTTAGGAGCCCCACAACCACCCTGGGCCACCTTTCTGAGCCTCTGGATCTAGATGTGGGGACAAGTAGGGCCCTTTCCAACCCCCAGCTAAGAGAGGGGACCTTGGGGAGCTCTCAGGTGACAGCAAAGCACTCCAGCCCTGTTACTGAGAAATTATTGATGCCACCTCCTGAGTGAACTCTGGGTGGAGGTTAAGGAGAAAACACCCCCAATATATCTGTGCCCACCATAAGTCAGGGTTAGGGAGCAGCCAGTCACTGCTGTCACGGCCACCGAGAAATGGAGCTGACAGTTGGCCTGAGAAAAGCTTAGGGGAGGAGGATGGAGTCTCAGGCAGTGGAAAGACTGGCTTTTCAGGATTCCTAGCTACTGTGCTAAAGAAGGGGCTAGGCGTGCAGCAGGCAAAATCCCTGCATTCAAAGAGGCTGCCTGGGAGGGGAGCCAACCAAGGTGGTGGGGACGATGGTCACTCAGTGGAGGAAAGACTTGGAAAGAGGGGCCAAGGGTTTTGAGGAGAGTTGAGCCCTGATGTAGCTGGATACCTTTCTTACCATCTCAGAGCCCATTCCAGCATTTTTCTTTCATTTTCAAATTAAAGGAAGCAAAAAGGACAAGCTACTTGCCTCTCATACTCTGCGTAGACTGTGAGAGAAAGTCGCAGGGTGTGCTTTGGCCTTCAGCTTTGATATTCTGGCACTCCTATGAAGCCTGTTCTCCTGGGAAGGTAAAGGACAGGAGCTGTTGGCTGAGGCAGCCTGCTGTCTTTGAGGCTGATGGCACCAAGAGTGGCCTGGAGTAAAGGCAGTAGCCTGCAGCCTGGCTCATGGTACCTGTGGACTGCTTGGTGGTAAGGGAGTTTAAGGGGAGGGGAGGCTGTGAGTTGGAAGTGCAGGGTGGCCCCTGCCCTGGGAGTCAGCACAGCGTTCTATGCACACGGATGTAAGAGCACATGTGTGCAGAGTCCAAATCTGAGCTAAGAGACTGGCTCATTCAGTGTTTTGAGGCCTCAGTAGCATTCGCACCCGGAAGCTACATGTGGGGGCGGCAGGCCCTGAATGAAGCTTTTGGCTGTAAGATAGGGATTGGGGCCACCCCAAGGGACTGCCCCGGCCCACTTGACTTTGTTAAAACTGCTCTGTGGTGGGGGCAGAGGTGTCCTTGGCAGCGGTTCTGTCCACACAACCAGCCTGGAGGACTAGAACTGCCGAGCCAACTTCAGAAACAGCTGGTCCTCAAGTCATTGAGAGGGATAAGCTCTGGGTGCCGGTGCCCCTCACTAGTGAGGCTCCTCCAGGAAGAGCATCCAGCAAAGTCGGAGACCAGGGCTCTGGGGAGGGGAAGATGAAAAACAGGCCAAATTCAGGTCCCAAGACAGAGGCCAAGCTTGATACGTATTCTGTCCACTGCCTCAGTTTACCTTTTCAGGAAATGGTCCAGGAAGAACTGAGCAGGGTTGGCTCCAAAACTGGGGTGGAGGACTCCTAACAAAATCCCAAGCCCTCTTGCTCTATGCCAAAATCATTTCCGTTATCTTGAGATGGGGGTGAGTGGATGTCGGGTATACAGTGGGGCTCCGAGGGACTTCTGCCCTGTCCAGGGCCTCATCTTGGGGAGTCTGGCCCTTACCTGGCATGCCCCAGGTTACCAGCAGAAGCAGTGGCACCTACACCTGTCCCAGGGTCTGGGTGAGGGGCAGAACTGGGCAGCCCTGTACCTGGGCTCCTCATGCTTACTTTCTTTGTTGAAGAAACAAACACAAAACCTTCGAGATTCATGTACTGTATGATGGAGAGAAAAAAATACTTAATGTTCCCCAAAAAAGACAGTATATTTTGTACTTTGTAAAGTGTTAATTAAAATGGAGGAAAAAAATGATGTCGGCTGATAGCTCTCTGATTTTGTGTGGATCTAAAGCTACGTCTCGTTTCCTCTTGCTCCATGCTATAGTCAGGGAGCACAGGCCAGGGGAATGGGAAGAAGGCAGCAAAGCCTTCCAGCCCAACATCCAGAATCGGACTTGAAACGGTCCCCAGAGCAAAATGAGCTGTGTTAGTTACCTGATGCTATGGAACAAGTTGTCCCAAAACTTAGTGACTTGAAATGATTCTTTATGCGTTATGGTTTCTGTGAGTGGGGAATTGGGGAGCAATTTGGGCAATACTGGCTTAGAGCCCCTCATGAGGCTGCAGTTGTCTGAAGTCTCAGCTGGGACTGGAGGATCCACTTCTAAGGTGGTTCATTCACACAGCTGCTGTTGGCAGGAGGCCTCAGTTCCTCTCCACAGGTCTTCCCAGGGGGCTGTTCCAGTGTCCTCATATTATGGTGCCTGCTTCCCTCAGAGCAAGGGATTCAAGGGCCAGGGCCAAAGCCAAAATGCTTCTTTTCCCCTAGCCTGAGAATCCATGCACCATCACCACCACCATACTCTATCATCATATAGCCCAGCTGATTTGACACAGGAGACCACACAAGAGGCCAAAGTTGTTGGGGGCCACCTTAGAGACTGGCTTTGACACCCACCATTCCTCCCCAGGCCTCTGGCAGAAATGGACCTGGGGGTCAGGGGGACTGTGGAACAGGACAGGGCCTTGCTGGTGGCAGAGGAGGATTAGTGTCCCTCCCACAAGTGCTCTGGTGTTTGACTCCTGCTGTCTTGGCTGGTGGGCACTGGGACTGCCCAGGTAAGAGAGACAGGCCTAAGGCCAGTAGGCCCTGGACTTTGGACACCCTTCCTCCTCCCCCTCTCTGTTGTCTTCCTTGGAGGGCAGGTGTGAGCAGGGCAGGGCTGTGCCCACACTCGACCCCATCAACCCTATCCCCTCTCCAGCTCACCCCTGTCCCTCAGAAGTGGCGCTAGAGATGGAAGGGAGTGAAAACGGGGGCTGAAGCACACTCTCACCACCCTAAATACTGTGAAGGCTTTTCTTTCTGGGGTCTGCAGACTAATGTCTCCTCAGTCCCTCAGATACCCCACTGGAACCACATGGGTTCCATCCATGGGGACTCTTGATTGCCCCAAGACTCTCAAGCCAGTTGCAAAGGCCTCCCTTTCCCACTGCTCGCTCACAGTCACTGTCACCCATCCAGTGTTACACCTTGTGCCAGGAGCTGGGGACACGGGTGAATCTACCATGGCCAGACCTGAATTGCTCTAGGAGGCATAAAGACAGAAACGAGCTATTCTAGGACATGCCATGCCAGGCTAGACCACCAGGAGATGCTGTGCCCTGGGGCTGGGGCCGACCACTGCCTGGCAGCAGGGGGAACACCAGGAAGCCAGGACATTAGTGTTGAGCTTGGTAAGAGGGGGACCCAAGCAGAGAGAACAGCAAAGTCGCAGAGGGCCAAGAGGGAACTGTAGCTTAAATGGAAGGATGGGCAAGGGAAGAAATGGACAAGGCTAGCAGGGGAGGTGGAAATGCAAAGTGGGTGCTCAGGCTGGCCAGAGGCCTCACAGGGCATGGGGAGCTGCTGAGCACGTCCATGCAGGAAACCGCTTAGCCTCTGAACGGTGGGTCTGGTTTATTGACTATGGCTGATAAAAGGAAGAAAGTAGGATGGCCAGGGCCAGGGTCATGGCCTCAGCTCGCAGGTGAGATGACCCTGGATGGCTCAAGGGCCCAGTGCAGTCAGGGTGGCAGGGGTAGTCGGGGATGTAGAAGATTGGCTGATGTCCAGCTAGCCCTCAGAACCATGAATGTGCCCACCTCCAACAACGGCATAATTCCTGGGAGCAGCTTTGGCTGCTTCTTGGCGAGGTTCTCACCCCAGAGCATATAGGAATCCCCTGCAGTGGAGGGTGGGGGGCGCGTGTTACCCATGCCAGGACTCCACCCTGAAAATCTGATTCAACTGGTCTTGCCTTCAATATAATTTTGGAAGCTCTTCTACCAGCTCTCAAAAAGAAACACAAGAACACAAGGCCACGGAAAGGAAAGAGCATCATTTGTGGTCACTTTGCCCCTCTTGGTTTTGTGTGAAATTCACCTGGGGGTGGAGAGGGGGGTAGGTGTGGGGTGTCATATGATGGTAAAGAAAGCTAGGAAAAAGAAACTCTCCAAAGGGAATGTGTGGAATGAGAGCATGGTCATGATTGCACTACATAGGCAATATACTCAAAACCACTGAATTGTACACTTTTAAATTTTTTAAAAAAAATATATGGTAGAAAAAGCAACAGGTGTGGATGTACAGTGTGAAGGACAGCCAAGAAAGAAACGTAAGTTACTCTGACAGCTCTTGACGGTTAAAGAAAGTTCCTATAAACACAGTGAAGGTTAGCACAGAGAAAGAAGAGTTAGATGGAGAAAAGCACATGGAGGTCCTTACCTTGCAAAGGTTGGTAGTAGAGCTTCTCCTTTAAGATGTTTTCCCAAGAGCTCTACCTGAGCAGAACCAGCGGAAGGTCTGGCAGCCATCAGCTAGACCCATGACCCATCTCTTCACACTGATGAGCCCCAGGCATGGAGAGGGTCCTGATGTG
This sequence comes from Pteropus alecto, assembly GCF_000325575.1. Lineage (NCBI taxonomy): Eukaryota > Metazoa > Chordata > Mammalia > Chiroptera > Pteropodidae > Pteropus > Pteropus alecto. The sequence goes on from NW_006441386.1 coordinate 5,498,853, forward strand.
AAGGAGGGAGAAGAGTAGGGAAGCAGGCAGAGAGCCCCTAACAAGACCGCAGGGAACAGCCCAAGTTGTAGTAAGGGAAATAATTATTCAGTGTCTTCGAACTTGTGGATTACAGGATACAAGGTGTCAAACTTATGTGAATGCTCCAACAATTCCACTTTTAGGTTTATACCCAAGAAAATTGAAAACATTCATACAAAAACTTGTATGGGAATGTTCCAAGATAAAAAGCTAGACCAATGTAAAACGTGTCCATGAATGTTTGGGTATTATTCACAGTAGCCCAAAAGTGGAACCAACCAAAATGTCCATCAACTGATGAATAAACAAAATGTGGTATATCTAAAAAAAGAAATGAACATCCTCAAACAATCCTATGGTACAGCCAGAATTGAGGAGCCGAGTTAAGGGGTAGAATCTGCCAACACTCCATCATGGACTCCACCTCCTTGGCTGCTCTGTGGGCAGGTGGCTTCATCTTATTTCCTCCACTTTGAACCCAAACTAATCAGAGGCAGCCAGTCCCCAGACACACAAGCTGGAAGGGATGCATCCTTCCCACCACTTTGTCCCCAGCACCTGGGAAGGGGTGGCATATGGTGGGTTCTCAGGAATATGGCTACATATCCCAACAAGCCTCTGCTTCACCCTCAATATCCTCCTGCTGGAATGAGGGTCAGCAACTGCAGCTGTGGAACAGCTGAGTTTGCGGCATGAGTTTGAGCCTGTTCAGTTTTCAGCTCCAATGGGGTATTTTTCTGATGGTCATGTTTTCATGTGTTCTGTTCTCTGGTCTTCTGGCACATTAGCTGCCACCATGCTACCAAAGTAATAGCAATCATTTCTCTGCTCCCCCATGGGCAGCCCCCACCACTATCAGCTACAGGCTACCTGTTTGCCTCCCTGGCAAGACAGTCAACTCCTGGTTTGAGGAGGTGACAAAAGTATCTAGATTTATCCTTTTAAACTTGACTGCTGAACATGCACCTGTGTGGCCCCAAATCTGAGAAAAGCAGTTATGAGGGACTCCAAACAGTATCTGCAGCTCAAGTTTAACCTCGGTTATTGCTGTTCCACATTAGATATCAAGGTTTATGTGAAATAGAGCCTGTGATTTCCTGATCAGTGCACAATGAATCTCTGAGGGCAGCTGGGTAATGCACCTGGAAGAAAGGCAAGCATTGGGTTCTGGGGAAGCGGGCAAATTCCTGGGGCACAGTCACAGGGCAGTGCAGGCCCAGGAGCAATGACTGCCTCTCCCAGCCAGCAGCATGCATGGTTAGGTCGAAGCACTTAATTCTGATGCAGATTGCACGAGAAGGGCCCTCAGAACGGTTTGAGCAACTCCCATTGGTGGTCAGGTGGCCAGGCCCCTTTAGGTGCGGGGACCCAGGTGTGACATGGGAGAATAGTGTGGATCTTCCCCAATTCAGCTGAGCCTTTACCCTGCATAAGAATATTGCTGGGTGCTCAGTCAGACCATAACCTGATGTGCCAAGTCAGAGCACTGTCATGACTGCGTGGCTCTCAGCATCTGACCTGTCAACATGGAACACAGTAAGTGACACGTTTCCTGAATTCATGAAAATATGGGCTATTACTGAAGAAAACAAGAATGGTCATGACAAGTTTGTGTCAAGGGTTGGCCTTACATGAATGGCAGGCCAAGGGACTTTTATTAGTGAACTTAATGTTTTGTATGCCAGTCAGTCATCTCCCTGATCCCACTTACGAGTGGCAGCCTGCAGGTCTGGTGATGGCTCAGGGGACAAAAGACAGAGACCCAGGCACCTTGGGAACGATTATCCACTGGGGGAAGACGGTGGTGACTATCAAGTGACAAGAGTCCTCATACCTCTCAGGTCGCACCTTTCTCTTGGGCTCTGCACTGACCTTGGCTACTGACCCCACATACATGAATGGACAGAGTCTGAGTGTAAGAAGAGGATATGTCGGGGTTGGCCCATGGTCACTTCATTCAGAGTATCAGTCAAACGCTCACTAAATGAGAGATTTTGTATAGGAACAAAATGATAAATCATAGCAACCAAGCTAATGGCATAGGTGGTTTCTGTGTGTGTGTGTGTTACCTACAAAGAATACAGCCATGCCACCCAGCTGGGCAGACCAAGCCCGACTGGAAGACACTGGGTTTTAAGATAAATCCAAATAAATCCAAAGATAGCCCTTAGTATACCCTGGTTGCTGTGTCAAAAGTGGAGTTAATTATTGGAGCTGAATCTTGGTTGCCACTTGGTGGGAGGCTTGAAAACCATTCCTACATCAACAGAGATGCTCCATCACTACCATCACCTACTGTCCCTGACCTTCTGCGGCGCTCACTCTCCATAAATCAGCATGTGCTTTAAGGTGTGTATTACCTTGTGGTACCTGGCCCATCTAGCAGTTTCAGAAAGGAAAATGACAAATGGTTTTCAATTTCTATTTCAAGTTTTTGGAAAAGCTTTGCTGTAATAAACATAACTTCGCCCACAGAGAAGTGGAGGTAGCATGAGCTCAGAAAAGGGGTCCTGGGGCTGTTCCCCAGACACCACCTGGTTGGTTCTCACTGCCTCAGGTCATAGCAAGGACATTTGTTCAGTGACGATCCCACTTTAAGCTGCAACCTTCCTGACTTTGCCCATCTTTATGCTTTATTTTTCTCCACGGCCCACACAACCATCTAATGTACTTTGCATTTTGCTTGTTTATTGTCCATTGCACCCCTTAGAACTTAAGTTTCATGAGACCTGCTTACAGAAATTTTTGTTACCATGTGACCCGCTGTGATAAACAATACCTGGAACATAAGGGGCACACACGTATTTGTTGAGTGACTGAATGAAAGGAAGGGGATGCAGGCAGCGAGTGAAATCTTGGTTTGTGACATAATTATGTTATTTTTATACCTCATTATTTTCTTTCAACTGAACTGTGGGAGTAAATTCTGTTCAGAAAATAGTTTTCAAGTATGACTGTCTTCTACTGTATTTTTCACTGGCTTCTAGTTGCCTCTTTATCAAAAGCCTTGTTTTTAAAAACTAATCTCTAAATGATCAGGTAAAATAAAAAGACCTTCAGTTCTTAAAAATAAAAAGGCAGAAAATAGACTTTATTCCCAAAGATATTTTTTTTTAAGACTTTTTTGAAGAATAAGACAAGTTACTATCTCAAATGTTGTTCACAATTTTAGAATCTTTCTTCTCTAAGGTTGGCACTCCAGCCAAGCTTTTGCAGGATGTGTTCAGAGCCCTCAGCCCATAAGAATCTGGCCTCAATCTTCCTCCTGCAGGAGCATCTCCACTTTCCAAGATGGGCAGTGAGAATGGTTACGACGCTGGTGACAGCTGTGGGCCCATGGGGTACCAAGCTGGCATCCATCGATATTTTCAGGGAGAACCTCAGTCCAAGTGATTTTGGTGCGTGTCCCAGCAGTGAACCGGCTTTGAGCAGCTGACCAGAATAGCTTGGTAGGCAGGAGGTAACTGAATGAAAACTCCAAGCCGAAGCCGGCCGGCTCCCTCAGTCAGGCTGGGGCTCAGCCTGGTGCCTACGCACAGCCTGCCCAGATACCCACCAAGAGCTCTGCTGTGATCTGAGAGGCTACAGAAGCCCTCCTGAGCACTACATTCTGTCAGGCCTCATAAGATCAAATAAAATGGCATGCCACGAGAGCTCTAAGTTTTCCTAAGACCAATTTCTCAGGCGAGATGTGACACGTGTTCCCTGGAAAGAGCCAAGATATTCATATTATCCTCGCCCTGCCAGGGCCATGCAGCCCTAGGACTCATCTTGCTGGAGATCGGCCCAATAAAGGCAGCCATCTTGTGCTGAATTCAGCAGGTCTCACCCTCAGGTCAGGCCATTTCCCAGCACTTCCAGTACATACCTGCTGAGGGCTATAGGAGAGAGTGCCACACTTCATGAAGGGCCCTGATCCTCTCTGGGCCTCATGAGAGTCCCACTGGCTGCCTCTGCTAAACAGCCCAAGTGATATGAGGCCAGGGACAGGCTTGAGCGGGTCAGGTAGGAGATTCAGATGAATGACTTGGCCAGAGTCACCATGTGATCCACACCACACGCCATATCCATGGGCTCCCCAGGCATTGTCACCTGAAAAACAAGACTCAGCACATGGGAAGGGGAAATGGCCAGCAGGGAGGCAGACAAGCTTGGAGGTGGCCCCACTTGGGCCTGATCCTGGCCCTGCCTCTTGGTAGATAACGGAACCTCTCTGGGCCTTGGGTTCCTCCCCTGGAAAGGGGAGTGCTCACGCCTACCTGGCGGTCTGCTGGAATGAGTAAATGCCCTCGCCATGGAAAGGGTCACCCCAACTCCCCACGTAGGCAACAGGAGACATTACTGTTCATGCTCACCCCTCTAAGAGGTTACTCTGGGCACAAGCACAGACCCTGAGTGCACATCCCACAGAGATTACTCCTGTCTGAGTATGACCCCACCAGAGGGCAAAACCTGTTCTCAAGCCCGGTGTTCTGTGACCTTTCCTAACAGTCACCACCACGGCTCCCTGGAGCAGCTTGAGAAACCCTTTCTCCTGCCTTGAGGGTCCACTTTGAGAATGAGGCCTCCTTGGCCCAGTGTCTTTACCCACTTCGCCCACAAGCTCCAGCTCCAGACACAAGCACACAAGTCACATGCTCAGCCTTCAAGGAGGAAAGTTTCCTGTGACTCAGAAGGTGTCAAAGCCCAGCTGGCAGTCTTGCTGACACTGCCCATCTATGCTGACAACATTTCATCACAGGAAGGCCCAAGATAACAGCAGAAAGCCCTTCTGGAATGTGGAGGCTCCATCCTGTTTGCTTTAAAATAATTCATTGTTCTACAGCCTGGCCTTGGAAATGGGTGTCCTCAACAACTCTAGGATTTCCGTATCTACATGGCCATGCCAGTTCTCCAGAAAAGGGATACTTTTCTTTTTCTTATTTTATTATTATTATTATTATTATTATTATTATATTACTATCTTCCTAGGTGGTCTCCCATCCAAGTACTAACCAGGCCCAACCCTGCTTAGCTTCTGAGA
>NW_006441386.1:5503914-5524297 GCF_000325575.1 Pteropus alecto
TATTTTGAATAAGTATACATTTACATGCTTACCATATAAAATGACATAAAATGAAAAAGAATAAAAAGGTATTAAATACCTTTTACTACCACCCACCTTCATCCCCCTATTCCCCACCTTCCCTCTGAAATGGAAATTACTAGTTTCTTGTTGGCCTTCCAGAGGTTTTTGATGCAAAGACAAGCAAAGGCCAAGTATACTATTTTCTCAGGTGGAAAATTTTAAGAAAGTGCACCTGTACCACTTACTCCTCAGACCTCCGCCAGGATGCCGATGCTGCTACTCTGACCAGACCTGAATTCTGCCATCCTGCCCTGATGGTAACACTCGGCCGGGCAGTGTGACAGCTAGAAACGGGATGTGTAATAGCCTGTGGCATTTACTGAGCTTAAGAGAAGAAAAGGCCTGATCCAGATGGCCTGGCCTAAAAGCCCAGAGGCAGCAATGTCGACCCGGAGCTTGGCGCCTTTGGCATGGGGAGACAAATCCATTAAGGACTCCTGGCCACAAGCAAATGGATGCTAGTAACCAAGTTGTGCTTCCTGCCCCTCCTTCCCTAAACAAATTTCTTTTAGCAAAACCTATTAGAGAAATCACTAAACAAATAAGAGCAATGCCCTAGCTCATTGCAGAGGCTCACAGATGCAGAAATTGTTCCAGACTGGCTGGGGAAGCAGAAGACATGCTGCTTCTTTGGTGACTGGGCCCAGGTGAACTCTTAGCAACCTCTCCAGGCCATTAGAGCACATTTTATTGACCACTCCCATGAAAAGTGCCACACTCCACACTAATCTGCAGCCAAGTTGCTGCACTTAAGCACCTCTGTCCTTGTTACCCTAGTGCTCTTGCCATTAGCACACAAAGCAGAGTAAACCACTGGGCCTTGGTTCACTCGCCAGGACGATGGTCTTGGCTGAGGATGGCCAGGGAAGTAGGGGCTTGGCCTCGGACACCCTTTCTGGGGGCAGCAGGTGGCTCCCCCTAGCAAGCAGTCCCTCACAGCCTCACATAGTCTCTAAACTGAGTCCAAAAGAAGACTGCCCTCACCCATGTTTTATTTTTGTTCTTGTCAAGGTTAAAAGGAGTTTCTATTCTAAACCAATATATGCTCACAACATTATTGCAAAGAGAAACAATTCTAAACCAGAAGCACATTTAGCCTGAGTGACTTAAAAGTTTGCGCAGAATCAATTTAGGAACCTCTCTTTCCACAATTACATGTTCCTAAAACAAGCACCCACCAGGTAAAAGACAGAAGAAAGCTAAGAAAGCACTGACTTGGGGCTGTGACTGGGCCCAGCAGATTCACCCATGTGGCTGCATCTGAAATTTCCTTCCTGGCACAAGTGACCAGCCTGAGAAAGGCAAAGAGCTCAGCTTGCAAAGAGGCACTGCCCCAGAGCACCAATTCCCACAGGGCACCTCTCTCCCAGGCATCGGCACCACCGCGGGCCTGTGGCTACTGAGGTGGCCATATAAGAAAGAGACTTGGAAGTCAGAGGGTTCCCCCCAGCTTGCGCTCCTAAACTCAGCCTGGTCCTGACCAGAGGGGCTCACTGTGAGGAGGCAGCACAGCCTGCAGGCAGAGTCCCAAGTTCACATCGAAGCCCCACCCAGAGTGACTCTGAGATAAATCCAGCCCCTTGGACTCCTGAAGTCAGTGTTCATACGTGCATGCTGTGGGGGAAGGGCCCCAATCTTCATAGGTTGTTCTGAGGATGAGAACAAATGCAAAGCACCCGGCACACTGACAGCTCTGCTGTCCCCTCAGAAAGGCTGTACAGTTTGTTTGTGGAGAGCCAGTGCAATTCCCAGGGTTGAACGGTGAAGGCCATTCAAAAACTTCCCCTAGCAGCCTATTCCCATGCCTACAATGCTGCCATTTAGGTCAAAGGGTCCTGTAAAGACCAGATGAAACCTGGGCAATGTGTCCCTGCGTCTGCACACTTCCTTCCCTCCACAGCTGGGAATCCTGAATCTCTGGCTCAGGCCCTCACAGAGGATGAGACTATTGTGAGGAGACCAGAGTCTCACAGTCAGACATATCTGAGTCTGATTCATGGCTCTGCTCACTAGATGTGTAACCATGGAAGAAATTATTGAACTTGTCTGAGCTCTGAATATCAACATGTAGCAGAAAAAGATCCTGGAAAGCCTCTAGAAGAAGAAGTTTAAATCAGGGAGCTCAGATGTCACTACCTGGGCCTACATACTTTCAGAAAAGCCCAAGTTCTGTGAGTCTAAGCATAACTAGTTAGTACCATTGCAGGAGCTACAAATAATACTTTACTCTTTCTTTTCTTTCTTGGAATATTTTTAAATGATGTAACATATCTCCCACTGAAGATTACTAACAAAATAGAGTTGTTTAAAGAATAAAAGGCACCTGTAATTTTTAAGTGAGTAAAAGAATAGACTACAGTAAGATTCAACACCCAACAGACTAATCGAATCTTTAAGGAATCCAGCCTAGTTGACCCAAAACCTGGTTCCTGCCACCACTACTGTCCCAGAGCCTCAGCCTCACATCTTCGAGCCTGCACAGTGGAAAGGACCAGGCCCTCAGACCTCAGCATCATCCTTTACCCATCCCCATAACCCCAATCAACAGGTGACAAGGGAACACAGTGGCTCCACAAACAGGACTCAACAAACGTGAAAGAAGGAGGATGACAGTTTGGCAAGAAAGCAGCTGTCACAGAGACAGACCGAGTATCCTTTCCCTGATGGCACAGATGCAGGGACTGGCATTCCGAGAGGGAGGCCTGGTAAGCATGGAGTCAGAGAAGCGGGGTCTGGTTTTAATGCAAGTGGTGTCAGCCCCCAGCAGCCTGCTGCTTCCAACTTCACAACCGGGCCCAAAGCTTAGCCCAGCCGTTTCAACAGGGAAAATGTTATTGATTTCGAACCTTATTTCATGGCTGTCCTTATATCCCTGCTCTAATCTGGAGGAACTGAAGGCAGGTAGGGAGCCTCCCGTCATAGTGGTCATTCATCCAAAACCCAGTTCCTTTACTGTTTCCCAAGCTTTCCCTCAGAATGGCCTTTTTAGTGAGGTTCAAGAGAGGGCAGTAAGGAACTACCATGAAAACAAGTAGGACATCTAAATCATTGCATGAGGAGCCATCCACTGTCTACCAACTAACTCTCCATTTGTCATACATAATAGTATTTCCAGGCTCAGGGAACAAGTGAGCAAGCACCAATCAGCTTGGGAACAACTCTGGTGCACAACCATTTTTTTTTCTAACAAGTGTAAAGTCTTCATTGTGATCTGTTCTCTTAGAAACTGCACCTATAGTTTTTATAAAGGAGTCAGGGCCTGCAGAGTGCACAGGAACCCAGGAGAGCCAGCAGCCGTGGGAAAGGCCAATGGAAACAAGCCTCTAAAATACCGAAGTGCCTCAAAGCCTTCTGTAGTGGGTTTTTGACAGACAAATCCTTATTTTATGTAAATTACACATTTCTTTTGCATTTTTACATGTTTTTAAAAAATGCTTTACACAACTTCGAAACACACTATTAATATCAAACTTTCAAAGAAAATGCTCTGGCATGTATACACTTCTCCTCACAGAGACCGTCTCTGGAGGAGAACATCAGAAACCAGCACTGGTGGCTGCCGCTGGGACGAGGCATGGGAAATTTATTTTCCATAACACACTTTGTACCAAGTACATATGTTCTGCATTCAAAAATAAATAAATAGCTTTTTTTTTAGAAGAACTCAAAAATCTTAGTAAACAATACTAAGATAAACTACAACTGAAGAAAGAACTTTTTACCTCTTTAATTTTGAAATAAGCCTTTTTGTCTAATGGCATACTCCCCCTAAGAAAAGCCTTTATTTTTCCATTTTGGTGGTTGTAGATATTAAACATCCTGCTTTCTTTTAAATTTGCTGTAAAACATTCCTCTACATGGGCCTCTGTAAACAGCTCCTAGCATGCCAACTTCTTCATTTCGAATCGCCCCCTTGCAGAGCCTCCCCGAGCCTTGCGGCACTCGGCCCACAGCCTGCTTCTCTCTGAGGCACCTGGTGTGCTTCTGCTTCCCTGCTCCACATACCTGAGGACAGCCTTTGATGAGACTTCTTATAGGGCACTGTGGGACTGCAACCCCACACAGGCCGTTCCCTCCCATTACTCACTCAACAGGCCCCAGGAAGGAGCAGAGGGCAGTGAGCCTGCAGCCTGAGAAGCTGGTACTGGGCACTCGATCTGGCTCCTCAATTGGAGAGCCTCACCTGAGGCAAAAGGGCAGGAGGAAGGCAGCCGGGACTGAAAGTGGGGGCAATTCCAGGACCCAGTGCTGGCCCAGCTGCACATTGGGCACTGCTGCCACATCAGCTGAATCTGCTCTGTGGACGTGATCTCAAGCCCGCCCAGTCTAGCCTTACCCTCCACGGGAAATACTGGTCTTCCAGGTGGCCGATTCCCAAGCACCCTCGGATGTTCTTGCCCCACACAAACAGCTCTCCTTTGTCTGCAAAGAAAGAAAATCAGTGGTTTGGTTGGGACTAGGCCAAGAGCAAGTCTGAAGAAGAGGAAGGACCCTGCATGAGAACTTGCTTTCCAGAGCCTGGTACAAACAGAGCCCAATGTTAAATTTCAATTTCTATCAGAAAATAATGCTTTCTTTTGAAAAGTAGACTGCCCTCATACCAAAAACATGTCCAAGCCCAAATTTACGCTGTGTCCATCACGTGGGAGATGAGTATGTACATGAGGCCGTGGGCCAAGGTGGCTCCTGCTCACAGCCCACTCTACTTGCCCCTTATGCATACACTCCCTCACCAACAGCTATGTCTGACCAAACCCTGCCCTCTACAAATCTTGAAATCTGAGCTTCCTCAAATCCTGGTCATGCCATGGCCTTTCTAATTCGACAGAGTGAGAAATAAGGATATTTGTCATTCCTTGTCTGGGTTTCCATATCTTGAGCATTCAGTCAAATGACATATGGTGACACAGGAACCTCTCTGGGCCAGGTCTATGCCTGTGTGCTAGGAACTGGGACAGGACAGTGAACGTAACATTCATGGTTCCCATCCTCATGGGACGAGTCAAACAAATGATCAAACCCATACATACATGCTTACGAACTATAAAAAGTGTCAAGAAGGAGAAGGACAGACAAAGTGCCATAGAGGTGAGTCCAGGAGATTGCATCTAGACCAGGGCATCCTCCAGGAAGGGACCTAGATCTGGTAGGGCGGCCTCAGTTGAGACTTCTGTCTACATCAGCTTTGGGCACTTCTTGGCACAAAGGCCCCATTTCACTGCCCTGCATCTGCCTAGTAAAAGTAGAAGAAAAGACATGGAGAAGCCAGGACTAAAATAATCTGGGCTAATTAAATAAGAAATCGTTTTGTTAGGAGCTATAAGAGGCACCCTGGTCGGACCATCATCCTTGGTCCTCCACCCCCAAATTTTATGTGTTTAACAGAATAGAACAGTCTAGCTCCCAAAACGTTAGCAGACCTCAGGATAAACCAAACAACTCCAGCCCCCAGCTGGCCATATGCGAACACTGGGCACACAGACAGTGGAGAAATCCAAGTTTGGATGCTCCCTCTACTGAGGGATAGTAACTGGCACTTGGAGGGTGGCTGTTGGGTCCTGGGGAAAACCTAGATAGGGATTTCATTTCAGTGTGATCAAAAATGGCCACATGGCATGACAGCAAACAGAAAATAGTCTACTCTAGAGAAATACTTCATATAGATTCTCAAGTATGTGACTCTGCACATAGTCCAAGCCTTAGAATAGTCTGGACAATAGATCGCTGACACCTCCGTACTTAGTCCATAATGACTCTTACTTATTAAGTCTAAGTAGCTTTAGAAAACTCACAGAACTAGACTCATTTGCAAACATAAGTGGCTGACTCTGCTTGAGTAATGGTGAGGGGACACAACCCCAGTCAGCATTGCCACCACTTAGTACTTTAATACATACAATCAGGCAAGACTCCAACCTACTCGTACATGGTCCACATGACAGCTTGTGTGTTTTAAGGCACCCAAGGCCTGGAATTCAGATGGTACTGAATGGTGTTCATCTGGAACAGTCCTCACATGGGGCCAGAGAACACAAACGAGGATGACCTGAACTGAATGTTCCAGCCCAGATGTTTAAAAGAAAACAATTACTTACCATAAGATGAAAAAAATTTTTAATTGCAAGGAAATAGTGAATTTACTTGAGAATCACAAAATGAAATTAAATTAATACAGTCTGACAATTCAAGTCAACTAAAGAGGAACAAATTGAACTAACAGTCACTGTGGTGGAATAGGAGATTTAATCAAGAGGTCTGTAGGGTAAGTGGATATGTTATGGCTTTGTAATTTGGCAAATCTTTGAGAAAGTCTCCATTTCAGCCTTCCCTTTGATCATTCTCTCTCTCTCAGCACTTTGGAGAAATGAGGCAGATTTACTTCCACAAAACCACAGGATGATCTTACAAATGTTCCCCTTGCCATCCCACGTTCCTGGGTCAGATTCGGGTCTGGGCTTGGCCAGGCAATGGGATTAAGCCCCACACATTCATTACCTAATTACCCACTGTGGAAATGCCAAACCTCTGCTGGTTGCCCCCAGTATACCAACATATTCAACAGTCCCCTCTCCTACCACTGACTGGTATCCTCTTGAGAAAATTCACTTTCACATTAGCTTAACCACAAACCAAATGAACCAAAAACAAAACTCCAGGATGAAAAAAAGATGCATTATAAAACCTCAAGCCAACAACGTCTGGATTGGCTGCTCTCTTTAATTATCCACACAAAGGTACCACTCCACTGCATAGATGGAAACTGAGAGCTGCCCACAGTTCGGGATTCAACGTGAGAGAGTGAAGCTTTGTCAGTCTTTGAGGCTGCACAGGCTTGGTCACTTACTGGTAAGGGCAGCAAAGTGGCTGAGTCCACATCGAATGCGGGAAACCTGGACTTCTGGGTTGAACTCCGTCAAGCCAAAGAGAGTGGGTGGAATCATTTCTGGAAGAGCAGTTTCCACTAGGTTTGGTCCTTTCCCAAGAATTCCATAGCCCCAGACAAAAACATGTCCTTCTCCTACATTACAGGAAAAACAATGGTCAGTAAGTCAAACCAAGAGCAGCCCTCACTCTCTAGAAATTCAAACTGCACCACCAAGATGTATTATATCCACATGGATTTTTTTTTCCTCCTTGCTTGGCAAGAACATTCTGACATATATTTAAAATCATGTTTCTTTTCTCCTCTCTTAAATTCTTGCCGGTGGACTACGTCTAACCAGGTCACCAATCTCGGAATACAAACTTCCCACATCCTGAGGGTAACCTGAACAGGACCCATCCATAAATCACTCAGAAACCCCATGTGAACACAGGAGAGCCTTCAAAGGACAGTTTTTCCTATGAACAGCTCTAAGTTTCACACTGATCAGAAGACCAAGCCAAGTTCTAAACGACTTCTGGCCAGATTCCTAAAACTCTTAGAAATGATTTTTTGGTTATAAGAATTTTAATACTCATCAGTGGTACCAGATGTTTAATCCCAGAAGCATGGATCTCGGTATCTAAACCCTAAGGCTCTTCTATTTGCTTTTTGTTTCTTGGCACAGTCTCTGGCCCAGACTAAGGGGCGGGGAGAAAACAGTTCATTCTCCACTGCAGAGGTTTGCTACAGAATTACTAAGCTCTGTGCTGTCTAGTTGTCTACATATAAATCACAGTTATTATTTTCCTGTCAAGAATGTCACCCTCACCCTCTATTAGCTGAATTCAATCTAACGCGATCTCCCCCAGCCACATTCCCTTCCTTAGGCTGAGGTCTGCTGCCTATGAGGCCAAAGGACACCAATCCTTCCCCATCCAACCCCAGTTGCCTACAACAGGGTCTCACCATTTAGCACAGCACAGCCTGTCCCACCACATGCAGCCTGCTCCACCTTGCCCACTCCTGAGAAGGGTAAGCACTGGGGGATGTTCACCTGAATCAAAGGAAGGGTCCACACTGTTAGGAAGACAAACCAGTGAGAACTTGGAAATATTCTGGTCTTGTGTACAGAGAAGATAAGTCCCAGTTCATTCATACGTGCCACAAATATTCCCCAAACACTGAACATATGCTAACCATCTAACTGAGTGTTGGGAACATGAGAGACAGCAAGAAACCTGGTTCCTCTCTGAGTTTAGTCTAGTGGAGAAGACAGATGCCACACGAAATTAACATAAAATTAATTTGTCCTGAATGCAATGAAGGAAAGTACAGGGTCTCTGAGAATGAATGTCAAGGAGACCAATCTAGTTCAGGGGGAGGAACAGTTGGGGAAGGCTTTGTTTCTACTGCGACCTGAAGGATGAGCAGGAGTAACTGGGTGAGGGGAGAAGAGCAGGGTATTCCAAGTAGGGGAGATGGCACGTGCAAAGGGAATGAGTGAGCAAGGCACATTCAGGGCAGTTAAACAAGTCAGAGTGGCCGAAGCAGAGGGACGAGGGAGAATGTGGTACAAGACACTAGCAGGGAAAAGGGAAGCCAGATCATGCAGGATGCTGTGGACTACAGTAAGAATTTGGTCTTTATCTAAGCACAGTGAGAGGCCAGTAGGGGTTCTAAGTAGGAGAAAGAAATGATTTCTAGAAGGGAACATGATGGACGTGGGTAACAATGGAGAAGAAAACAGAGCATGGGGGAGGGGGTGAGGGTGGGGTGAGCATAAGTTCACTTTCAGACACACTGAACTCGCACTGCCTAGAGATGGCTAAGTGGAAATGTCAAGTGCTACTTAGTGATGTCTAGAGCTCTGATATGTAAGCTGGAGAGTCATTAGCATATAGATGGTAATTGCAGCACAGGTACAGATAAGATCTTCTAAAGGGGGAATATAGAGAAAAGGAGAGCAAAGTCCACTCCAGGAGGCTCTTCAACATTTAAAGGCCTGGCACAAGAAGAGACCCAGTAAGTGAGATTAAGAAGGAACAACAAGAAAGACAAGAGAGCAATAGTAGAGTCTAGTCACCAGGGCAAGAGGAAGAGTTTTTTTCACAAAGATGTCATGGTTAATGTCAAACGCTGCTGAGAGGTCAAGAAAGATAAAGATTGAAAAATGTTCTCCAGATTCTTTATTATTATTTTAGCAACATGGAGGTCCCTGGTAACCGTAGCAAGAGCCACTCAGCAAACGAATAAGGGTGGAAACTCAGTGGAATGGATTGAGGAATGAGCAGGAGACAGTAGATAAATGCAGCTCTTGAGATGCTTGGCCTAAAAGGGAAGCAGGAAGTAAAGCAAAGGGGTAGGGAGTGGGAAGAACAGGAGGAGGTGGAGGAGTCCACGTAGAGCTTTTTAAGATAAAAGACACATGAGTCAAGTGTAAAGATTGATAGAGGGGCCAATAGAGAGGAATAGGTTGAAGTTTTGGGAAAGAAGGCCCAACAAATGGAAGTATGGCTTCTGAGGAGGTGGGAGGAGATGGGATACAGGGCACAGAGCGAAGAATTAGCTTCAACAGGAAGAGATATACCTCCTCCACTGCTAGGAAAAGGAATGGATCCAGGGTGTGTACAGACACAGTTTAAGTGTGTAGGAGTCATAGTGAGAAACTGAGGGCATTCTCATCTGATAGCATCTGTTTTCTCCATTAAACAAGAGGCAAGATCTTCTGCTGAGAGTGAGAGATGGGAGGGCCAGGGATTTGGAGAGTGAAATGTGGCCAACTGAGCTTTCCAGCAGGATTTGGTTTTGGCACTTCTACTGAGGAATAACTTTGGAAAGATAGATTTTAAGTGCTTCAGTGACAGCCATAAATCTTTATAGATTCACTTTCAAATAGAGACAGCTGAAAGATAACAGTCCTTAAGTTGACTCAAAAAGAATAAAGGGGCTTACTGATCTAGAAAATGTATGCTTAGGTGAAGTGAGGCTGTCAGGGCTGGGCCTGGCCTCTGCTGCTTGGCTCTCAGAGAGCTTCTTTATCTCACTGTGCTCTGGCACAAGGTCCTCAGCAAACACTGGGATACTCTAACAAAAAGCCACTGGAAACTACCACTGTTGTCACTGACAGGATGAGGCTCCAGCCACAGTGAAGAATCAAGGTTGTGATGGGCTACTTCTAAGATGACCCCCAATAATCCCCATGAACCCATTCACACCCATGTGTGATCCCCGCCCTCATGTGAGGACTGAACCTAGTGACTTGCTTCTCATGAGCAGAATGCCAGCAAAAGTGAAGGAAGGTCACTGCCAAGATTAAAATATAAAACACTGGCTCCTGTCTCACTGGCACTCTCTCTTGCCTTCTCATTTGCTCACTCTGATGAAGCCAGCTGCCATGTTGTAAGCTACCACATGGAGAAGTCTACATGGCAGGGAACCAAGGAAGGCTTGGCCAACAACTATTAGCTAGCCAACTGCCAGCAAGGAAGTGGAGCCCCAGTCTAACAGTCCACGAGGACCTGAATCCTGCCAACAACCACTGGTGTGGTCCTGAAGCATAGCCTTTCCCAGTTGAACCCTAAGATGACTGAAGCCTTTGAGAGATTTGGAGCCAGGAGACCTAGCTAAGCCACCCCAAGATTCCTGACCCACAGAAACTGTGAGATAATAAATGTGTGCTGTTTAAGCCACTAAGTTTTGGGGTCATTGGTAATACAACACATAACAATGATATGATGCTGGACATGTCCCCCAAACGAAGACCATGGGAGACATTTTTCTCAGGCCTTGGTATCTGAAAGAGCAGTACTTCTGAATGCTTTATTTGCTGTTTATCTTACAGAAACAATGAATCATTTAAATGACATTTTCTTCTTGGCTTTGGCTACTAGGAAGCTCAGAGTCAAATCTGCAACCACTTCTAACTGACCAGACCATAGAGAATGTATTTTTTCATCTTATTAGCTAATCTTTAGTTTCCTTTTGTGCAGGTTTATCATTAATCTTTTTTCTCCATTCCTCTCACTTATTTTTTTTTTTAATTATAGTTGACAGTCAATATTATTTTACATTAGTTTCAGGTATATAGCACAGTGGTTAGACAATTATATGAATAACGAAGCGATCCCCCCAGTAAGCCCAGTACCCACCTGGCACCATATGTAGTTACTACAATATTATTAACTATATCCCCTATGCTCTACTTTACATTCCTGTGACTATTTTGTAACTACCAATTTGTACTTCTTAACCCCTTCACCTTTTTCATCCAACTCTTATTAACATATATTAAAACCCTTCTGTATTTGTCAAAGTTTGATGATATTAAGGAATATAGAATGTTTTTTAAATAAGCCTTATCTTTTATAGATGAAAGCTGATATCAAGGATTTGCTTCAAAGTAATCGAGGGCAGAGTAGATGGAATTATAGATGTAAAAACAAAATTGGCCATTACAGAGCATGGTTTTTTTTTTTTTGGAGGGAGGAGAGGCTTGTATAACCTTGTGACTACACTAAAAAACAGTAAATCATATACTTAAAAATCATGAATTATATCTCTTTTAAATGAGCCATTAGTTGGCAATTATTAAACATGGGTGATGGGTACATAGAGATTAACTATGCAATAAGCTATACTTTTTGTTTATATTTGAATTTTTCCTTAATAAAATGTTTAAAATTCTACTGTATTGTACTGATGGTGGTTCACTTCAGTGTGAAGAAGGGGAAAGTGAAGAAAAGAGGCCACAGGCAGGGCTTCTACTGCTTTATCTGGGTAGGACAGCACAGGTGTCTTCATAGAGCTTATGATCTGTGTGCTCTGGGGGCGTATGTGTTATACTGAAACAAAAAGCATACTACAACATCATAGGAACTTAGATAAACAGCCTCATATCCCTTTTAGAACAAGACAGGTACCCGAACATACTTAAAATATGGCTGTAAATCAGTATTATCTCATTGAAGTATTGATAATGATGGCTTTTGAATCTAAGCTTTCTTTCCAGGCTATAATGAGACTGCCAAAAACTTGGAACCTTGAAGAGGCAGTCTCACAGTAGGTTAGGCCTTAACATCTTAGCACGTTATACATCACATTTTGGTGAAGAACCTCTTATAAATGTCCTTAATACATTATATTTCCAAACCTCCCAGCACCATGCTGTAAGTGACCTCATACCTGTGTGGAATCAGTGACAGAGGCCAGCTGCAGGTACTCAGAGTTGCCCCAACCAAAGAGGCCTCCATCAGCAGACACAGCCAGGCAGCAATCACCATAGGTGGCAACCTGGACAATCTTCACTCCGGTAAGGTCTCCACCCAGCTTGGTGGGTACACTGGTGATATTGTAGTGACCCAGACCTAACATGATGGAAAATACTTTTAATTATTTATTCTCTTAACAAACAATTATATAGGCTTACTATATGTCAAACACAGTTTTAAGCACTTTACAAATACCAACTCAGAAATCCTGTGCTATGGTAACTTCCTTCTCTATGCTTTCTCAGAGGAAGAAAAAGACATAATTGTAATTAGACCATTTTAAAACCCTGTAAATTGTCTAGGTCTAATTCAAGTTAGAAAATTTCTCAAGATGAAAGACCACTATACGATGAACCTATTAGACTTTGCATAAATTATGCCAAGCAATTTCTAATGCACTGTTGGGCTTGCTGGAAAATAAAGGAAATCTCTAAGAACCCATCCCAACCAAACCCTCCACCCCATCCCACCCTCAAAACAATAAATGGAAACAGGCAAACTGGCATGGTAAACAGTAAACAGAGGAAAAGACAGGGCTTGCTTGAAGACAAAGTCACTACCAGCAATGCGACGAAGAGTAATCCCTGAGCAGCACACGTGGCAGAACACTAAACTACAGACTCCTGCTTAAACTGGCTTCCTCACAGGGGCTCAAAGCAGTTGTCAGACTAGCAGCACCCCTTGGCAGCAGGCAAAAGCAAATCCAAATCCTCTCTGGAGAAAAGCATCTCCAATTTAGGCTCTTAGAGTTTCCACAAATTAAATTCAATAAAATATGAGATCGCAATCAAAAATTACTAAACTCATAAGATGCCACTATGAGTGAGAATAAACAGAACCAACAAACAACCGATTTTAGACCCTCCAGACTTCAGACACTGGAATTAAAATATACAAAATACAAATAACTCTGCATGCAATGTTCAAAGAAATAAAAGCAAGAATAAGAGACTATCAAGAATAACCAGGTAAATATGAACAGGAAACAATTAGAAATGAAAAAATATAGTCAAAATTAAAAACTCAGATGGGTGGCCAAAAACACAAACTACAATCTGAGAAAAGATAGGAACATGAATTAAGATATGAAATATACAAAGAATTCCTAAAAATCAGTAAGAAAAAGACAAATAAGTCAACAAAAATGGGCAAAAATAACACATACATTTCAGAGAAGAAAAAACAAGACTGGTCAATAAACATGGAAAGATCCTCACTCTCAGTAGTAATTAGGGAAATGCAAATTCAAACCTGAGTGAAATACCATTTCACATCCATCAGACAAGCAAAAACTTTTAGGTAGACAATACCAAGCTTTGCCCTGCTGTTGTGGGGGTTACCTGTTACAACTATTTTAAAAAACAATCGTTGGAATACATATGCATACCCTATAACCTAGCACTTCCACTCACAGAATCTTCACTAGAGCTCCTAGAACTCTTGAACGCATCTACAAGGAGACATATAGATGGTCACAGAAGCACTGCTTGCTATATAACAAAAAGTTGTAAACCATCCAAATATCTATCAACAGGAAAATGAATAAATTGAGGTGTATTCCATAGTAGAATATCATACAGCTATAAAAATGAACTGCATTCAGTGAAGCGGGATACAAAATCAACACATGAAAATCAATTGCATTTCTATATACTAACAGTGAACAATCCAAAACAAGAAATTAAGAAAACAATTCTGTTTATAGTAGCATTAAGAAGAATAAAATACTTAGGAATTAACTTAATCAAAAAGGTGAAAGACTTGTACAATAAAAACTACAAAACATTGCTGAAAGAAATTAAAGAAGATATAAATAGATGGAAAGACATGTTATGTTTATGAACTGGAAGACACAATATTGTTAAGATGTCAATACTATGCAAAGTGATCTACAGATTCAATGTCATTCCTATTAAAATCCCAACAATAATTTTTGCAGAAATAGAAAAATCCATCCTAAAATTCATATAGAATCTCAAAAGGATCCTAAATAGCTAAATGATCTTGAAGAAGAACAGATTTGGAGGACTCATACTTTGTGATTTCAACTCACTACAAAGCTACAGTAATCAAAACAGTGTAGCACTGTCAAAAAGACAAACATATACATCAATAGAATACAATAGGGAGCCCAGAAATAAACCCTCACTTATATTGGTCAAATGATTTTTGACAAGAGTCTCAAGACCATTCAATTGGAAAAGGACAGCCTTCTAACAAATGTGCTGAGAAAACTGGGTGCCCCCATGCAGCAGAAGAATAAAGCTGGACACTTAGCTAACACCATATACAAAAATCAACTCAAAGTGGATCAAAAGACCTAAATGTAAGAGCTTAAATTATAAAACTATTGGAAGAAAACATACGGCAAAAGCTTCATAACACTGTTTTTGGCAATGATTTCTTAGATATGACCCCAAAGGCACAGGAAACAAAATTAAAAAATAAGTTATTTAGAAAGCCAGCCGATCCTAAGAGCTTTCATAACAAGGAGAAAAAAATTTTTTCTTTTCTTTTTATTGTATCTGTATAAGATGACAGATGTTAACTAAACCTTTATGGTAATCATTTCACAATATATGCAAATCAAACCATCATGCTATACACCTTAAACTTACATAATGATATATGTCAATTATTTCTTAAAAATGGGGAAAAAATTTAAAGAAAAAATAAATGAATTTGGCTAATGAAAAGTAAAAACTTTTGTGCGTCAAAAGACTATCAACAAAGTAAAAAGGCAATGCAAAAAATGGCAGAAAATATTTGCAAATCAAATAACTGATAAGAGATTCAGAATACAGAGAACTCAACAACCACAACAAAAACAACCTACTTAAAAAATGGGGTAAGGACCTGAACATTTTTCCAAAGATGATACACAAATGGTCAATAAGCACATGAAAAGATGCTCATCATCACTGACTTTAAGGAAATGCAAACCACAAACCAAATAATCACTTCACACCCATTAGGATGGCTACTATTAAAAATATATATACAAAAAAAACAAAAACAAAAACAAAACCCAGAAAAATAACGTGTTAGCGAGGATGTAGAGAAATTAGAACTTCATACATTGTGGGAGGAATATAAAATTGTGTAGTTGCTATGGAAAACAGTATGGCAGTTTCACAAAATTTTAAAATAAAATTACCAATGATGTAGCAATGCCACTTCTGGGTATATACCTAAAAGAATTGAAAGCAGGGTCTCAAAGAGAGATTTGGACACCTGTGTTCATTATTATTCCAAGAAGTAAAAAGTAGAAGCAACCCAAGTGTTCATCAGCAAAATGTGGTATATACATACGAGGGAATATTATTCAGCCTATGAAAAGGAAGGAAATTCTGACAGATGCTACAACATGGATAAATTTTGAAGACATTATGGTAAGTGAAATAAACTAGTCACACACACACACACACAAAGTATGATTCACTTATATGAGGTACCTAGAATAGTCAAATTCATAGAGACAAAAAGTAGAATAGCAGTTACCAGGGGCTGAGGAGAGAAGGAAGAAAGGGGAGTTACTGTTTAATGGGTGTAAAGTTTCAGTTTTGCAAGACGAAAGAGTTCTGGAGATGGATGGTGGTGACAGTTGCACAAGAATATGGATGTACTTAATACCAGTGAACTACATTTAAAAATGATTTTAAGATGGTAAATTTTATGTTATGTGTATTTAACCACATATCACATTTTTTAAAACTTGAAGAAAGACAAAAAACAAGTTCCAGGCTGGAGTTGGGCTCCCCAGCTATAAAGGGGAAAAAAGAAATTAATCAACTGTAGATACTTATAAAAGGGCTGAATCTTAAGAAACATAATGTTAAGTTTAAACCAATGTATGTAAGATACATATATACAGTATGACTCCTAAAAGAAACAAAACTAGCCAATACATTACTTAGGAGTGTGTATGTGCACATGTGTATAAATTTTTTGTTCTCTCAAAGAAAGGAATAACAGAAATAAAATTTGGAATGGTGGATCTCCCTGTAGTAGGAAGAAAAGCATATGAAACAGGAGAGTCACACGTGGGTAGAATCTGCAGTATTGAGAATGTTCTAGGTCTTAAACTGGGTAGTGGTTTCACAAATATTGATTTTATCATGTTTTGTAAGTTACATTTATGTTCCATATCATTTTTTGAGATAAAATTCACATAAGTTCACCATTTCAATCATTATAAAGTACATAATTGAGTGGTTTTCAGTATATTCACAATGTTGTGCAACTATCACCTCTAATTTAAGAACATGAGCATCACCCAGAAAGAACTTCATATTCAATTGTAGTCACTCCCTATTTCCCACCTCACCCTCGACCCTGGCAACTGCTAATCTACTTTCTGTCTCTATGTATTTGCCTCTTCTGTACATTTCATATAAATGGAATTCCACACTATGTGTCTTTTGTGTCTGGTTTCTTTCACCTAGCATAAGATTTATACGGTTCATCCATGGTATAGCATGTATCAAAAGTTCAGTTATATTATGGTCAAATAGCATTCCATTGCATGTAAATACTGTGGTTTTTAAATTTATTTATCAGTTGATGGATATCTGAGTTGTTTCTAGTTTTTGGATATTATGAAGAATACTATGAACATTTGTGCACAAGTTTTTGTGAGGACAAGTTTTCATTTTTCTTGGATACATACCTAGGAGTGGAATTGCTGGGTCAAATGGTAATTCTGTTTAATGGACAAACTGTTTCCCACAGCTGTTGTACCATTTTAGATTCCTACCAGCAATGTATGAAGGTTTGTATTTCTCCACATCCTTGCCAACACCTGTTATTATGTGAGGTTTTTTCCTGAGAGTTACCATACCAATGCATGTGAAGTAGTATTTCATGGTATTGATTTGCATTTCCCTAATGACTATTTGTGTATCTTTCCATATGCTTATGGGCCATTTGTATAGCTTATTTGGAGAAATATCTATATAAAACGTTTGCTCATTTTTTAATTGGGTTGTTTGTCTTGTTAGTGAATTATAGGAGTTCTTTATATATACTGGATACTAGACTCTCTTCAAATATATGACTTACAAATATTTCTTCCATTCTGTGGGTTGTCTTTTCACTCTGTTGATCTTGTCTTTTGATGCATAAAAGTTTTTAAATTTTCGTGAAGGTCAATTTATCTATTTTTCCTTCTTTTGCTTATGATTTGGGTGTCATATTTAAGAAACTGCTGTCTAATCTGAGGTCATGAAGATTCACATCTAAGCTTTCTTCTAAGAGTTTTATAGTTTAGATTACATTTATGACTGATCCATTTTCAGGTAATTTTTGTAGATGGTGTATATAGGAGTTCAAATTCATTCTTCTGCATGTAGATATCCAGCTGTCTCAGCACCATTTGTTAAAAAGACTATTCTTTCCCCAATTAAATCGTCTTAGCACTCCTGTCAAAAATAATAGATCACAGATGTATGAGTTTACTTCTGGACTCTCAATTCTATTCTATTGATCTATGCTTATTCTTATGCCAGTGTTTTAATTACTGCTATAGCTTTGTAGTAATCTTTGAAATCAGAAAGTATGATTCCTCCAACTTTGTTCTTAAATTTTTTTTTTTTTTTTGGCTACTTGTGGTAATTGTGGTAATTCTATATTAATTTTAGCATCAGTTTGTCCATTTCTACAAATAAGGCAGTTGGAATTTTGATAGGAATTGCACTGAATCTGCAGATCAATTTGGGGAGTACTGCCTACATATCATCTTTTGTATATTCTATAATACATATAAATTAAAAAGATTTTTTTTAAGTAATTCAAAATGTTGAAGATTTTTGAAAGAAAGGAATAGGATGCTCACACAGAAAGTACAAGAGAAAAGGAAAACAACTGATTTAGAAAGAATAGTCAGGGAAGCCTTCACTGAAGAGATGACATCCACGCTGAAGCCTACAGGATGAAAAGGAGAGCAAAGAGCATTCTAGGCTAAGGTCCTATGGCAGCAAAGAAGAGGGCAGGCTCTAGGAACTGACTGCAGGGGGCCTCCATGGCTGGACTCAGAGCCCAGCAAGCAAGGCAGTGAGGCTGAAGGAGGTGTAGCACGTGACAGCAAGTTTTTAGAATGGCACCGGGAAACTTAGCCATGGTTATCTCCTGCGATGGGACTTTTACTCTTTACCTTATTCCTATCTATGCTGTCAAAATGTATCAACAATTTATTATTTCTATAAAAAGCTGCTTTTTAAAAATTACCCACATAGGATTTTAAAAATAAAGAGAAGCTTCAACTTTATATTTACCAAAAAGATGTACATTTAGAAAACTGGAATAGTAATTAAATTGGCACACTTGAATTGACAATCCTCATTGCTAGAGAGGTTATGATTAAAGTGGTACTTCTGTACATTGCTGATGGCAGTATAAATTGGTAAAACTTTTGAGAGGCAATTTAATAACACTCTGAAAACAAAAATATCCTAATCCTTCGACACACTCCTGAGACTTTATCCTAGGAATAACCCAAACGAAAGAAAAAGCTATACACACACACACACACACACACACACATATATATATTTATACGGTATGTATATATATATGTGTATATATATATGTGTGTATACATATATATATATATACACACACACACACACACACATATACATATACACACACACATGCATATATATGATGGCATATCAGCTCCAATGGCTGCTGCACATCCTCTCCTCAAAAAGTATGCCTCCTCACGACAGGGTAATGATTAAGTAACTGTTCGATAAAATGATTAAATGGTTAATTTACCTTATGCTAAATTAATTTGATGTTATATTATACAAATACTAAAAACTGTAAAGGCGAAAACTGTTAATATGGAAAAATGTTTTATGTAAATTTAAATAAGCATATAAAATCAAACCTATGCTATTATTACTGTATAAAAGATGTACACATATGAACAAGGACTGGAAGAAAACATGAGAAAATGAACAAAGACGATTTGATGTGGTGGTAGGATTACTGAGGATTTACACAAGATTTAAATCTTAAATTTAAAGGCCCTTGCTTCAAACAAATATCAAAAACAAAAAATTAAATATATAAGGTTGATGAAGCTTATCCCTCGTTTCTCTTTCAATGATATTGTTCTTAAACTCAACCTCCTTTTAGGTGGCATTTGTTTCTTCTTGAAAAGGCTCAGAACTCTTTTGTTGAGGGGTGCTCCAATCCTCTAGCCAATCCTTTATTGATTCATTTCTATGGGAGCCAGGGGTGAGGGGAAGGGCATGAGACAAACAAAACAGTGTTCCCCAGCAAGCAACAAGAGAGGTAAGAGTCAAATCAGGGAAGGTAGGTTCTAGCCCATGAGAGCCCTACGGCTCACAAAGCCATACTGCACTATCCCCCGGGGTGAAAGGTACACTACCTGTTTGCCCATCGGCACCCCAACCACAAGAATAGACTTCTCCTTTATCCGTTAGGAACAGACTATGGTCCTGACCACAGGCGACCTATTAGACAGATAGAGGTAAGGTTTATTGAGAAGAAATCCTTAG
The DNA here is from genome assembly GCF_000325575.1 of Pteropus alecto. Classification (NCBI taxonomy): domain Eukaryota; kingdom Metazoa; phylum Chordata; class Mammalia; order Chiroptera; family Pteropodidae; genus Pteropus; species Pteropus alecto. The sequence goes on from NW_006441386.1 coordinate 5,523,639, forward strand.
AAGCCCAGAGTCCTAGTCAATGGACTCAAAGCTCAGTAGCATTCCCTACCGCTCCTGAGCACCCAGTGGGCTGGGTCCAGGCAGGCCCTTATCTTTTCTCAATGCACCGCAGCCTAACTTTTGTCTCCCACTCCACTGAACCTGCTCTTGCTAAAGTAAAGTGTCAGGTGTCTTAAGGAGCAAACTCAAGAGCTCTTCCACACTTTCCCACCTGAGGAACCACTCCCTCCTCCAAAAACCTTTCTCTTTGCCACTCCTCTCTTCTGCCTGTCTAATAGCATCTAGTCTCTGCCCAGCCTCTACTTCTTACCTTTCAGTGTTGGAATCCTCCAAGGTTGTCTTTTGCCCTCTTCTCTCCTCACTCTTCACACTTCCCTGGGAAACTGCATCCATTCCCAAGGCTTTTGCTGTCACCTCCATACTGTTATCTCCAGTCCCAACAACTCTACTGAATTGCAGACCTATTTTCCTAACTGCCTAATGAAAAGCACCCTTTATTGAACAGTTATGTCAGGCACTGTGTAAGTCAATAACCAAGACCACCCAGTACAAAACTGAATCTCAGGGAAGGTTGGTAACTTGCCCAGTTAACATGTGGAGAAGCAGGGACTTCAATTCACATCCATGTGACTCTGAAGCCTGTGCAAGAAGCACTACAC
>NW_006441386.1:5524348-5526450 GCF_000325575.1 Pteropus alecto
CTCTTCTTCACTTCCCCCTCCCAGCCAACCCAAGCCTGCTCCTCCTACAGTTTGCCCCAATCTGGGTTGAGAACATCAGCAGCCACTCATCTGTCTATGGAGTCACACTCAACTCCTTCCAGCTCATTCCCTGCCCGTCTAATCGAACCTCAAATCCAGTCAATTCTCCTTACACATCTCCCACCTGTCCCTTTTCCCCGTGGCTTCTCAAGCAGCCGTCATCACTTCCTCCCCCGACTAACCTCCACATCATGGCCAAAATTATCTTTCTAAATAGATCATGATTTGCTGTCACTCCCCCTGCTTAGAACCTTTGATAGGCCCCAACCGTCAAGAGGATAAGGTCTAAACTCCTTAGCAAGACATTCAAGACCCTGCACTGTTCACTCTGAACCTATCTTCCAGCCTATCCCACAACACTCCCCTGTAAGCATACCAAACTCCAGCCACACTGCACTTTCTCAGCGGTTAAAGCCTCCAGCTGCTCCCTCCTCTCGGAAAACTTTTCCTACCACCCATGCCAGGACTATCCGGTCAATTCCTCTGCCACCTCCTCCACGATGCCTTCTCTCCCTTCCATTCCACCCTTGCTAAACGATTCCCTTTTTGGTACTCTTATAGCACTTTTTACATACATTCACTTATGTGTTTAGTATTCAGGTACTTATTATAAGTACCTACCATGTGCCAGACACTGCACTAGGGTTGGGAATAAAATGATAAGCAAGACAAATGATAAGCAAGACAAAACACAATTGGGGGATACACAGTGCTGTGATACACTCTGATACAGCTAGTTTTTTTTTTAACCTGTCTTCCCCACTAGAGTATTATCTCCCCAAACTTATTAAACTTTGTACCCTCATGATCTACCACAAATCCTGGCTTATAGTATGCAGACAATATAATCTTCACTAAAATAATTAAGAAAATCTGCCTATCAAATTTGCCATCACTCCCTTTCAAAAGTGCCCCAGGAGGCAGGATGAATGGCTCTCAGCCCATACCTCTTACCTGGACCACCTGTCCATCGAAGTCCTGCATTCTATGGACTTTGTGACTTTCACTACAGCCGGGAACCATTTGGGGAGAAACAAGAGATATGGTCATGGTGGTACCGTGGGGTTCTGACTCCTTCCCTGTCACTCCTAATACTGCCCACCCCGCCACAGTAACTATTAGGGAAACTCTCAAGGTCGGATATAAGGCAGAGTTAGACCTAGACATGAAAGTAAAACAAAACAAACAAAATTCTTTGCTGATTTTCATATGCTGCCAGAGTTGACACTGGTATTTAGAACTACCAGCATAATGCAAGGAATTAAGGGTAAATTTTTTTTAAGACTAAATGAATAGGACTGAAACAGAGGAGAATTTTTGAAGTTAATCAATTTGGTTAAAAACACAAAACTAATTGAAAGAAGTTCTACACATTACAATCAATGCTCACGGGCCCTCCCCTTCCACCAAACTCATGTGGAAAGCTCAACCAGCAGTGGAACAATCCTCTCCACAGCTTTCCGGAGAGTTCTCACTGCTCCTCACACACGAGGAATCTTGCTTACTGCTCTGTGGCTCTATCACACAGTAATCATTCAAGAAATGTTTAGTACTTAACACAATTGGGGGAAAGAGAAGTTTTTTCAGGACCTCACCTGTAAATTTCATTTTCAACCACCTTTCTTCCACACTGCCCATAAGAATTGTTTCCCATGCTGAAGACTAAAAAATAATACCCTCAGTTAAATCAGTTCTTAAGAGTCTGAGAATATCAGGTTCATGAAGTTCTAGAATGTCAGGACTGGAAGGCAGTCTCAGAGAGTGATCCTAGTCCAACCACTCACCCTAGCTGCCAGTTGGTTTCCTTCTCCAATATTCCCAGCCCATGCAGGCAGAGCCACAGGCATGTTGGGGTCTAGATGTGCTGCAACTGCCTGGGTCACCTTTACTGTTCTGCCTGCCTTTCACCCTCCCCCTCCCGGGATTCTACCTTACACAAGGCAAGTACCTCCTGTGAGAGGCATCAGCACTCCCATTTCCTGAACCTGTCACTAGGTTCCCCTCAATGCAAAATCCCTCTTGAAAGAGTTTCTAAATACCAC
>NW_006441386.1:5526485-5542512 GCF_000325575.1 Pteropus alecto
AAATTAAAAACAAGCTGGCCTTTCTCTAGAAATAACCGCTGTTCTGGAGAGGGTTGGGCTTATCCGGGAGCCTTGACTCTGAAAGCCTCTCCACCACTTGGTAGAAGTGTTAGCAAACAGGCTTCTTTCAGTACAATAGAAAAAAACAAATGCATGTGCAGCCCAGCTTGGCGACTTTATGTAAAGAAAGTAGGAGGCTTTGATAAGGCTGCCTGATGTGTGCTGTGACATTTATAGATACCTAAGATTTTCCAAGAACCATAGAGAGCAGAGAGCATAAAAGATTTAGCCAGGGCTGACCAATACAGCTCTCCTGAGCCATCCTAACTGATTTGCTCAGGAAATGCCAACAGCTTCACTAATTAGATGAGGCTAAATCAAACAAGCCACTTCAGGCTCAACGGCAAGAAAGTGGCTCCCCCACTCCTCCAGCAATCTTGAACATGTCAATTCACCTCCTTCACCATCTGTGAGGACAAGAGAGTGGGCTCTGCCGCATGAGACCTGTAGCACCTGTGTCTCCTGAGGTCTGTCGAGAGGAAGTAGAACAGGTGAGGGCTCCAAAACATACTCATATCCCCTTGCTGTAACAAAAACAACCAGGTTCATTACACTGATCGAGAGTCATAGCACTTCTAACATTAAAAATCATATTGTCCAACCCCCACATTTTTAAACACAGATTTGAATGACTTACTCAAGGCACACAGGCTACTAGTGGAGCTAGAACTAGAATCCCAGTCTCCAACTCCCAACTCACTGCACCACTTTGCTGCCATTAAATATTGGGTAATTGAAAAGCATACTTAGTCTTATTTTAAAAATCTCTTTAAATGTCATTTAATTGTTTGAATTTTTAAGGAAAGTAAAAGCATTTTCTTTCTGCAATGCCCACTAAAATTTCTTAGTAAGGTGAAGAACAGCAAATATTGTTATATTAAAAAGAGGCAAAAAAAAAAAAAATGTAGATGCATTTACTTGCATATATATTAAATCTCTCTAGAAAGATAACCTAGAAACTGTTAAAACAGGTTGTCATCAGGGAGAAAAACCATGTGGCTGGGAGGCCAGAGGTGGAAAGCAACTTTTCATCATATATTCTACTGTGCCTTTAGGATGTTGAACTATATATAAAAAAGAAAATTTTAATATTTAAATAACCACATCAAGGGAAAAGTTTATGAGAAGTCACTCTAAAGAAGAACCTCATTGTTCTTTACAATCCCAATGGAGAAGCCAGATTGGACTATGTAAATAATTCCTCTTCTATGTTTTAAACGATGAGCTTTTGAATATTTATAAGGTAGGCTGGAGTTAAAGAGAAGGTCTGTAAATGCAATGGTTCTCAACCTACACTCCACTAAATAACTTATTTTCTCTTTTGAATGCATGCTTAAAAAGATTTTGGCTACCAAATAAATGGCATTATTACTGTTATAATAATATACTTGCTCATTTGTATTCATTAGTGACTAATATAATTTTCAGACAGAGCTTTTGATCAGCATAGAATAACTGGTTCATCACAACAAGATAGGATTCTAGGCAAAATCAGAGAAACTGGACAATGTTGTTAGCTTATATGGCTTTATTAGCTGAAAATATATAGTACTTAAGAATACTGAAAAGTGACTCACATCCCCCTTTACTATACGCAAAAATCCTAAGGGCCTGGGAAGCAGTAAACACCTAACATTTAAAGGGAATCTGGCTCTAGATCCAACTACCAATTGACAGAAAATATAGAGGATCACAAAAAATGAGGACATACTCAGTAAACCTCAGACTTAAAAATTCTATAGGATAAAAACATGATTTCTTTAATAAATAAGTTTTAGATAAAAAAGATTAAAACAAACTTAAAAGACTTTTAAAAGTCTTATCAACCAATTGCAATGTCTGGACCTTATTTGGATCTTGATTCAAATAAATTTCTAAAAATTAAAAATTTAATGACATTTATGAGACAACTGGCAATTTGAACATTGACTAGAAAATTGATGATATTAAGAGATTATAATATTAATTATTTTTATATGTGATCATGTTGTTAACTTTTTTAAAGTCCTTATTTTTTTAAGAGATGTACTGAAATATTTATGAATGAAATCAATAATATTAAGAATTCCTTCAAATTTATTGAGGAGAAGGTGGGAGAAACGAAAACAAGACTGGCATGAGTTGATAACTGCTGAAGCTGGTGACAGTATACAGGATGCATTACACTAGTCTGTCCATTTCGACATATGACTAAAGTTTTCCTAATTAAAGGTATAAAAAAAAGTGATGTGGCATCTTACAGCTAGTAAGACTTCAATACTAACTTACAAAATAACCTGATATAAAATTAAGTGAAAAAAAGCAGAAAACAAAATATATGCTATGATCAAAATAAAATATAAATGAACAGAAAAAAATGAAGGTCTGTCTGATATATATAAAGGAACAGAAAAAAATGAAGGTCTGTCTGGTATATACGTCTAGGTAACTTCTCCCTTAATTTAAAAAACATTTCTTATTTTTCTCATTATATTGTTTGGCTAATGTCTACTTTTAAAAATGTCATTATAAATGATTTCTAATATTTTTACAACTTTCAAACAACTAAAATAAAGCCTCCATCTTAAGGAGTTCATTCAACTTTTTTCCCAGACCATATTCTAGGTACTATAGAGTATTTCGGGCTATCTCCAAGCTAGGAAAGAAAGGTCATCTCTTTGGGGCCAAAAGGGAACATCTTTACTTAACAGCAAATGCCTTTTTGCCTAGAGGTTCAATATTATTACCAAAGAGGCTGAAAAACAATTAGTGCAGATGGTTTCAAACAATATTCCTTTAAGACTCCATCTAGTTTGTCATATGGTTTGGTTTATGTAGTCGAACTCATGAAAATCCAAAAGGAGCTTTCTTAGACCAATCACAGCAGAGAGAAGCCAAGGTGAGAATGCTTACTTTTATCTTTCCGGCTCCTGTGAAATCCAAGCTGAGAATCTTTGTTGAGTCCCATACCCCAAACCTTCGTAACATCTTTGGTTTTAGAAGACAGCAATGTGAACCCATAGCCACAAGCAGCTGATGAAATCTGAAAAAGAGTTCCTGTAAGGAATTAACCTGTATATGCGATATCAAGTTTTTTTCAGCAACTTATGACAGGTTATTTACTCAATCCAAAAGTACATACTATTAAGATAGAAACTAACATTTATTGAACATTTACTATGGGTTAAGTGTTTGATATGTATTATCTCATTTAATCTTTACAGGGATCCTATGAACTAGGTATTATCATCATCCCCACTCACCCGGACAGTCTAGCATAGTAGTTAAGCTGAATACTGCCTTAGTTTACATCTTTGCTCTACTCCTTACCAGATGTATGACCTAAGATAGATTACTTAACTTCTCTGTATCTGTTTCCCTCTCTGTAAAATGGAAATAATAAGTGTGTTTCTCATTGGGTTGTTCTGAGGACTAAATTAGTTAATAAAGCTAAAGTACTTACAGTAAATAGTACCTGACTTAATGTAAGAGCTTCATAATGTACTTGTTATTATTGTTACTACTACTAATAGTAGTATTTGGTAAATGAGAAAAATCAGGTTTCCTAGAGATTAAGTAACTTGCCTAATATAGTCACAGAGCTAATAAATGGAAACTATTTGATTACAGCATGCATATAATATCTCAAAAAGTCCAGTTTCGATGAAAAAGTACAAGACATGCAAAGAAGCAAGTAAGTGTGACCTATACCAAGGGGAAAAAAGCAGCCAAAAGAAACTAACAGTAAGTGGACCTAGATGTTGGATTTGTCAAAAACTTTAATGAACTGTTGTTCAAATAATTTTTAAAAAAAACTGTTTAAAGAATTAAAGGAAAACATGATGACAATGACTCAACAAATATGGAAGCTGAATAGAGAAATACAAATATTAAAACCTAACTGGAAATTCTAGAGTTGTACACTAATCAAAACAAAAAATTCACTATATAGGCTCAACAGCAAATTTGAGCTGGTGAAGAAAGAATCAGTTAACTTAAAGAAATATCAATAGAAATTATTCATTCTGAAGAACAGGGAAAAAATTTTTTTAAAAATGAACAGTTGCCTCAGAGACCTATAACATAACAGGAAGTGTATCAACATTTATGTAATGGGAGTCCCAGAAGGGCAAGAGAGAAAGAGGCAGGTAAAAAATATTTAAAGAAATAATGGCAAAGCCAAAAATATACAATGGCGAAAGGAAGTCTCTTCAATAAATTGTTGGAAATAGGAAAGCCAGATGCAAAAGAAATTACACCGCTATCTGAAACCATCACAAAAATTAACTCAAAATGGATTGAAGACTTGGATATAAGACCTAAAACAATAAAATACATAGAAGAAAACACAGGCATTATACTTACCAACCTTGGTCTCAGAGGGGTTTTTGTGAACTTGACCTCAAAGACATAGTAAGTAAAAGAAAAAAAAAAATGGGACTACATCAAACTAAAAAGTTTCTGTTCAGCAGAAGAAATCAACAATACAAAAAGACCACCAATCAAATGGGAGAAGATCATTGCAAACAATCCTCCGATAAGGATAAATATCCAAAATATATAGAGAATTCATACAACTTGACAACAAAAAAAAATCCAATAAAAAGTGGGCAGAGAACCTGAACTCTTTTGCAAAGAAGACGGCCAGCAGATACATGAAAAAATGTTCAACAGCATTAGTTATAAGGGAAATGTAAATCAAAATCACAATGAGACACCATGTCATACATGTTAAAATGGCTGCTGCCAACAAGACAAGAAATAACAAGTTGGAAAGGATGTGGAGAAAAGAGAATCCTCGCACATTGCTGGAGGGAATGCAAATTGGTGCAGCCAGTATGTTAAACAGCATGGCATTTCCTCAAAAAATTAATAACAGAGCTACCATGTGACATATGACCTAGCAATCTACCTGAAAATTTGAAAATACTTATTTGTAAAGATATATGTACCCCTATGTACACTGCATCATTATTCACAATAGCCAAGACATAAAAACAACCTAAGTGTCTTTAGATAGATAACTGTATATATGTGGTATATATATACAATGGAATATTACTCAGCCATTAAAAAATATGAAAGAGTGCTATTTCCAACAACATGAATAGATCTTGAGACTAGTATGCTAAGTGAGGTAAGTCAGATGAAAAAAGACAAGAACTGTGTAATATCATGCATATATGGGATATAAAACAAAAAGCAACAAATGAACGAACAAAACGAACATACAAACAAATGAAACAACAAACTCAGAGATACAGACAACAGAATGGTGGTTACAGAGAGGATGATGGGTAGAGGGAGAGCTATGAAGATAAAGGGGGTCAAATACACGATGACAGGAGACTAGACTTGGGGTGGTGGGCACACAATAGAGTATACATATGTTGTATTATAGAGTTATACACCTGAAATTTATATAATTGTTACTTTAATAACTTTAATAAAAAATTTTTAAAGAGTGAACATTAGCATTTGAAAACAAAGAAAAAGAATGTCAGAAAATTTACCAATGGATCAGTTGTAGGCAAAACAACGGATCAAGATTGATCAACAAATCAGTTAAACTCTTGAAAAACCGAGAAAATCTTAAAAACAACAAAAAAATGGATTCATCAGTATAAGGGAACAAGATCAAAAGCTAACTTCTCATCAGCAACAATGGAGACCAGAAATCAGAATATTTTCAAAGTGCTGAAAGACAAAAACTGCTAACCAAGAATTCCATATCCAGCAAAACTATCTTTAGAGAAATGAAAATAAAACATACAATCCCCCAAACTAAGAGAATTCACTGCTAGTGGACCTGCCATAATAAGCACTAAAGAAGTCCTTCGGTCAACAATACTGTATTAAATACTTCAAGATTACTAAGACGCTGGATCTTAAATGTTCTCACCACAAAAAAGAAACGATAATTCTGTGATATGGTAGATATGTAAGCTAATGCTATGGTGGCAATCATACTCTAATACAGAAATGTATATGTTCATACATTTATACAACCCATTGTACACGTTAAACTTACACAGTGTTATATGTCAATTACATCTCAGTTGTTTTTTTTTTAAATATTTCAGGCCAAAAGGAAATGACAGTAGATGGTAACTAATAATCACAAAAAGAAATGAACTGTACCAGTGAAAGTAATTATACAAGTAATTATAAGACATGTAAATATATTTTTTCTCTTCTCTTGAATGATTAGAAAGACAACTGCATAAAATAATAATTACAGAATTGTATTATGGGCTTAAAACACATAAAGATATAATATATATCACAACAACCACACAAAGGAGAGAGGAGGAAATGAAGCTATGTTAGAACAAAGTTGTTGTTTTTCAGAATTAGGTCACTATTAATATAAAGTAGATTGTATAAAGTAAGATACATATTGTAATCCCAAGAGCAATCACCAAAAAAAAAAAAATACTAAAATAATACATAGTGAAACATCCAACAAAAGGTCCACTAGAAAAATATCTATTTAAGATAAAAGACAGTAAAGCAAGAGCAGAGGAACAAAAATGACAGAAAGAAACAGCAAAATAACAGGTGCAATCCAACCATATCAATAATTATATTAAAAGAACATGGATTGAATAACATCAGTGAAAATGGTGGAACAACAACAACTCTGGCCAATACTGTCAGGGTCACCTTTTCAGAACTCTGGAAATTAACCAAAGGCTTAGAGCAATCTGGAGTGTTTACTCGAGAGGCAGTTGAATCTCAGCAAGAACAGCATGATTTGTGGTGTTTTAACTTCACCTCTCCTCAACTCTCAAGTAGCCCTGACAACCAACAGCTTACAATCATGCTGAAAATTGGCAATCTAGCAGCCACTGAAGGAGGCAGAGTGGAATTGGAACTTCAAAGCCTCATTCCCAGAGAATTCTCATTTGAACTATCCCATTTATCTTTTGTCTCTGTGAATTTGCCTATTGTAGATATTTCATATAAGTGAAATCATACGATATTTATACTTTTGTATCTAGCTTATTTCACTTAGTATGATGTCTTCAAGGTTCATCCATGTTGTGGCATGTGTCAGAACTTCATTCCTTTTTACAGCTGAATAATATTTCGTTGTACGTATATACCACATTTTGTTTATCCATTCACCCGTTGATGGACACCTGGAATGCTTCTACCTTTTGACTGTTATGAATAATGCTACAGTAAGCATTGCTGTACAAGTATCTGAAAACCTGTTGTCAGTTCTTTTGTATATTTACCTAGGAATGGGATTGCTGGATCATATAGTAATTCTTTCTGTGTGGTTCCCTGGAAGGCCCTACTTGTGAGGTAGTATTTATTTGACCTGATCCCTTAGTAAAGATGGGGAAATTTATTGTTTACATGACTTAAGAAAATCTGTCCAATTACTAGCTGTCTACTAAGCTAACTGAACAGAGACCTTAGTAGCTACACATGACAAAGAATATTAACTTTATCAAATTAGTTCAGAAAAGTCACTAAACAACAATAAACAGCAACAACAAACCCTAGGGAGGTGGGAATATTTTATTTCCAGAGTTGCCACATAGTATCATTTTTAATATCCAGTTTTCAACAAGAGAAAACACAAGAGATGAAAAGAAATGATAAATTATAGCCCATATACAGGAGAAAAAAATGCAGTCAACAAAAATAGCTCCTGCACAGAGTGGAGTGAGCATGGATGGTATAGGTCAGCATAACAAAGGAGCACAAGGAAACATTTCAGGTGATGAATATGTTCACCATTTTGATTGTGGTGATGGTTTCACAAATGTACACATATGTCAAAACCTATCAATTGTACCATTTATTGTATGCCAGGTATAATTCAATAAGTCTGTTAAAAATAACTCTTAACTAGTGTTAATATTTTGTCTCTGGCCTAGTACTAAGAACTTTTATACTTTTTGGTTTTTGCTTTTTATTTTTAAATAAAAAATGAGGGAGATTTAAAAAATTGCTCCTGCAGAAGCCTAGATATTAGACTTAGGACAAAGACTCTGAAATCAACTATTTTAAATACATTCAAAGAACTAAAAGAAACCACATGTGAAAAACTAAAGGAAAGTATGAAAACATACATAGAAATTTTGAAGCTAAAAAGTACAATAACTGAAATTAAAAATTCACTAGATGAGTTCTCATCATATTTGAGCAGGCAAAAAAAAATAATCAGCAAACTTGAAGATAGTTCAACTGAGCTTCAGATACCTGTGGGACAAACCAAGCATACTACCATACATATAATGAGAGTCCCAGAAGGAGAGAAGAGAAAGGGGCAGAAAGAATTTTTGAATAAATAATAGGGTATAGTGGATGGGATAAATAGGAGCACAGAGAATTTTTAGTGCTGCAAAAATAATCTATATAGTACTATAATGACCAATACATGTCATTACACATTTGTCCAAATCCATGGAGTATACCACATCAAGAACAGACCCAAATGTAAACTATGGACTTTGGGTGATTATGATGTATCAATATAAGATCATCGATTTTAACAATGTACCAGTTTGGGAGTGTGGGGGCGTTGATAATGAGGGAGGCTATGCATGTGTGTGTGGGAAATCTCTGTATCTTCAGCTCAACTGTCCTGTGAACCTAAAACTGCTCTAAAAAAATTGAGTCTTAAAAGAAAAAAAAAGAATGGCCCAAAACATCTCAAATATGATGAAAACATGAATCTAGACATTCAAGAAGCAAAATGAACTCCAAAAAATAAACTGAAAGATATCCACACATAGAAACATCATAATCAAATTGTGAAAAGTAAAAGACAAAGAATCTTGAAAGCAGCAAGAGAAAAATAACATCACATATAACATATCTTCAATAAGTTATATAGCTGATTTCTCATCAGAAACCATTTAGGCCAGAAGGTAGTGGGATGGCTTTTCTTTCAAAGTGCTGAAAGAAAAACAAACAAACAAAAAAAAAAAACCTGTCAACCAAGAAATTTACATTCAGTACAACTATCTTTAAGAATGATATTTAAAAATAAAACGAAGATGGTGAAGATGTGAGGAAACTGACATTCTCATACATTGCTTGTGGGAATGTAAAATGCTACAGCCACTGTGGAAAACAATCTGGAAGTTCTCCAAAAGGTTAAACATAGAAAGAATTACTATATGATCCAGCAATCCCATTCCTAGGTAAATATACAAAAGAACTGACAACAGGTTTTCAGATACTTGTACAGCAATACTTACTGCAGCATTATTCACAACAGTCAAAAAGTAGAAGCAATCCAGGTGTCCATCAACGGGTGAATGGATAAACTAAATGTGGTATACACGTACAACAAAATATTATTCAGCTGTAAAAAGGAATGAAGTTCTGACACATGCTACAACATGGATGAACCTTGAAGACATCATACTAAGTGAAATAAGCTAGATACAAAAGTATAAATATCGTATGATTTCACTTATATGAAATATCTACAATAGGCAAATTCAGAGACAAAATAGGTAGATGAGTGGTTACCAGGGGCTGTAAGTAGGGGAAAATGGGAAGTTATTGCTTAACAATTACAGAGTTTATGATTAGGGCAATGAAAAAGTTTTAGAAATAATAGTGGTGATGGTACAACACTGTGAAGTAATTAATGCCAATGAATTATACTTTAAAATGGTTACAATGGCAAATTTTACGTTACGTATATTTTTTTCCACAATTTTTAAAATCTAGTAACATACCAAAAACCAATAAATGGGTGAATTGTATGTGTGAATTATATCTCAACAAAGCTGTTTTTTTAAAAAAAAAAAAATTTTTAAAAAGAAGAAATATACTACCAAATACACAAAAACAGAGATTCATCACTAGCAGACCCGCCCTACAAAAAACACTAAAGAAAAGTCTTGAGGCAGAAAATAAAAGGACACAAGACAGTAACTCAAATCTACATAAAGAAATAAAGAGCACCAGTTAAGTCACTGCATAAGTAAATAAATTTTTTAATGAATAAAAATATAAGATAGTATAAACATATTTTTTCTCCTTTCTGATATAAAAGAAAACTGCATAAAGTGATAATTATAAATATATGCTAATGGGAATATGAGACATAAATATGTAATTTATGACAATAATAGCACAACAGAGGAAGAAAAAGACAGAGCTATATATAAGCAAAGTTTTTGTATAGTACTGAAATTAACTTGGTATTAATCAAAACTAATAAAAGAAATGACAAAGAAATTCAAATGTACACTAGGAAACAGCTATTTAACACAGAAAAAAGCAAAAGGGGATGGCCAGGGGAACAAAAAAAGATGATAAATAACAAAACAGCTGCCCTATATCCTACCTTCATTAAATTATATTAAATAAAAATGGATTTAACACTCCAACTGAAAGGCAGAAATTGGTAAAATGGATAAGAAAACATGACCCTACTATATGCAGTCAAGAGCCATGTTTAGATTCAAAGATACAGATAGAAAATGAAAAGTTAGGAAATTACATAATATACAAATAGCAATAAGAGAACTGAAGCAGCTATACTAATGTCTGGCAAAATAGACTTGAAAACAAAAAAATGTTACTGGAGACAAAGAATACATTTTACAATAATAAAAAGATCAATGCATCAAGAAATAGAACAGCTATAAATATATATGCACCTAGCAACAAAACCACAAAATACATGAAGCAAAAGCTGACAGAACTGAATGGAGAAACAGAGAAGTCAGCAATAGCCGAAGATGTCAATATCCCACTCTCAATAACTGACAGAACAAAAAGGCAGAAAATCAGAAAGGATACAGAAAACTTGAACAATGCTATCGACCAACTTGATCTGTCATCTATAATCTTACACCCACCCAAACAGCAAAATACACATACTTTTCAAACACACATGGAACACAGACCTTATGCTAGGCTATAAAACGAAGTCTCAATACACTTAAAATGACTAAAATTAAATAAAATAGGTTCTCCAACCACAACAGAATTAGAAATAAATAAATTAGAGAAATTCACAATTCAAAAATTAAATACTTCTAAATAACTCATGGGTCAAAGGAGAAACCACAAAAGAAACTGAAAACTACTTTAAGGTGAATGAGACAAAAACACAACATATCAGAATTTATGGGCTGAGCTAAACAGCGCTTAGAAGAAAAATTATAGCTATAAACACCTACATTAAATAAACAGACCTCAATAGTAGCCTAAACTTCTACTTTAAGAAACAAAAAAGGAGAAGGGAAAAGATGGCGTAGATGACAGAGGCTTTGTTCATCCCTCTTGCAACCACATCAAAGTTGTGACAGAAACACGGAACAAACAGCAAGCAGAGTCATCTGAGATCTAGATGAACAGAAGTCCTACAACTAGAGAGAGAAGTAAGAAATCAACCTGCAACAGTAGAAGATAGAAGCAGGCAAAGATATGAGGCTGCCTGGTCCCAAGAGGCTGAGTGTGACAAAGGCTATGGCAGTGGCAGCCGACAGCTGCAGACATCTCTTAAAGGGGCTGTATCCGCAATCGGACTTTCATGGTTACAGACCTGCCTGCTCTGAGCACCTGCGCTGCGTCGGCTGCTCAGGGGGCACCAGGAATTTAAAAGGGGACACTTAGTTGATGGAGCAAGGGCCAGAGGTGAGGCTTTCTCCTGGGCAGAAGTGCTGGCAGTATCCATTGTTCCTCTGTTGAGCCCTCACCATCCCAGTGTGCAGACGTAGCTCCACCATAGCTGAGACATCATCAAATTGGATAACAGAGGTCACTCTGCCCAGAGGATTCCTTGAGACTCCACCTCACCAACTCACAGCCCCGCCTAAGCCACATCCAGGTGTGTCCTTGGCAAGTCCCATGCTCCTTGCTGAGCCAACTCCAAGACCCACACACGTGGAAGCTGGCCTCAGTTGCTGGTGTGGCCTCTTGAGGCAACAATAAGCACAAGATCTGTGAAAGGCTTGCTGAATTTTAACAGGTGGCCCCAGAGGGGCACAGCCTGGAGCTAAATTTGGCCTGCAGCTGAACCCCTCTCAGGACTGTGCCACTGGACATCTACTACACAAAGCCACGCTAATAAGACCAGAAGACAAGAGTTTTGCTTAATACATAGAAACAGACACAGAAAGGCAGTCAAAGTGGGAAGACAAAGAAGCAGAAACCATATGAGAGAACAGAACAGAGATCTAGGAATAATGGAGTCAAGCAATCTAACAGATGCAGAGTTCAAAACACTGGTTATAAAGATGCTCAATGAACTTAGGGGAAGTGTAGATGAATTCAGTGAGAACTTTAACAAAGAGATTTAAAAAAAACCCATAAAAATGGAATTGAAATTATAAAAGGGATCCAGTCAGAAATGAAGAACACATTATCTGAGATAAAGAGTATAGTAGAGGAAATCAACAGAGTGAATAAAGAAGAGGATTGAACCACCACTACAGAGTGTGGGGAAGCCAAGGAAACTCAATCAGAGGATGGGTAAGCCAAGGACACTCAAGCAAAAAAAAAGAAGCCAGGACTATAATAATTTAAGGAGCCTCTGGGACAAAATTAAATGTAAAAATATCAGTGTCATAGGGGTGCCTGAAGGAAAACAAGAAGTTGAAGAGCTAGTTGAAGAAATAATGATGGAAAACTTCCCTCAGGTGGCAAAGGAAATAGACATACAATACCAAGAAGCTCAGAGTCCCAAAAAAGAGGAGCCCAAAGAGGCCCACACCAAGACATATTATATTTAAAATGCCAAAGGTTAAATACAAAGAGAGAATCTAAAAAGCAGCAAGAGAAAAGCAGTTAGTTACCTACAGGGGAGCATCCATAGGACTGGCAGCTGATTTCTCAAAAGAAACTATGCAAGACAAAACATTCAACGTGATGAAAACCCAGGATGTATGACCAAGAAGACTTTATCCAGCAAAGCTATTATTCAGAGTTGAAGAACAGATAAAAAGCTTCCCAAACAAAAATAAAGGAATTTATCAACATCAAGCTGATATTATAGGAAATGTTGGAGGGACTTCTTTAAGAAGAAAAAGCATATATCAAAAACATGAATAAAGAATGGTATAACTACATTCCTACAAGTACTTGAAATGGAAAAGAATTAAGTGTTCCAACCAAAAGATATGAAAGCTGAATGGATAATAAAGTAAGACCCCTACATATGCTGCCTATAAGAGACTCACTTCAGATTAAAAGACACACAGACTAAAAGGAAGGAGATGGAAAAAGATATTACCTTAATAGAGGGTATTGAGCTGAATGAAATGGGTAGGACAGAGAAAGACAAATATTGCATGATTTCACCAGCACGTGGAATCTAAAGAACAAAATAAAAAACAAAAAAAAAGCAGAAACAAACTCATCAATACAGAGAATATTCTGAGGGCTACTAGTTGAGAGAGGAGTGAGGAGGGGAAGGTGAAAAAGGGCAAAGGGATTAAGAAGTACAAAATAGACATGGAGATATAAAGAGAAGCATAAGGTAATAATTAACAACGTTGTAATAAATATGCAAGGAGGAAGAGTGGGGTGATCACTTTGTGAGTTATATAGATCTCTAATCACTATGCTATACACCTGAAACTAATATATTATTGTATGCCAACTATAATTGAAAAAAAAATTCACTGAATTGTACAAAGTAAAGCTGAGCAGCTAATTATCTATTATATTTCAATAAAGCTGGGTAAAAAAATCATAAGAGGAAAAAAAAAAGAAACAAAAAAAAAGCAAATTAAACCGAAAGCAAGCAGAAGGAAGGAAATAAAAATTCAAGTGGAAATCAATGAAACAGAAAATGCAAAAACAATGGAGAATGTTAATTAAACCAAATGTTGGTTATTTCAAAAAATTAACAAAATTGACAAATATTTATCTAGATAGACCAAGGGAAATGAGAGATGATACAAATTACCAAAATCAGAAATGAAAAACTATGGAAATGTAGAGGATTGCAAGTGAATACTATAAACAACTTTATGCCAACAATATTAGATATCTGACATAAAATGGACAAACTCCTAGAAAGACGCAAATTATCAGAGCTGGCTCAAGAAGAAATAGAAAACTTTAATATCCCTATAACAAGTTTAAAAAATTGAGTTAGCAATTTAAAAAAACTTCAAGCAAAGAAAGCCAAGACCCAGATGACCTACTTCATTGGTAATTCTACCAAACATGTAAATAAAACAAAATACCAATTCTTTACAAACTCTTCTAGCAATTCATTCTATGAGGACAGTATTATCCTGATACCAAAACCAGACAAAAGAACACAAGGAAAACTTCTCGACAAAATATTACCAAACCAAATCCAGCAACATATAAAATGTATTATTCACTATGACCAAGTGTAATTCATCCCAGAAATACAAAATTGGTTTAATATTCAAAGATTAATTAATGTAATATATCCTATTAACAGAACAAAGACAAATACCACACAATCACCTTAACAGACACAGAAAAAGCATTTGACAAAATCCAATCCCTATCCATGATTTAGAAAAAGGAAAGCTCAACAAAGAAGGAAAACTTCCTCAACTTGACAAAAAGCATCTATGAAAATCATACTTAATAGTGAAAGACTGTTATCTCTCTAAGATCAAGAATAAAGCAAAGATATTGGCTTTCACCACTTCTATTCAATGATATACTTTAGGTTCTATTCAGTGGAATCAGGCTAGGAAAAAGTAAAAGGTTATTTAAATTGGAAATGAAGATGTAAAACTGTCTTTATTCATAGACAACCAGACAACATAATCTCATATGTAGAAAATCCTAAGGAATTCACAAAAATCTATAGAGCTAATAAATTCAGCAAGGTCACAAAATATAAGCTCAAAATACACACAAAAAAACTGTATTTCTAGCAATGAACATTCAAAAAATAAAATTAAGAATACAATTCTATTCAGAATAGCATCAAAAAGAATAAAATACTTAGGAATAAATTTAACCAAAGTGTAAGGCTTGTACACTGAAAACTACAAAACATAGTTGAAAGAAATTACAGATCTAAATAAATGGGTAGACATTCTAGGTTCATAGACTGAAAGACACAAAATTGTTTAGATGGAATTTGTCTCCAGATTGATCTACAGATTGTCATAATCCCTATCAAAAATCCCAGCAAGTATTTTTGCAGAATATGGCAAGCCAATCCAAAAATTCAAACACAAAAGCAAAAGCAAAAGATCAGAATAGCCACAACAATTTATAAAAAGAAAAACAAAGTTGGAGAACTTACATTTCTCAATTTCAAAACTTATTAAAAAGCTACAGTAATCAAAAGTGTAATTTTGGCATAAAGATAGACACATAGATTAATGGAATATAAATGAGAGTTCAGAAATAAACCCTTACATTTACAGTCAATTGATTTTCCACAAAAATGCCGAGACAGTTCAATAAGGAAAGGATAATCTTTTCACCCAATGATGCTAACACAACTGGATACTCACACTCAAAAAGACTGTTATCCCACACCATACACAAAAATCACTCAAATAGGTGGTTCATAGACCTAAATATAAGAAAACTAAAAAGCTCCTAGAAGAAAACATAGAAAAATAATCTTTGTGAGCCTGGATTAGACAAAGATTTCTTAGGCATGCTACTAAAGCATAATCCACAGCAGAAAAACTTATCAATTGAATTTCGTCAATATTAAAAACTTTTGCTCTTCAATAGATACTATTAGAAACATAAAAAGAAAAGCCATAAACTGGCAGAAAATATTTGCACACATCATACATGTGATTAAGGACCTATATCCAGGTTACTTTAATAACTCTTACAACTCAGTATTAAGAAGTCAAACAACCCAACTTCTCATTCATCTGTAACTTAAATACCGTTTCTCTTAATCTTCCCTTTTTAGTGAAAAGGTCGTTTGTTATCCCTGACGGTCAGAAGCCAAACTGTTTAAATCTGCCTCTTTTTCATCACCTATCAAGATTTCCACAACCATTCCCAAGAACCTGTCTAAGCATCCATGTTT
>NW_006441386.1:5542528-5543733 GCF_000325575.1 Pteropus alecto
AAGTAGCCCCCCCTTAGCTATCTTTTGCTGCATTTTTTTTCAAAACTAAGTCAGAGAGAGACCTCTTGTGCAACCATTCTAATGTGTTTAGAACGCTCATCCTTCCTCTCTCATCCTGTTACTGCGCCAGCTAACATTTCCTTTCCGAGTTGTTCACCGACTCCAGCCAGCTCATATTTTCGCTGACTTTTTGAAAAACTGCCTTTCCTAACAACTTCTGGAGTCACGCTGGCCAGAGTGCGAATCCCACAGCACATGTACCTACTAGCTGTGGGACCTGGGGCCTCTGGCTTAAAACCCTCTGGGCTTCCCTTTCCTCTCCTGCGGTGACAACCCCGACTCCCAGGATGATGTGCGAATGACGCTAGCCAGCCACACCACCCAGCATGTTTCAGCCATTCGGTAAATACTGGCAGTGTCCCTAACGACTCCCCTCCTGGGTCTGCAGCCCGCTCGAGGGTCGTTCTCCCCCAAATCTGACCACCCAGTGTCTCCAACTTCTCAAAGAGGGCCAAGGGCCGAGGGGAGTGGGAGGAATGGAGCCGCGGCCCGCACCTTTTGGTCCAGCTCCAGGCGGTAGGGCACCGGCTGGATCCTGCGGGGCGGCCGCGAGCCGGCGCGGGGCTGGGGCCCGGAGCCGGGCAGCACGAAGGTGGGCACGCCCAGTGCCCCGGAGAAGCTGAAGCCCCACACGAATATGCGGTCGACGCGGGCCGCACGCTCGCCCACGTACTGGAACACGGGCGCGTCTGCCTCGGCCTCTGCCGCCTCGCGCCGGCTCCGGGAGCGCCGGGCCGCGGTCCAGTGCCCTCGCCCGGGTCCCGGACCCGTCAGCCGGCGCCCCAGCCGAGGTCCCACCGCCAGCGCTACCAGTGCCATCCTCTGCTTCACGCCTCAGCAGCCCCTGGGCGCCGCCATTTTGCGTAACCCTTGACCCCACGCCCCGGCGGAAGAGCCCGCGATCACGCTCACTACTGGCTGAAGGCAAAAGGGCTGAGGGCAGGCAAAGGCTCAGCGGGCCGGGAGGGCTAGGCGGAGCCAGGTATTGCCAATCCTTTTTGAGCTGGCGGTGAGGACCTGGTCCTGGCCCTGCGTGTCTAGTGCGCGACTGTTGTCCGAGCTCCGGCGTCCAGCCTTAACTCACGTTCCTGCTCAACGCACGTTTGCTGAGCCTGGCTCGGGCGGGCGTGCGCGCTTTTTTTTTT
>NW_006441386.1:5543767-5544372 GCF_000325575.1 Pteropus alecto
GGGTAAAACTTAACGGGTTGCCCATTCTGCGCAACTGCAGTATAGTACTCTTTCCTACTCTATTTTATTCCCTTTGCCACTGTTCTTCGTCATTTCTTTACCTGGTTGCACTATTCTTGTTCCCATGAGCTACCAGGTCATTCAGTTTGTGTTCCAGCCACAGTGAGATAGAATGTAGCTCTTATTGTGGTCATTCGCTGCCCAAAAGACCGTAGTGATTCCCTGCTGTCTTCAATGCATTCTCCTCCCCAGCATCACCTCGCCCATTAGCCTGTCACGACACTTGAGTCAGGTGGTTCTACTTGTAATTTCTGTTTCAGGCCTCCCTACTTGGCAACACAGTGCCTCAGATGCCCATTCAATGCCCTTGTCTACCTGCAGTCGTCTGGCAAACTTCTACTCATCTTCTAAGATCCAACTCCAGCACCTTCGTTGAAGTTCCATGAAGGCAGCAACTTTAGTTTATGCAGATTGTCCTCATCAACTGTGTACTCGAGTTTAACGTGCAGCCAGGAGCAAAGGACACTCTCATGAATATCATGAATAAATGATCTAGCAGTCTAGGGACCTGGGTTCTACTCCTGGCTCTCTGCTCCTGACTTGCT
>NW_006441386.1:5544480-5562377 GCF_000325575.1 Pteropus alecto
GTGTTTGGACTTTATGGCCTGTAGGATCTATTGTAGCCTGTTATAATTCATGATAGAGTTCCCAAATACAATCTCAAATACTGAGGGCAAACTATTTTTTTCTTCCGTCACTTGCTTCCTTTCTCTCGTTTTCTTTACATTGCTTGATACCTGGAACTAATCCAGTTTTAATGTCCTCCAAAAACCAGTTCAAATTACTTTGCTGTCCTGGAATGTGCCTTGGATCCAGTCTGTGAAACATGTTTTTATGATCCGTGGAGAAAGAAATGTGGTTGATATTTTACCATTCTGTGGGGCTGTTTTACAGAAGATGATCAGAGAAAACTGACTGATAAGGTGTGGTAGCCATGAGACTGCTCTGCAGAGGCCTCAAACTATAAGGAACATAATTAACCAAAGCTATGAGATCAGTAGTCGGCTGGGCTATGAAATCTATCCTCTGTTTACACTGAGGTCATGCTTTCCTTGGAGTGCTCCCAGTGACTAAATGAGGCAGACTTGCTCTTGGGAGGCATGGATTGCTCTGATGGTCAGCTTTGGCTGGAGGCCTTACCAAGCCTTTTTTAGACTACATTGCAATATAGGACACTTTTACCTAGCCTCCCCTCAAAAAAATCAAATTAGATGCATCGTGGCCTCATGGCTCTCCCGGGTTTCCCAGGCTCCACTCACCTCTATTTTCTCTTACAGAGACATTTTCCCTAATAAAATCCTTGTTGGTTTAATTCTATCTTAGTGTCTACTTCTCAAAGGACACAAACTAACACATAAGGAAACATATGAGCCCAAGCATGAAAAAAATGAGTGAGCCATTAGCTATCCTGGGTAGAGTGTTCTAGACAAGGGGTGCAGCAAATACAAAGGCCCAAAGTTGAGAGACTGCTTGGGTGTGTGTGCTGCTAACTGACCCAAACAGCTTAAGCTAACCCAAAACAGTCCTGCACAATTCTTAAGTTGTCTTTGGTAGATGATGATAGCCACGAAAAACTTTGACTTGGTCAGGATTAGACAAGCCCCTAATAAGGGTAAGCTATGATATAATGAAAGCAAGTATCAAGTCAAATATTGTCACACAGACAGACATTTACTTAAAAACATTCATTAGGAAACAGGGATCCAACAATCCGTAAAACCTATTCTGTAAGTTCAAGAAAGTCCCAGCTCTCTGTCCTTTTAGATGCACCTACCAGCCCTGTGCATGAAAGGTTTTTTCAAGGCAAATAAAACATTCCAGAAACAGAATTTTGTTTCTCTTTTAACAGCAGTTGGCATTAGGCCTGACAGAAGTGCCTGGAGATCAAAACCTCAGGTACCATCTCTAAAAGTAAAGGCCTCACTGGAACCTCATTTCCTGTTCATTCATGCAAAGGAGGGAATAGCTCAAAAAAGCTGCTTTTTTAGTCTTGTCTACCACCAATTTCACAAATGAAAACCCAGTTCTCACCCTCCAATGCCAATTATGTCAGGTCTCAGCTCCAAATCCACTCTTTATTGCTTGCTTTGGGAAAATTAAGATGGGCTCTTTAGTAATTTTTCCTGGAGAAACATAGCAGGACAAAGAGGTCATCCTTCCTGGTTCCAGGTGCATGGAATGGCTTCTCCAGCACCTAGCTCCTTTAGCATTTGGTTGCCAGAAGCACAGAGCAGCCACCAGCAGCCCCCACCCCCCGCCCCCGGGGAATGTCATAGCAGAGTGACTCCTGTGAGGGACCTTTCCATGAAAGACTTTCTTTGGCCCATTGTAGGATGGGTCTCCTCCAAGTTTCTGAATACACAGCACTACAGTAACCCTGTGAGCTATGTTGTGCCTTTTCCACGAAGGTCTGGGGTTCAGCTCTGGGGGTGGCCTCTTTCTGGGGTTGCCCCATCTCAGCCTTAAGGGTGAGCTGCTCTTTATATCTATTTTTCCAGTATTTCTTACTGTACCCTTCTTACCGGCCAATCTCTCGCTCCAATCTATTGTTATCATTAGTAAGTCTTTATAGTAAAGTTTTCTTTAAGTCACTGGGTGGTTTCTGTCTCCTCATTGGACCCTGACTGGTACACCAATTAACAAGCCACTAATTTCACCAAACCCATTTTTATCACTCATTAAGCTAATTAGCAAATCTTCCAGTGTGAGGAGAGAATGCTGAAGACTCCTGGTAGCTGCCTCTGGGTGTGGCTCCTCTGAAATGCTGGCTGACCACACCTGGAGTGTGCTTGGGACCCCACACACACACACTCCCCCCACCCCCCCCACCCCCACACACAAGGAAGGCAGGATGGTTAGAGCCGAGTGAGGAAGTGGAGAAAGGTAGGAGATGACTTTGGGAAGATGGAGGCAAGATCACATTTTGGCGTTTTGGCCATTGTAAAGTTTTGAGCTTTTACCTAAATTTGTAAATCTATAGAGGTGTATTGGAGTAGGCAGTTGAGTGTCCTTGATCATTCTTCTTGGCCTTATGTCTGATGTCTCTGACATGGGGGTGGGGGGAACAGTTCCACACAGGTTTTGAGTCTCTTCAAGCTTTTTGTCCTATGTGTATGCCAAGCATATTAAAATTTCTAGCAAAAACTCCTCAGATGCCTCAGGCACAGAGAGGAGCTAAGGGGGTCCATACACACAAGCAACTTGGAAGGGAAAAAGAATTAACATCCTAGAAGTAACCCTAAACCAATGGGGTTAGGAGCCAATGAATAAATGCTACCACTGAAGTCCATTAGAGGAAGCTCCTGTCCACTCCTTGGGGGTCCTGGCAGAATTAGGACCCCACTGGCCATAGCAGCAACCTCAATAATGTCCCTTATATAGGCTATTTCTGCCTGACTGTTGCCACTCCCTCACTCCTATTCCCTAGGGTCACCTCCCAAATGAGCCACCAGAGCACAAATCTTTCTCTGTGGCTCTGTTCTGGGGGGATCACGGCTTAAACAGTTGGGACCAGAAGTGGGCAGCTGCTACCCCTTGGTTTGTTGTAGCATCATGATTACAAAAACCCTTGCTTGTAGTGCAGGGTACAGGTACACACAAAGCATTTGGTTAAGCTGTACACCTATTATATGAATAGTATGTGGTCACAGTAATTGCAAGGTTTGTGCAGTTGGCTAGCTCTATTATCTGTGGAGGAAGCCTTGAACAAAGATAATGACAGATTCAGATCAGCCAGCTGTTTACTCAGAGCATGCTATGAAAACAAGCAGTCCTCCATGATGCTGTTTAAAAAGACTTTCATCTCCTGCAGCCATAAAGGAGACATAGGCCTAGGATCTCATTGTGAGTAATAAAAGGCATTTCTGTCTACCAAGTGACTAGTCTTGTTACTGTGGGCATGGGTTTTCACTCTACTTCTTAGAAAGAACCAGGCTTGAGCGTGTGTGAAATGTTTTCCACTCGAGTTTACCTTGAAAATGAGACCGGCATGGTGTCGTGTTTTCGAACATCCACTCTACTTCCCCGGATCCAGGCAGAGGACTAGGGCGTGGGTCATGGACTTCTATCGACATTTTTTTTTTCTACCAAGACAGTCTTGTTACCATGTGCCAAGTCCTCTATTGAAGGTTCCATTATGAAAATTTAGGCTATATTCTGTGGCCAATGTCTCCACTACTTCCTGGAAATAGCAACAATGCTTGGCCACACTTCCGAACTCCCCAGTCGAGTAGTGTCCCTGGTTCCTACAGGCTCACATGAGCCAGGTACTACAATTCTATCAGTCAGTAAGCTGTTTCCTCTTACAACAGGGACTGTACTTCCTCATTCAGGCTCTACTGAGAACTGCTCTAAATATTGGTCTATAGGCAATGAAGTGAATTGAGCTGCATCTTGGGAGGATGAGCACCATTTTGGGAGGGTTCCATTCAGGTGGAGTCTTTGTCAGGTACCTAGACAAAGGGAGGCTGCTCCCCTATGTCAAGGGGGAGGGGCCACAGCTACTGGTCTTGAAATTAGAGGGGGAGTCTGTGTTTTAATATTCCTGGGTTCAGAGTCCCAACTCCCTGTCCCAGTCTCAGGTTTCCACTACTTCGCTATAAGGGCCCAACTTCACCATGGAAGACCTCCAGCCTCCTTTGCAGCAGCTTCGTTTGTGGGCCATGCACTCCACAGGAGTTTCTACTCACAGGCGCTACTTTGGGTGTAGTGTGAGTAGTTGTTTTGTTTAGTTTGTTATCAATTAGATGGTCTTGACCTTCGGAGCCTGGGCCTGCACCCTAGTTCCTGTGAGGAGAGTCCAGGCTTCGTGTCACAAGCCTAAGTCTTCATTCTAGTTTACCTTGCATAAAGACAGGCTTGTTGCTGTGCGCCTAGGACATCACTCAACATTCGTTAGGGAGCAAAGGCTTAGAGACATGAGCCTAGGCCACCACTTCAGCCTCTGTTAGGAAAATACATAAGAAATACCCACAACACCCAGTCTGACCCCTGCTACCAGAAATTCTTGGGGAGACATTGGCTCACGGAATCAAGCTGACATCTCCTAGGAGGAGGAAGAACGGAGGACTCGGTTCACGGCACCAAGACTGTCCTCCGTTTAAAGCATTTACGATAGAAATTTGGGCCGATGACACCACCCTTGTGTCATCTTATCTGTCCATTCAGGACAACATGATCCCAAGTCACCAATTTCCATTTTGCCAATTATTGAAAGGTGACTGAAACCTACAGCACAAAACCTTTCTCCTGGTAAGAAAAGATAGAATGGGCACTTAGAAACTTGGCACAAAGCCTGGCATCTTCTGTCAGGAACTCAATTGGGGAGCTTGGAAGCACAGCCAAACATTGTTCCTAATTCCAGGAAGTAGAGTGGAGACTTTGGCTCACAGAATCTAGCCTAAATTTTCATAATGGAACCTTAGGTGAAGGACTTGGCACTCAGGAACAAGACTGTCTTGGTAGAAATAAAAAGTCAGTAGAAGTCCATGGCCCATTAACCAGTCCTCTGCCTGGATCGGGGGAGATAGCGTGGATGTCTAAAAAAACGACACCATGCCGGTCTCGTTTTCAAGGTAAACTCGAGTGGAAAATGTTTCACACACACTCAAGCCTCGTTCATTCTAAAAAGTAGAGTGAAAACCTATGCTCACAGTAAGAAAACTAGTCACCTGGTAGACAAACAATTCCTATGGGGTCTTTCAAGACTCCCATGTGAATCCAGCATGTGACTGCCGCATGATTCCCTAGTGATTGCTACGTGATTTTCAGGTGACTTTTACCTTATTCCTCTTCTCCTATCCTAAACCAAGTTTTTCCAAAACATGTCTCATAAACTTCACATTATCAACATTTCAGCATTGATGCATCGTCTGTTAAGCAATTCCTTCTCATCAGCAGGGCCTGAGGTTTCCAACCAAGAATAGTCTGGGAGTCACACCTGAAGCCATTAATAGTTATGCTCACAATGACTCAGCATTTTTGCTACAATACAGTAAAATGGCAGCTGCTGTTTCCACTGCTCTAAAGTAGCTTCCCAAAGCACACTCGGCCTCCAAATTTCAACGTGGTTAATGTGTGACAGCCAATTCCATTGCCTCAAGCAGGTTACCTGAGCACAGGCAAGACTTTAGACCAGTTATCTAAGAATCATTGTCTGGTAGCCTACACCGCTGTCCTCAAGCAATTCTCCTCATGCAGACCTGACCTTTCGATTGAAGGACAGTGAGGTGGCCGTCTCAGTCATGCTCTATTATGCACAGACTGTCTTTTTGTCAAGGTTTATGTGAATTTTACCAAGGAATCTCATAGGGTAACTCAAAATTGAGCCTTGCACCATCATCCAACGTCACATGATCTCCCTGTGATGCCTCTCTTGATGTTCACGTGATTCCCACAGGGTAGCCATGTGAATATCACCAGATTCCCGCAATCTTGCTATGAGATTTTCAGGTGACTTCCCCCTCATTTTCTGGTGCAAGCCTAAACTAAAGGTTTCCAGAAAAAGTTGAAGGAACTGCCTCAATTTCAATATCTCAGCTTTCTTTGTATGGTCATTAAGCCAATCCGTATTAGAATTTGTAGTCTGAGGTCTTCCATAGAGGAATTGGAGGCAGCTATTCTTTCCACCACGAAAAGGTGTCCTCACAATGACTCAGCGTTTTATCTACAATACAGAAACATGGCAGCTGTTGTTTCCACTGCTATCCAGTTGTTTCCTCACAGCACACTCAGCCTCCAGGTTTCAATGTGGAAAATATGCGACTGCTGCCTCCACTACCATAAAGCAGGATTTCTGACAACAGACAAAACCTGAGGTGAATTAAAGATCATTGTCTCCTACCAGCAACACTGTCAAAACAACTCAGCCTCCAGGTTTCAATGTGGAAAATATGTGACTGCTGCCTCCACTACCATAAAGCAGGATTTCTGACAACAGACAAAACCTGAGGTGAATTAAAGATCATTGTCTGGCTGCATATACCATTGACCTCAAATAAGTTTTGTAATGTGGACATGACATTCGATTGGCAGTCAGTTAGGAAGCTATCTTGGCCAACTTCTGTTACACAGAGACTAATGTTTTCTCAGAGTGTATGTGAATGTCATCAAGTGATATGCACTCGTCATTCATAAGGGAGCACTACGTCATCCCCATCTTTCACATGATCTCCCTGTGTTTCATACAGGCCAGTCTCTTGATGGGCATATGATTCCCACTGGGTGGTCACATGATGCTGTCATGACTCCCATGAGGCCATGGTCCACATGTTAGCATTGTTTAATTTTGAACAGACTAGGCAAAAGACCAACTCATACTACCAACATCTTAGACCCTGTGATGGAAACTAATGTGCAGTTCATGACCCACAGACAAAAGCTGTGTACATTTAAAAAAAAAAATAGGAACTCCGTTCGTGGTGACAGTACTGTCCTCCCCTCAAATGATGTAGACTGGAGACCTGGGCCCGTGACACATAGCCAGTCTCTTCCTAATAATAATACAACAGAGCCCTGGTTTAAAGCCACCAAGCCTATCCTCATTGAAAATTCTTGGATTGGAGATCTTAAACTGCAAGGCCAGTCTTTCCCCTGGTAAGATTATCTTTCTTGGAGAACTTGAACCTTTGCTCCATGTCTGGAATTTCTCTTAGGAGCAAGAGTGATGACTTTGGCTAGCAGTTCCAATATCTTTACCTTTTCCAGGAGGGAAAGCTGAGACCTCATCCCACAACATATCTTCTGTCTTTTCTTAACAGAGACTGAAGTGGTGGCCTGGGCTTACAGTTCTAAGCCTGTCCTCCCCGAACAAATATCGAGTGGTGTCATAGGCCCACAACGACTAGCCTGTCTTTATTCAAGGGTAACTAGAATGGAAACTTAGGCATGTGACACCAAGCCTAAACTCTCTTCACAGGAACTAGAGTGCAGGCACAGGCTCCTAAGTTTAAGACCATCTAATTGATAACAGACTAGACAAAACAACTACTCACACTACACCCAAGGTAGCCCCTGTGAACAGAAACTCCTGTGGAGCACACGGGCCACAAAAAAGCTGCCTTCTCTAAACAGAAGGAAGAATGGAGGCCTCCGTTCCTACCAGCAACACTGTCTTCCCTTGATAGGATGTGGAGTGGTGACACAGGCCCAAGGCACAAAGCCTGTCTTTTCCTAAAAATAAGTACAAGGTAGACTGGGACCGAAGGCAAAAACATGTGCTCCCTGAAAACTAGTAGAGAGGAGACTTTACCCCACAGGGAAAGCCTGTCCTCAGGTCAGAGAATCTTAACTCGAGACCTAGGAACTTGTCTCCTGCCTGGATTTCTAATCCGGAACCAGAGTGCTGACCTTGGTTTGCAATTCCAATCCCTTCTCCTATTTCCAGGAAGCAGAGCTGAGACATTGGCCAACAGCGTATCTTCTGTCTTTCCAAAAAAAAGCGGTGGCTTGGGTTCACCTCTAAACAAATGTCACCTGGAGTCCTAGGTACGCAGCAACAAGCCTTCTTTATGGAAGAGAAACTAGAACGGAGACTGTGGAAATCGGCACCAAGCCTGGACCTCCTAAAAGGAAATAGTTGGCAGCCCTATGCCCACAAAGTCAAGAACATCCAATTGGTAACAAAGTCCAGACTGAAGACCTAGCCTCACACACCCAGCCTGACCAGTGCTTCCAGAAACTTGTGAGGAGACCTTAGCCCACAGAACCAAGATGTCATCTCCAAGGAGGAGGAAGAACGGAGAAGTCAGTTCATGGCACCAAGACTGCCCTTCCTTTAAAGCATTTACAGTAGAAATTTGGGCCAATGGCACCACACTTGTGCCTTCCTAACAGTCCATTCAGCACTACCTGGTCCTACTTCACCAAATTTCCCTTTTGCCAGTTATTGAAAGGTAACTGTAACCTACAGCATCAAGCTTTTCCCTTGGTAAGAGAAGGTAGTGTGGGCACTGAGACTCTTGGCACAAAACCTGAAGTCTTCTTTCAGGAACTCGAGTGGGGAGCTTGGAAGCATGGCCAATCCTTCTTCCTATTTCCAGGATGGAGAGTGGAGACTTTGGCCCACAGAATCTAGCCTAAATATTCATAGCAGAACCTTAGGTGGAGGACTTGGCACATGATACAAGACCGTCTTGGTAGGAAAAAAAAACTTGATAGAAGTCCATGGCCTACAACCTAGTCCTCTGCCTGGATGGGGGGAAGTAGAGTGGATGGTTCAAAACTCGACACCATGCAGGTCTAATTTTCAAGGTAAACTCAAGTGGAAAGCGTTTTACACATATCAAGTCTGGTTCATTCTCAGAAGTAAAGTGAAAACCTACGCCCACAGTAACAAGACTAGACACTTGGTTGACAAACGATTCCATGGGTCTTACATGACCCCCATGTGAATCCTGCGAGGTGTGCATGTGACCGCTGCATGATTTCCTAGTGATTGCTACATGATTTTCAGGTGACTTCCACCTTATTATTCTTCTACTATCCTCAACCAACTGTTTTCAAAACATGTCTCATAAACCACACATTTTTAATATTTCAGCATTGATGCATTGTCCTTTAAGCAATCCCCTCTCCTCAGCAGGGCCTAAGGTTTGCATCCAAGAATAGTGCAGGAGTTGTACCTGAAGCCATTAAGAGTTATGCTCACAATGACTCAGCATTTTTGCTGCACTACAGCAAAATAGCAGCTGCTGTTTCCACTGCTCTAAACTAGCTTCCTCAAGCAGACTCAGCCTGCAAATTTCAATGTGTTTAATGTGCAACAGCCGCTCCCATTGCCTTCAAACAGGTTGCCTGACCACAGCCGAGATCTCAGGCCTCTTATCTAAGAATCATTGTCTGATATTCTACATCACTGCCTTCAAGAAATCTTCTCTTGCAGACATGACCTTTTGACTGATGAGCAGTGAGGTGGCTGTCTAGGCCATGCTCTTTTACACACAGACTCTCTTTTTCTCAGTGTATGAGAATTTTACCAAGGACTCTACTGGGTAACTAAAAAGGGAGCACTGATCCATCACCCTATGTCATGTGATCTCCCTGTGAGGCCCTCAGACCAGTCTCTTGATGGTCACATGATTCACATCAGGCAGCCATGTGAATATTGTGAGATTACCGTGTTTTTGCTATGAGCTTTTCAGGTGGATTCCACCTCATTTTCCTCTGCTGGTTTAAACCAAGACTTTCCAGAACACACTGAAGAAACTGCCTCAATGTCAATATCTCAGCTTTCTTTTTATACTCTCTAAGAATTTGTAGTCTGAGATTTGCTATATAGTAATTCGGAGGCAGCCCTTCTTTCTGCCATGAAGAGGTGTCCTCACAATGACTCAGCATTTTACTTATAATGCAGCAAAACGGCGGCTGTTGTTCCCATTGCTATCCAGTCGCCTTCTCACAGCACACTCAGCCTCTGGGTTTCAACGTGGGCATATGTGACTGCCGCCTTCACTGCCACAAAAATGTTTGCTGACAACAGACAAAAACTGAAATGAATGAAGGATCATAGTCTGGCCACATATACCGTTGTCCTCAAGTAAGTTTTGTAGTGTGGTCACGACTTTCGATTGGAGGTCAGTTAGGAGGCTGTTTCGGCCACAATCAGTTACAGAGACTAATGTTTCCTCAGTGTTTATGTAAATTTCATCAGGTGATGTGTACTCGTCATTCCAAAGGGAGCACTATGTCATCCCCATCATCACATGATCTCACTGTGTTTCATATAGGCCCTCTCTTGATGGGCACATGACTCCCATGGGCAGTCACGTGTTCCTGTCGTGACTCCTGCAGAGCCATGGTCCAGAGGTTAACACTGTCTAATTTTGAACAGACTAGGCAGAAGACCTACTCACACTACCAACAACCTATCATGTGACAGAAACTAATGTGCAGTGCATAGCCCACAGACCAAAGTTGTCTACTCACAGAAAAGAAAGAAAACCTCCATTTATGGTACAGTACAGTCCTCCCTTCAAATTATGTAGGCTGGAGACCCGTGCCCATGACACAAAGCCACTTTCTTCCTAACACTAATACAATGGAGACTTGGTCTAAAGCCACCAAGCCTGTCCTCACTGAAAATTAGTAGATTGGGACCTTAAATTGCAAGGCCAGTGTTTTCTCTGGAGGGAATATCTTTCTTGGAGAATTAGAACCTCGGATCCTTGTCTGGATTTTCTCTTAGGAGTGAGAGTGCTGACTTTGGCTTGCAATTCTAATCCCTTCGCTTTTCCAGGAGTTAGGGTTGAGATCTCGTACCACAGCATTTCTTCTGTCTTTTCTAAGAGAGACTGAAGTGGTGGCCTGAACCCACAGTTCTAAGCCTGTCCTCCCTGAACAAATGTCGAGTGGAGACCTAAGCCCACAGCAACAAATCTATCTTAATGCAAGGTAAACTAGAATGCAGGCTTAGGCTTGTGACATCAAGCCTGGACACTCCTCACAGGAACTAGAGTGCAGGCCCATGTTCTCAAGGTCAAGACCATCTAATTGATAACAGACTAGACCAAACAACTACTCACACTACACCCTAGGTAGCCCCTGTGAATAGAAACTCTTGTGGAGTGCATGGCACACAAACAAAGCTGTTTTCTCTGATTAAAAGGAAGAATGGAGGCCTCCATTCGCACCAGCAACACTGTCTTCCCTTGAAAGGATTGCACGCACAATGCCACCACATTATTAAACGTAAGCAGAACCGTACACTGATACTCATAAAAATGTTCACCCAGGCACACACACGAGGGCATTTACATATTTTCACCTGACTGGATATCACACAATCATGTCTCTGTCTCACATACACACACACACACAGACACCAGACACACAGAAACACACGTACACGCACTTACACACAGGGGGGCACTGTGAACTCCTAGCCAGAAATCTATTTGAATTCAGTTCTTTAGAGATTGAGGGACATGGAACAGGTCCACTACACCCACAGCAGGCTGGGAAAATGAGGCAAGCCATGGCTGCACCTGTTTGATATAGACACATGAACACATGAAGGCCCCCGACGTCAAAGAGGCTTCCTAGCCGGGCTCTCAAAGCCTCCAGAGGCCTTCCTCTTCTGTGCTCCACATGCCTGGGCCTAGCTCAGTTTCCTCAATCCACTGATTTCCTGGCCTCAGGAGGAAAGAGACTGTGCCTGGCAGCATGGCTAGCAGAGGGGATGTGGGGTCTTCCTTTCTGAGGTGCTGGCCAGGCCTAATAAAATATTACCCAACCATTTGCCCCCAAGACCCAGTCCCTGGCTGCCTAAACCTGGCTGATCAGTTGGCTTGACAGCAGCCAAGGTCCCAGGAGGAGTGTGCTTGCTGGTGGTCCAAAGCCCTGCTGTGGACTAACAGACTGCCCAGCTTGAGAGTGTGGGAGGGGCAGAATGGGCCGCTTGTGTTGGATCAGGTAGGTGAGGATTATGGCTGTAGAGAGGGGTAAGGATGCTGGTCAAATGTGAGAAGGAAGGGCGGTAGAATTGGCAGGAAAGGAGTATGAAAATGTGGAGGGGGCTGGGAATGGGTTACCTGGAGGCCAAAGAAGGTGGAAGGGTCCTGGGAGTTTACTTGAAAGGTGAGAGTGGAAAGAAAATGGAATGGGGTGTCTGGAGAAAGAGTGGGGCTGCTTTGTCATGGAGAGACACCGCAGAATAAAGGAGGAGAGAGCCCCCTCCCTGACTGACCCTAATCAATTCGATGGGCAATACCTGTGATTATTGACAGCTCGTCCCATCTCCAAGAGGTGTTGATTGGGCAATTCACCAGTACCAATCCCGGAGCCTGGAAAAGCTGAACCCCCCTGACCAGTTGCCACTTCATACCCAGGCCCAGAGGGCCCTTCTAGGTTTCCAAGTGCCCTGGGCCTTGTGGGACCAGTTTCAGAAGAGCCAAGTGAAGAAAGAGAAAGAGAAAGAGAAGAAGCTCCAGGGGAGAGAGGGAGGCATGGTTCGTGTTCATTTCCTGATCAGTCAAGAGGCCTGGGGCAAGAGTATGAATATCAGTGAACTGGACACTCAAGGCAGGGGTGAGATTGGCTGCACCACTGCCTGCTACCTCGCAGGCCTCCTATGTTCCCATGGGCGATAGCCAAGCAGTAATTTTCGAGCCAGCACACTCACAATAACTCAGCATTTTTGCTACAATACAGCAATATGGCGGCGGCTATTTCCACCACTCTAAAGTACTTTCCTTGAGCAGACTCAGCCTCTTAATTTCAATGCGTTTAATTTGCTACATCCACTCCCATTGCCTTCCAGTAGGTTGGCTGACCAAAGCTGAAACCTCAAGCCAGGTATCGAAGGATCATTTTCTGGTAGCCTACATTACTATTCTTAAGCAAGTCTAGCCATGCACACCTGACCTTTCAAATGAAGGGCAGTGAGTTGGCTGTATCGTCCACTCTCTGTTACTAATGGACTACCCTTTTGTCAGTTTTTATGTGAATTTTACCAAGGAATGTAGAAGAGTAACTCAAAAGTGAGCACCACACCATCATCCAATATAACGTGATCTGCCTGTGATGCTCTCAGGCCAATGTCTTGATGGTCACGTGAGGCCCACGGGGCAGCCACGAGAATAACGCAAGATTCCAGCGTTCTTGCAATGAGACTTTCAGGTGGCTTCCATCTCATTTTCCTCTTCTGGCCTAATGCAAAGGTTTCCAGAACACTTTGAAGGAACTGCCTCAAGATCAATATCTCAGCTTTCTTTTTATGATCGTGAAGCCAGTCCGTATTAGAATTTGTAGGTTCCGTTATGAATATTGAGGCTAGATTCTCTGGGCCACTGTCTCCACTCTACTTATTGGACTTAGGAACAATGCTTAGCCGTGCTTTCAAGTTCCCCAAATGAGTTCCTGAAAGAAGAGTCCAGGCTTTGTGCCAAGTCTCTAAGTGCCCACACTACCTTCTCTTACCAGGGGAAAGGCTTGGTGCAGTAGTTTATGGTCATCTTTCAATAATTGGCAAAATGTAAAATCGGTGACGTGTAACCAGTATGTGTAGAATGGAGGGTTAGGGTGACAAAAGTTTGGTGCCATCAGCCAAAATTTCTATCATAAATACTTTAAAGGGAAGACAGTCTTGGTGCTTGAAATGAGTCCTTTGTTCTTCCTCCTCTGAGGATATGACATCATGGTTCTGTGGGCCAAGGTCTCCACACGAGTTTCTGGAAGCACTGGCCAGGCTGGATGTGTGGGCCTAGGTCTTCAGTCTGGACTTTGTTACCAATTGGATGGTCATAACCTTGTGGGTTGGGGTTTCCAAGTAGTTCCTTTTAGGAGGTCCAGGCTTGCTGCCGATTTCCATAGTCTCCGTTCCAGTGTCTCTTCCATAAAAAAGGCTTGTTGCTTGTGTGCCTAGGACTCCAGGTGACATTCGTTCAGAGAGGACAGGTTTGGAATCGTGGGCTCAAGCCACCCCTTCTGTCTCTGTTGGGGAAATGCTGTAGTCTAATTCTTCAGATCCAATTCCTGGAAATAGGAAAACTGATTAGAACTGCAAAACAAGGTCAGCACTCTGTTCTGAATTAGAAATCCAGGCAGGAGAGAAAGTCCTAGTTCTCAAGTTAAGATTCTCTTACCTGAGGACAGGCTTGCCCTGAGTAGTAAGGTCTCTTGTCTACTAATTTTCAGAAAGGTCAAGTTTATTGCCATGGGTCCCAGTCACCCTTGTAGTTGTTGTTAGGAAAGACAGCCTTCGTGCCTTGTGCCAGGGTCACCAGTCCACATGCTTTCAAGAAAAAAACAGTGTTGCTGGGATGAATGGAGGCCTCTGTTCTTCCTTTTGTTTAGAAAACACAACTTTCTTTGTGGGCCATATGTTCCATATGAGTTTCTGTTCACAGGGGCTACCTTGTGTGTAGTGTGAGTAGTTTTTTCATCTAGTCGGTTATCAATTAGACAGTTTTGACCTTGAGAGCCTCTGCCTGCACCCTAGTTCTAGTAAGGAAAGTTCAGGCTTGGAGTTATAGGCTTAAGATTTCATTCTACTTTCCCTTGCATAAAGATAAACTTGTTGCTCTGAAGCCTAGAACACCATTCGACATTCGTTTTGAGAGGACAGGCTAGAACCACGGGCTCGGGCCACTACTTCAGTATCCGTTAGGAAATGACAGAAGAAATCTGTGGGATGATGTCTCAGCTCTATATGCAGTAAAAGTTGAAGGGATTGAAAATGCAAGCCAAGTCACCCCTCTCGTGCCTAAGAAAAATTCCAGACATGGAGCCAAGTTTCTAGTTCTCTAAGAAAGAAAGTTATTCTTACCAGAGGAAAGACTCTCCTTGATGTTAAAATCTCTAATCCACTAATTTTCAGGAGGACAGGCATGGTAGCTATAGACGAGGATTCAGTTGTATTATTGATAAAAAGAGAGTGGATTTGTGTCATGGGCCCTGGTTTCATTCTACATCATTTGGAGGGAGCTCAGTACTGTTATCATGAGCAGAGGTCTCCTATATTTTCTGTAACAATAGATAACTGTGGTCTGTGGGCCATACACTGTTCATTAGTTTCTGTCACAGGACTTAGGTTGTTAGTAGTGTGAGCAGGTCTTTTGCCTAGTCTGTTCAAAATTAGACAGTGTTAACCTTGGGACCATGGCCTCGGGGGAGTCATGACATGATCACATGACCGCCCCATGGGAATCACGAGTCCATCAAGAGACTGGCCTGTATGAAACATAGGGAGATCATGTGACAGATGGGGATGACACAGTGCTCTCTTTGGAATGGTGAGTGCCTATCACCTGGTAAAATTCACATATACTCTGAGAAAACATTATTCTCCGTGTAACAGACGTGGCTGAGACAGCCTCCTAACTGACCTCCAATCAAATGTCATGTCCTCATTACAAAACTTACTTGAGGTCAATGGTATATGTGGCCATAACAATGATTCTTAATTCACCTCAGGTTTTGTCCGTTGTCAGGAAATCTGCACATGGTACAAGATCGTCTTGGAAAAAATAAAAAGTCAATAGAAGTCCTTGGCCCATGACCTAGTCCTCTGCCTGGTCGTGGGAAATAGAGTGAATATCTGAAAAG
This sequence comes from Pteropus alecto, assembly GCF_000325575.1. Taxonomy (NCBI): domain Eukaryota; kingdom Metazoa; phylum Chordata; class Mammalia; order Chiroptera; family Pteropodidae; genus Pteropus; species Pteropus alecto. The sequence goes on from NW_006441386.1 coordinate 5,559,935, forward strand.
AAGACACCATGCATGTCTCATTTTCAAGGTAAACTTGCATGAAAAATGTTGCACACACAACCAATCCTGATTCATTATTAGAAGTAGAGTGAAAACCTATGCCCACAGTAAGAAGACTAGTCACCTGGTAGACAAAAGATTCCCGTGGGGTCTTCAATGACCTTCATGTAAATCCAGCAAGGTGTTCACGAGACAGCCGCATGATTCCCTTTGCCTGCTACATGACTTTCAGGTGATTTCCACCTTAATCCTCTTCCTGTATACTCAACCAAGTGTTTTCAAAACACATCTCATAAACTGCACATTTTCAATATTTCAGCATTGATGCATTGGCCATTGAGCAATGTCCTCTTGACAGTAGTAGCCTGAGGTCCACATCCAGGAATAGTGCGGTAGTTGCACCTGAAGCCATTAAGAGTTATGTTTACAATGACTCAACATTTTTGCTACAATACAGCAATATGGCATCTGCTGTTTTCATTACTCTAAAGCACCTTCCTCAAGCAGAACCAGCCTCTTAATTTCAACGCATTTAATGTGCTACATCCACTCCCACTTCCTTCCAGCACGTTGGCTGACCACAGCCGAAACCTCAGGCATGATATCAAAGAAACCTTTTCTGGTAGCCTATACTGCTATCCTTAAGCAAGTCTAGTCATGCAGACCTGAGCTTTCGATTGAATGTTAGTGTGTTGGCTGTCTTGTCCACTCTCTCTAATGGACTCCTCTTTTCTCACTTTTTATGTGAATATTATCAAGTAATGAAGAAGAGTAATTTAAAACTGAGCACCACATCATTACCCAATGTCATGTGACTCACCTGTGATTTCCTCAGGCCAGTCTCTTGATGGTCATGTGATTCCCGCTAGACAGCCCTGTGAATATCGCAAGATTCCCCCGTTCTTGCAACGAACTTTCAGGTGATCTTCATCTCATTTTCCTCTTCTGGCCTAATGCAAAGGTTTCCAGAACACTTTGAAGGAATTGCCTCAAGATCAATATCTCAGCTTTCTTTTTATGGTCGTTAAGCCAGTCCGTATGAGAATTTGTAGTCTGAGGTCTTCCATAGAGGAATTTTGGGGCAGCAGTTCTGTCCACCATGAAGAGGTGTCCTCACAATGACTCAGCATTTTATCTACAATACAGCAAAATGGCGGCTGCTGTTCCCATCGCTATCTAGTCCCTTCCCCACAGCTCATTCAGCCTCTAGCTTTCAACATGGTCAATATGCGACCGCTGTCTCCACTGCCACAAATCAGGTTTCCTGACAACAGACAAAACCTGAGGCGAATTAAGGATCATTGTCTGGCTGCATAGACTGTTGACCTCAAGGAAGTTTTGTAATTTGAACACGACATTCAATTGGAGGTCAGTTAAGATACACTCTTGGCCACATCTGTTAAACGGAGACTAATGTTTTCTCAGTGTTTTGTGAATTTTACCAAGTGATCGGCATTTGTCATTCTAAAGAGAGGACTACGTTATCCCCATCTGTCACATTATCTCCCTATGTTTCATACAGGCCAGTCTCTTGATGGACATGTGATTCACCTGGGTTGGTCACATGATCCTGTTGTGACTCCCATGAAGTTATGGTCCCAAGGTTAACACTGTCTAATTTTGAACAGACTTGGCAAAAGACCTGCTCACACTACTAACAGCCTAGACCCTGTGCCGGAAACTAATGGACAGTGCATGGCCCACAGACCACAGTTATCTATTGTTACAGAAGAAATAGAAGACCTCCGTTCATGGTAACAGCACTGACCTCCCTTTAAATGATGTACATTGAAGAGTGGGGCGCATGCACAAAGCCACTCCCTTTTTAACAATAATGCAACTGAGCAGTGGTCTAAAGCTACCAAGCTTGTCCTCATTGAAAATAAGTAGATTAGAGGCGTTAACAACTTGGCGAGTCTTTCCTCTGATAAGAATATCTTTCTTGGAGAACTAGAACCTGGGCTCCATGTCTGGAATTTCTCTTAGGCGTGAGAGGGGTGACTTTGGCTTGCATTTCAAAGCCCTTCACTTTTTACAGTGTGTAGAGCTGAGAGCTCATGACACAGATTTCTTATGTCTTTTTCTAACAGATTCTGAAGAAGTAGCCTGAGCCCATGATTCTAAGCCTTTGTCTCAGAATGAATGTCGAGTGGTGTCCTAGGCCCACAGCAAAAAGCCTATCTTTATGCAAGGGAAACTAAAATGAAAACTTAAGCCTGTGACACCAAGCCTGGAATCTCCTCACAGGAACTAGCGTGCAGGCCCAGGCTCCAAGGTAAAGACCATCTAATTGTTAACCGACTAGATGCAAGAACTACTCACACTACACCCAAGGTAGCCACTGTGAACAGAATCTCATATGGAACGCACAGCCCACAAACAAAGCTGTCTTCTTTAAACAAAAGGAAGAAAGAGGTCTTCATTAGTCGCAACAACACTGTCT
>NW_006441386.1:5562488-5567222 GCF_000325575.1 Pteropus alecto
AGACAAAAGACCTTCCCCCTCAGGGCAAGCCTGACCTCAAGTCAGAGAATCTTAACTCGAGACCTAGGAACTTGTCTCCTGCCTGGATTTCTAATCCGGAACCAGAATGCTGACCTTGGTTTGCAGTTCCAATCCCTTCTCCTATTTCCAGGAAGTGGAGCTGAGAAATTGGACCACAACATTTCGTCTGTCTTTCTCTAAGAGACACTGAAGGAGTGGCTTGGGCCCATAATTCTTAGCCCGTCTATTCTGAAAGAATGTCGCCTAGAGTCCTAGGCACACAGCAATGAGCCTGCTTAATGAAAGAGACACTAGAACGGAGACTGTGGAAATCAGCAGCAAGCCTGGACCTCTTAAAAAGATGCAATTAGCAACCCCAAGCTCATGAAGTCATTACCATCCAATGGGTAACAAAATCCAGACAGAAGAACTAGCCCCACACACCCAGCCTGGCCACTGCTTCCAGAAACTAGTGAGGAGACCTTGGCCCACAGAACAATGATGTCATCTCCTGGAAAGAGGAATAACGAAGGACTCATTTCAAGCACCTAGACTGTCCTTCCTTAAAGCATTTATGATAGAAATTTAGTCCATTGACACAAAACCTGTGTCATCCTAACCCTCCACACAACCTGGTTCCATGTCACTGATTTTCCCTTTTGCCACTTATTGAAAGATGACCATAACCTCCTGCACCAAGCCTTTCTTTCCCCTGGTAAGGGAAGGTAGTGTGGGCACTTAGAGACTTGGCGCAAAGCTTGAACTCTTTTTTCAGGAACTCAGTTGGGGAGCTTGGAAGCATGGCCAAGCATTGTTCCTAATTCCAATAAGTAGAGTGGAGACATTCACCCACAGAATTTGTCTCAATATTAATAACGGAACCTTAGGTGGAGGACTTGGCACACGGTACAAGACCATCTTGGTAGAAATAAAAAGTCAATAGGAGTTCTTGGTCCATGTCCCACTCCTCTACCTGAATCGTGAGAAGTAGAGTGGATGCCTGAAAAGAAGATACCATACTGGTTTCATTTTCAAGGTAAACTTGAGTGGAAAACGTTTCACACACACTCAAGCATGGTTCATTCTAAGAAGTAGAGTGAAAACTTAGGCCCAGAGTAAGAAGACTAGTCACCTGGTAGACAAACGATTCCTGCAGAGTCTTTCAAGATCCTCATGTGAATCACGCGAGGTGTTTAGGTGACCGCCATATGATTCCCTATTGCCTGCTACATGATTTTCAGGTGATTTCCACCTTATTCCTCTTTTCCTATCCTCAATCAAGTGTTTTCAAAACACGTCTCATAAACTGCACATTTTAAATATTTCAGCATTGATGCATTGGCCATTGAGCAATTCCCTCTTGACAGTAGTGGCCTGAGGTCCACATCCAGGAATAGTGCGGAAGTTGCACCTGAAGCCATTAAGAGTTATGCTCACAATGACTCAGCATTTTTGATACAATACCGCAATATGGCAGCTGCTGTTTCCACCGCTCTAAAGTACCTTCCTCAAGCAGACACAGCCTCTTAATTTCAACGCATTTAATGTGCTACATCCACTTTCATTACCTTCCAGCAGGTTGACTGACCACAGCTGAAAATTCAGGCCATTTATTGAAGGATGATTTTCTGATTGCCTACACCACTATCTTTAAGCAAGCCTGAGCAGACCTGAGCTTTCGATTGAAGGGCAGTGAGTAGGCTGTCTTGTCCACTCTATTTTACTAAAAGACTCTCTTTTTCTCACTTTTTATGAGGATTTTACCAAGGAATGCAGAGGCATAACTCAAAAGTGAGAGCCACACCGTTAACCAATGTCACATGATCTGCCTGTTATGCCCTCAGGCCACTCTCTTGATGGTCAAGTGATCCTGCAGGGCATCTTCGTGAATATTGCAAGATTCTTACGTTCTTGCAATGAGACTTTCAGGTGACTTCCATTTCATTTTCCTCTTCTGGCCTAATGCAAGAGTTTCCAGAACACGTTGAAGGAACTGCCTCAATGTCAGTATCTCAGCTTTCTTTTTATGGTCATTAAGCCTGTCCGTATTAGAATTTGTAGTCTGAGGTCTTCTATAGAGGAATTTGGAGGCAGCCGTTCTGTCTGCCATGAAGAGGTATCCTCACAATGACTCAGCATTTTATTTACAATACAGCAAAATGGCAGCTGTCGTTCCATCACTGTCTAGTCCCTTCTTCGCAGCACATTCAACCTCCAGGTTTCAACACGGCCAATACGTGACTGCTCTCTCTACTGCCACAAATCAGGTTTCCTGACGACAGACAAAACCTGAGGTGAATTAAGGATCATCATTTGGACACATATACCATTGACCTCAAGTACGTTTTGTGATGTGGATACGACATACAATTGGAGGTCAGTTAGGAGGCTGTCTCGCCCACCTTCTAATACACAGACTGTTTTCTCAGTGTTTATGTGAATTTTATCAAGTGATATGCTCTCGTCATTCCAAAGGAAGCACTACATCATCCCCATGTGCGACATGATCTCCCTTTGTTTCATACAGGCAGGTCTTTTATGGGCACCGGATTTCCACCGGGTGGTCAGGAGATACTGTCGTAACTCTTGGGGGCTGATGGTCCTGAGGTTAACACTGTTTGATTTTGAACAGACTACGCAAAAGACTTGCTCATACTACCAGCATCGTAGACATTGTGACGGAAACTAATGTGAAGTGCATGGCTCACAGACCAAGCTGTCTACTCTTCCAGAAAACAAAGGAGACCTTGTTCATGGTAATAGCACTGACTTTCCTCCAAATGATGTAGACTGAACACTGGGGCCCATGACACAAAGCTACTCTGTTTTTAACAATAATACAAATGAGCCATGGTCTAAAGCTACCAAGCTTGTCCTCATTGAAAATTAGTAGATTAGAGACTTCACCATCAAGACGAGTCTTTCCTCTGGTAAGAATATCTTTCTTTGAGAGCTAGAACTTTGGCTCCATGTCTGGAGTTTTTCTTAGGCACGAGAGGGGTGACTTTCTTACATTTCCAATCCCTTCACCTTTTACAGGGCGTAGAACTGAGACCTCATCCCACAGATTTCTTCTCTTTTCCTAACAGATACTGAAGTAGTGGCCGAGCCCATGGTTCTAAGCCTGTCCTCTCAGAAGAGATGTTGATTGGTGTCCTAGGCCCACAGTTCCAAGCCTATCTTTATGCAAGGGTAACTAGAATGAAAACTTAAGCCTGTAACATCAAGCCTGGACTCTCCACACAGTAACTAGGGTGCAGGCCCAGGCTCCCAGGGTCAAGACTGGTAAATTAATAAGCGACTGAATGAAAGAACTTCTCACACTACACCCAAGGTAGCTCCTCTGAACAGAAACTCACATGAAACGCATGGCCCGGAAATAAAGCTGTCATCTCTAAACAAATGGAAGAACAGAGGCCTCTGTTAGTCCCAGCAACATTGTCTTTTCTTGAAAGGATGTGGACCGGTGAACCTGGCACCAAAAAGCAAAGCCTGTCTTTCCTAACAATAACTACAAGAATCACTGGGACCCATGTCAATAAACCTGTCTTCTCTGAAAATCAGTAGACAGGAAACCTCACCCTTCAGGACAAGCCTGTCATCAGGGAAGAGGAACGTAATTCAAGACCTAGTACCCTGTCTTTTGGATTTCTAACAGACTTCTAATCCAGAACCAGAGTGCTGACCTTGGTTTGCAATTCCAATCCATTCCCCTATTTTCAGGAAGTAAAGCTGAGAAATTGGACCACAGCATTTTGTCTGTATTTCATAGCAGAGACTAAAGGTATGGCCTGGGCCCACAGTTCTAAGCCTGTCCTCTCTGAACGAATGTCGCGTAGAGTCTTGGCATACAGCAACAAGCCTTCTTTATAGAAAAGACACTAGAACAGAGACTGTGGAAATTGGCAACAACCCTGGACCTCCTAAAATGAACTAGTTGGTAACCTCAAGCCCACAGTCATAACCATCCAATTGATAACAAAGACCAGACCGAACACCTAGCCCAAAACACTCAGCCTGGCAACTGTTTCCAGAAACTCATGGGGAAACCTTGGCCCACAGAATTATGATGTCATCACCTAGGAGGAAGAAGAACAGAGGACTCAGTTCAAATGCCAAGATTATCCTCCCTTTAAAGCATTTCCGAATGAAATTTGTGGCAATGGCACCAAACTTGTGACATCCTAACACTCCATTCCACAAAAACTTGTTCCATGTCACCGATTTTTCCTTTTGCCACTTATTGAAAGATGACCATAAACTACTGCGCCAAGCCTTCCTTTTCCCTGGTAAGAGAAGGTAGTGCGAGTACTTCGAGACTTGGCACAAAGCCTGGACTCTTCTTTCTGGAACGCGTTTGGGGAGCTTGGACGCATGGCCATGCATTGTTCCAATAAGAAGAGTGAAGTTTGGCCCACAATCTACCCTAAATATTCATAACGAAATCTTAGGTGGAGGACTTGGCACATGGTCCAAGACCGTCTTGGTAAAAATAAAGTCAGTAGAAGCCCATGGCCCATGACCCAGTCCTCTGCCTGGATTGTGGGAAGTAGATTGGATGTCTGAAAAGAAGACACCATCCCGGTCTCATTTTCAAGGTAAACTTGAGTGGAAAAAGTTTCACACACACTCAAGCCTGATTCATTCTAATTAGTAGAGTGAAAACCTACAACAAACAGTACGACTACTAGTCACCTGGTAGACAAACGATTACCGCAGGGACTTCAAGTCCCT
>NW_006441386.1:5567954-5568923 GCF_000325575.1 Pteropus alecto
GTAATGTGACTTCCAACTTATTCCTGTTCCCCTATCCTATACAAAGTGCTCTCAAAGCACTTCTCATAAATGGCACATTTTCGATATTTCAGCATTGATGCATTAGCCATTAAGCAATTTCCTCTTAGACTAGTGGCCTGAGGTCCACATCCAAGAATAGTATGGGAGTCACACCTGAAACCATTAAGAGTTATGCTCACAATGACTCAGCATTTTTGCTACAATACTGCAGTATGATGGCTGCTGTTTTGACCACTCTAATGTACCTTCCTAAAGCAGACTCAGACTCCAAATTTCAATGTGATTAATATCCTACAGCCGCTCACATTGCCTTCTAGCAGGTTGGCTAACTACAGCCGAAACCTCAGGCCAGTTATCGAAGGATCATTGTCTGGCAGCCTACCCTGCTGTTCTTAAGCATGTATAGTCATGTAGACCTGACCTTTCAATTGAAGGGCGGTGAGTTGACTGTCTCATCCATTCTCTCTTACACACAGACTCTCCTTTACTCAATGTTTACATGAATTTTAATAAGAAATATAGAAGGGTAACTCAAATGTGATTGTCACACCATCACCCAGTGTCACCTTATTTCCCTATAATGCCCTCAGGCCAGTCTCTTGATGGTCACATGATTCACACATGGCAGTCACATGAATATCACGAGATCCTGCATCTTGCTACAAGATTTTCTGGTGACTTCCACTTCATTGTCCTAAGTTGGCTTAACAAAGGATTCCAGAACACTTTGAAGGAGCTGGCTCAATGTAAAATTCTCAGCTTTCTTCCCATGGTAGTTAAGCATATCCCTCTCAGAATTTGTAGTTTGAGGTTGCCAGAGAGAAATTCTGAGGCAGTCATTCTTTGCACCACGAAGAGTTATACACACAATGAGTCAACATTTTACCTACAGTCCAGCAAAATGGCGGATGTTGTTTCCACCGTTATCAAGTCACTTCCTCCCAGCTC
>NW_006441386.1:5568982-5577888 GCF_000325575.1 Pteropus alecto
CTAAAGCAGGATTCTTGACAACAGACAAAATCGGAGGCGAATTAAGGATCATTGCCTGGCCGCATATACACGTGACCTCAAGTAAGTCTTATAATGTGGTCACGACAATTGGAGGTCAGTTAGGAGGCTGTCTCGGCCACCTTCTGTTTCACACAGACTGTTTTCTCAGTGTTTATGTGAATTTTATCAATGCTCTCGTCATTCCAAAGGAAGCAGTACAATATCCCCAAGCGTGACATGATCTACCTTTGTTTCATATAGGCAGGTCGCCAATGGGCACTGGATTCTCACGGATTGGTCAGGAGATATTGTCGTGACTCTCGGGGGCTGATGGTCCAGAGTTTAACACTTTCTAATTTTGAACAGACTATGGAAAAGACCTTCTCACACTACAACCAACCTCGACCTTGTGATGGAAACTGTTGTGAAGTGCATGGCCCACAGACCAATGCTGTCTACTTCTATAAAATACAAGGAGACCTTTGTTCATGGTAACAACACTGTCCTTCATTCAAATGATGTGGACTAGAGACTCGCGCCCATGACTCAAAGCCAGTCTCTTCCTAACAATACAATGGAGCTCTGGACTAAACCCACCAACCTGTCCTCGTTGAATATTAGTAGCTTGGAGACATTAAATTGCAAGGCCAATCTTTCCTCTGGTAAGAATATCTTTCTTGTAGAATTAGAACCTGTGCTACATGCCTGGTATTTCTCTTATGACTAAAAGTGGTGACTTTGGCTTGCAGTTCCAATTCCTTCACCTTATCCACGAATTAGAGCTGAGTCCTATTCCCACAGCATTTCTTCTGTTTTTTTTCCTAACAGAGTTCGAAGTGGTGGCCTGGGCCCAAGGTTCCAAGCTTGTGCTTCCTGAACAAATGTCAAGTGGTGTCCTAGGCCCACTTCAACTATTTTGTCTTTATGTAAGGGAAACCAGAATGAAGACTTTGGCCTATGACACCAAGCCTGGACTCTCCTAACAGAAATTGCAGTGCAGGCGTAGGTTCCCAAGGTCAAACTGTCTAATTAATAACAGATTAGACCAAACAACAACTGTCTAATTAATAACAGATTAGACCAAACAACATCTCACATTACACCCAAGTGAGCTCCTGTGTGCAGATAATCATGTGAAATTTATGGCTCACAGACAAAGTTGTCTTCTCTGAACAAAAGGAAGAATGGAGGCCTATGTTCTTGTTGGCAACACAGTCTTCTCTTGAAAGGATGTGTCGTGGTGACATGGGCACAAGGCACAAAATCTAGCTTTTCCTAAGTATTAGATCTAAGGAGACTGGTGCCCATGGCAATAAAACTGTGTTCTCTGAAAAATAGTAGAGAAGAGACCTTACCCCACAGGGCAAACTTGTCCTTAGGTAAGAGAACATGATCTCAAGACCTAGGACCTTGTCTCCTGCCGGGATTTCTAATTGGAAACCAGAGTGCTGACCTTGGTTTGCAGTTCCAATTTCTTTGCCTATTTTCAGGAACTAGAGTTGAGAACTGGACTCACATCATTTCCTCTGTCCTTCCCTAACTGAGCCTGGGGTCAAGCTTCTAGCTTGTTCTGTATGAATGAATGCCACCTTCAGTCCTAGGCACACAGCAGCAAGTCTTCTGTTGGAATAGACACTAGGACGGAGACTGGAGATCAGCACAAAGCCTGAAACTCCTAATAGAATGTAGTTGGCAGCCACAGGCCCACAAGGTCTAGACCAACAAAATGGTAACAAGGTCCAGACTAAAGACCTAGGCTCACAACACCCAGCCTGGCCCCTGGTACCAGAAACTCTTGGGGAGACATTGGCCCACAGAACTAAGATGTCATCTTCTAGGAGCAGGAAGTATGGAGGAGTCGGTTCATTGCACCAAGACTGCCTTTTCTTTAAATATTTATCATAGAAATTTGGGTTGATGAAACCAAACATCTGTCATCCTGAGTCCACTCAGCACAAACTGGTACCAGGGCACCAATTTTCCCTTTTGCCATTGACTGAAAGGTGACCATAACCTACAGAACCAAGCCTTTCCGCTGATAAGAGATGTTAATGTGGGCACTTATACACGTGGCACAAAGCCTGGACTCTTCTTTCAGGAATTTGAATAAGGAGATTGGGAGCACGGCCAAACATTGTTACTATTTGTAGGACTTCGAATGGAGACCTTGGGCCAGAGTATCTCGCCTAATTTTTCATAACAGAACCTTTGGTGGAGGGAGGACTTGGCACACGTAACAAGATCGTGTTGGTTAAAAAAAAAAAAAAGAAAGAAAGAAAGAAAAAAGAAAAGAGAAAAAAAGTTGATAAAAGTGCATGGCACAGGATGCTGTCTACTGCTTGGATCAAGAGAAGTAGACTGGATGTTTTTAAACACGACACCTTTCTGATCACATTTTCAAGGTATACTCGATTCACAATCAAGTCTGGTTCATTCTAAGAAGTATAATAAAAACTTACACCCTAGGAAAAAACCAGTTACCTGAGTGACAAAGGATACCCATGGTGTTTGCCATGACCCCCAAGTGTATCCCGCGAGGTGTTAATGTGAAGGCGCATGATTCCATAGAAATTGCTACATGATTTAAAGGTGATTTCCACCTTATTCCTTTTCCCCTATCGTCAACAAAGTGTTTTCAAAACTTTTCTCATAAACAGCACCTTTCCAATATTTCAGCATGGATGCAGTGGCCTTTAATCAATTCCTCTCAACAGTAGTGGCCTAAAGTCTGTCTAGAAGAATAGTGCGAGATTTACACCTGAAGCCTTTTGATGTTATGTTTACAATGACTCAGCATTTTTGCTACAATAGAGCAAAATGGCGACTCCTGCTTCCTCTGTTCCAAAGTAGCTTGCTCAAGCCGATTTAGCCTCCAAATTTCAACGCAGTTAATGGCTGACAACCGCTGCCCTTGCCTTCAAGCAAGTTTCAGGACCAAGCCGTAACCTCAGGCCAGTTATTGAAAAATCATTGTTTCGTAGCCTACACTGCTATTCTCAAGTCAGACTTCTCATGTAGTCCTGACCTTTTGATTAAATGGCAGCAGATGGCTTTCTTGGCCATGCTCTAGTACACAATGACTCTCCTTTTCTTTGTGTTTATGTGAATTTTACCAAGGAATATAGAAGAGTAACTCACAAGTGAGAGCCACACCATCACCCAATGTGACCAGATAACATATGATGTCCTGAGGCCATGCTCTTGATGGTCATGTGATTCCCGCAGGACAGGACATGAATATCAAGAGATTCCATGACCTTGCTATGAGATTTACAGGTGGCATACACTTCATTTGCCGTTGCTGGCTAAAATAAGAAATTCCAAAACACATTGAAGGAACTGCTCAATGTCATATTTCGGCTTTCTTTCCATGTCGTAAAACCAATCCCTCTCAGAATTTGTTGTCTAAGGTTTGCTAGAGAGGAATTATGAGGAAGCCATTCTTTCCATCATGAAGAGATATGTTCAGAATGAGTCAGCATTTTTCTACAATACAGCAAGTTGTTCGCACTGTTTCTATCACTCTAAAATACCTTCCTAAAGTAAACTCTGCCTCCATATTTAAATGTGGTTAATGTTTTGAGCATCTCCCATGGCCTACAAGAAGGTTGCCTGACCACTAGTGAAAGCTCAGGCCAGTTACCTAAGATTCATTGTCTGGTAGCCTACACTGCTGTCCTCAGGTAGTCTTCTCATGCAGAACTGATCTTTCCATTGAAGGGCAGGGAGGTGGCCTTCTCAGCCATGGTCTCATACACACGGACTCTCTTTGTCTCTGTGTTTATGTGATTTTTACCAAGAAATGTAGAAGGGTAACTCAAAAGCGATCGCTACACCATCACCCAATATCACGTGATCTCCCTTTGATGCCTTCAGGCCAATTTTTCTGATGGTCATGTGATTCTCGCAGAGCAGCCATGTGAATATCATGAGATTCCCGCATACTTGCTATAAGATTTTCGGGTAACTTCCACCTCATATTCCTCAGCTGGCCTAAACAAGAGTTTCAAGAAAACATTGAAGGAACTGGCTCAATGTCAACTCCTCAGCTTTCTCCTCATGTTTATTAAGCCATTCCCTATCAGAATTTGTAGTCTCAGGTTTCCTAGAGAGAAACTCTGAGACGGTCGTGCTTTGCGCCATGAAGAGGTATCGACACAATGACTCAGCATTTTACCTACAGTTCAGCAAAATGGCAGCTGTTGTTTCCACCGTTATCCAATTGCTTCCTCACAGCACACTCAGCCACCAGGATTCATTGAGCTTTATATGTGAGTCCCGCCTCCTTAGCCGTAAAGTAGGTTTCCTGACAACACACAAAACCCGAGATAATATAAGGATCATTGTCTGGACCATATCAGGATCATATATACCGTTGACCTTAAGTATGTGTTGTAAGGTAGATACGACATACTATTGGATGTCAGTTAGGACGCTATCTTGGCCACCTTCTGTTAACACAGACTAATGTTTTCTCAGAATTTATGTGATATGCTGTTGTCATTTCAAAGAAAGAGATAATCTGTTGTCATTTCAAAGAAAGCACTACATTATTTCTATGTGTAACATGATCTTTCTTTGTGTCATACAGGCAGGTCTCCAATGGGAACAAGATTCCCACTGGGTGGTTAGGAGATACTGTCGTGACTCTCCGGGGCCGATGTTCCTGAGGTTAACCTTGGTTTGCAGTTGCAATCAGCCCCTATTTTCAAGAACTAGAACTGAGAACTTACCCACAGCATTTCTTCTGTCTTTCCCTGCAGAGACAGATGGGATGACTTGGACCCACAGTTTCAAGAGTGTTCACTCTGAACGAATGTCGCCTTCGGTCCTAGGCCCATAGCAATAAGACTTCTTTATGGAAGAGAAAGTAAAATGGAGACTGTGGAAATCAGCACCAAGCCTGGAAGTCCTAATAGAAAATAGGTGGCAGCCGTGAGTCCACAACGTCTAGATCAAGCATTTGGTAAAAAAGTTCAGACTGAAGACCTAGGCAATATGGACGACTCGGTTCACGGCACCAAGACAGTCCTACCTTTAAAATGTTTATGATAGAAATTTGGGTCAATGAAACCAATTTTCTGTTATCCTAAGAGTCCACTCAGCACAAACTGGTACCAGGGCACCAATTTTCCCTTTTGCCATTGATTGAAAGGTGACTGTAACCTATAGCACCAAGCCTTTCCGTTGGTAAGAGAAGGTAGTATGTGCTCTTATACACGTGGCCCAAAGCGTGGATTCTTCTTTAAAGAATTTAAATGGAGAGATTGGAATCACAGCCAAGCATTGTTCCTATTTCCAGCAATTAAAGTGGAGGACTTTGGCCAGAGTATCTCGCCTAAATTTTTACAACGGAGCCTTTGGTGGAAGACTTGGCACATGTAACAAGACTGTCTTGGTTAAAAAAAAAAAAAAAAGCTAATAGAAGTGTATGTTTCAGGACCCTGTCTACTGCCAGGATTAGGAGAAGAGTGGATGTTTTAAAACACAACACCATTCTGGTCTCGTTTTCAAGATAAACTTGAGTGGAAAACGTTTCACATACTGCCAAGCCTGCTTCATTCTAAGAAGTATAGAGAAAAACTTCTCCCTCGGGAACAAGACCAGTTATGTGAGAGACAAAGGATACCCATGGGGTTTGCTATGACACCCATGTATATCTTGTGAGGTGTAAACATGAATGGCGCATGATTCTTAGTTATTGCTACCTGATTTTAAGGTGATTTCCACCTTATTCCTGTTCCCTGATCCTCAACAAAGTGTTTTTAAAACTTTTCTCATAAACTGCACATTTTCAGTATTTCAACATGGATGCACTGGCCTTTAACTAACTCCACTCAATAGTAGTGGTCTAAAGTCCACCTCCAAGAAGAGTGCGAGAGTTGCACCTGAAGCCTTTCGATGTTATGTTCACAGTGATTCAGCATTTTTGCTACAATAGAGCAAAATGGCGACTGCTGCTCGCTCCTCCCCAAAGTAGCTTGCTCAAGCTGACTCAGCCACCAAATTTCAATGCGGTTAATGTGCGACAGCCGCTGCCCTTGTCTTCAAGTAGGTTTCCGGACCAAGGCATAATAGGCCATTTATTGAAAGATCATTGTTTGGTAGTCTACAGCGCCGATCTTAAGACAGTCTTCTCATGTACACCTTACCTTTCGATTAAATGGCAGTAGATGGCTTTCTTGGCCACGCTCTAGTACACAATGACTCTCCTTTTCTCTGTGGTTATGTGTATTTTACCAAGAAGTGTAGAAGGGTAACTCAAAAGTGAGCGCCACACCATGACCCAATGTGACCAGATCAAACTATGATGTCCTCAGGCCATTCTCTTGATGGTCATGAGATTCCCACTGGACAGGGCATGAATATGGAGAGATCCCATTTCTTTGCTACGAGATTTTCAGGTGGCATACACCTCATTTGCCGCTGCAGGCTCAAACAAGAAATTCCAAAACACTTTGAAGGAACTGCCTCAATGTCAATATCTCAGCTTTCTTTCCATGGTCATAAAACCAATACCTCTCAGAAATTGTAATCTAAGGTTTGCTAGAGAGGAATTCTGAGGCAGCCATTCTTTCTGTCATGAAGAGGTATGTTCACATTGACTCAGCATTTTACCAACAATACAGCATGGTGGTAACTGCTGTTTCTACCACTCTAAAGTGTCTACCTCAAGTAAACTCAGCCTCCATATTTAAACGTGGTAAATGTTTTGAGCTGCTCCCGTCGCCTAAAGCAGGTTACCTGAAAAAAACTGCAATCTTAGGTCGGTTATCTAAAAATCGTTGTCTGGTAGACTACACTGCTGTCCTCAGGCAGTCTTCTCACGCAGAATTGATCTTCCATTGAAGGGCAGTGAGGTGGCCTTCTCGGACACGCTCTTGTACACACGGATTCAATTTTTCCCTGTGTTCATGTAAATTTTACCAAGGAATGTAGAAGAGGAACTCAAAAGTGAGCGCCACACCATCACCCAATATCACGTGATCTCCCTGTGATGCCCTCAGGCCAGTCTCTTGATGCTCAGGTGATTCTCGTGGGGCAGCCACGTGAATAACGCAAGATTCCTGCGGATTTTCTGTAAGATTTTCAGGTGACTTCCACCTCATTTTCTTTACCTGGCTTAAACAAAGTTTTCCAGAACAGGTTAATGAAACTGGCTTAATGTCAAATTCTCAGCTTTCTTCCCATGGTCGTTAAGCCAATCTCTCTTAGAATTTGTAGTCTGAGATTTGCTAGAGAGAAACTCTGAGGCAGCCGTTCTTTGTGCCAGGAAGAGGTATCCACACAATGACTCAGCCTCTTACCTACAGTCCATCAAATGGCATTTGTTATTTCTACCGTTACCCAGTCGCTTTCTCCCAGCACAATTAGCCACCAGATTTCATTGTGCTCCGTATGTGCCTTCGCCTCCTTTGCCATAAAGCATGATTCCTGACAACACACAAAACCTGAGACGAATTAAGGATCATTGTCTGGATCCATATACTGTTGTCCTCAAGTACGTTTTGTGATGTGGATACGACATACGAGGTCAGTTAGGAGTCTGTCTCGGCCACTTCTGTTACACACAGACTAATGTTTTCTCATTGTTTATGTGAGTTTTATGCTCTCGTCATTCCAAAGAGAGTATTACATTATCCCCATGTGTGACATGATCTCCCTTTCTTTCATACATTCAGGTCTCTGATAGGCACTGGATTCCCAAGGGATGGTCAGAAGATACTGTCATGACTCTTGGGGCCAGTGGTCCCAAGGTTAACACTGCCTAATCTTGAACAGACTACGTAAAAGACCTACTCACACTATAATCATCCCAAACCTTATGACAGAAACTATTGTGAAGTGCTTTGGCTCACAGACCAAAGCTGTCTACTCCTACAGAAAACAAATGAGACCTTTGTTCATGGTAACAGCACTGTCCTCATTCAAATAAGGTAGACAGGAGACTCGCACTCATCACTCAAACCAGTCTCTTCCTAACAATAATACAATGGAGCCCTAGATAAAGCCACCAAGCCTGTTCTCATTTAAAATTAGTAGTTTGGAGATGTTAAATCACAAGGCCAAACTTTTCTGTGGTAAGAATGTCTTTCTTATAGAACTAGAACCTTGGTTACATACCTGGAATTTCTCTTATGAACGAGCGAGATGACTTTGGCTTACAATTCCAATCCCTTCAACTCATCCAAGAATTAGAGCTGAGATCTATTCCCACAGAATTTCTTCTGTTTTTTTCCTAACAGAGTTTGAAGTATGGCTTTGGCCCATGATTAAAAACCTGTGCTCTCTGAACAAATGTCGATTGGTGTCCTAGGCCCACTGCAACTATCCTGTCTTTATGCAAGGGAAACTAGAATGAAGACTTAAGCCTCTGACACCTATCTTGAACTCTACTAACAGGAACTGGAGTGCAGGCCTAGATTCCCAAGGTCAATACCATCTATTTGATAACAGATTAGATAAAACAACATCTCACACTACACCCAGTGAGCCACTGTGTGCAGAAAATCATGTGAACGTTACAGCTCACAAACGAATTTGTTTTCTCTGAACAAAAGGATGAATGGAGGCCGGCAACACAGACTTTCCTTGAAAGGATGTATTGTCATGACATGGGCCTAAGGCAGAAAGCCTGGCTTTTCCTAAGTATCAATACCAAGAAGACTGGTGCCCATGGCAATAAATCTGTGTTCTCTGAAAACTAGTAGAAAGGAGACCTTATCCCACAGAGCAATCCTGTACTTCAGTAAGAGAACCTGATCTCAAGACCTAGGACCTTGTCTCCTGCCTAGATTTCTAATCAAGAACAAGAGTGCTGGCCTTGTTTTGCAGTTCTAATCCCTTTCCTTATTGTCAGGAAGTATAGCTGAGTAGTTGACCCACAGTATTTTTTTCATCTTTCC
>NW_006441386.1:5577935-5595896 GCF_000325575.1 Pteropus alecto
GCTTGTTCCATCTGAACAAATGCCATTTTTGGTCCTAGGCATACAGCAACAAGCCTTTTTTATGGAAGAGAAACTAGAACAGAGACTGTGGAGATCGGCAGCAAGCTTGGAACTCCTAATAAAAAGTACTTGGCAGCCGCAAGACCACAAGGTCCAGACCAACCAAATGGTAACAAAGTCCAGACTGAAGACCTACGCCCACAACACCTAGCCTGGATCCTGGTACCAGAAACTCTTGCGTAGACATTGGACCACAGAACCAAGATGTCATCTCCTAGGAGTAGAAAGTACGGAGGACTCAGTTCATGGCACCAACATTGTTTTTCCTTTAAAATATTTATGATAGAAATTTGGGCTGATGAAACCAAACTTTTGTCATCCTAACAGTCCACTCAGCAAAAACTGGTCCCAGGGTGCCAATTTTCTCTTTTGCCATTGATTGAAAGATGACTGTAACCTACAGAACCCAGCCTTTCTGCTGGTAAGAGAAGGTAGTGTGGGCACTTATACACGTGGCACAAAGCCTGGACTCTTCTTTCAGGAATCTGAATGGGAAAATTGGAAGCACGAGTAAGCATTGTACCTATTTTCAGGAATTAGAGTGGAGACCTTGGGCAAGAATATCTCGCCCAAATTTTCATGATGAAACCTTTGGAGGAGGATTTGGCCCAAGTAACAAGATGGTCTTAGTAAAAAAAAAAAAATGCCGATAGAAGTGCATGGCCCAGGACTCTGTCTACTGCCACCTGGATCAGGGGAAGTAAAGTGGATGTTTTCAAACATGACACTATTCTAATTCATTTTCAAGGTCAACTTGAGTGGAAAAAGTTTCACACACAATCAAGCCAGGTTCATTGTATGTATAGTGAGAACCTATGCCCTCGGAAATAAGACCAGTCACCTGAGCGACAAAGGATAACAATGGGTTTGCCATGACCCCTGGTGTATCCCGTGACATGTTAATGTGACCATGCACGATTCCTTTGTTATTGTTACATTATTTCAAGATGATTTCCCCCTTATTCCTCTTCTCCTAACCTCTAACAAGTGTTTTCAAAAGTTTTCTCATAAACTGCACATTTTCAATATTTCAGCATTCATGCATTGGCCTTTAACCAATTCCTCTCAACTGTAGTGGCCTAAAGTCTGCATCTAAGAATAGTATAAGATGACACCTGAAGCCTTCAAAAGTAATGCTTACAATAACTCAGCATTTATGCTATAATAGAGCAAAACGGCGACTCCTGCTTCCTCTGCTCCAAATTAGCTTGCTCAAGCCACCTCACCCTCCAAATTTCAATGAGGTTAATGTGCGACAGCCGCTGCCCTTGCCTTCAAGCAGGTTTCCGGACCAAGCTGTAACCTCAGACCAGTTATCAAAAAATTATTGTGTGTAGCCTACACCACTGTTCTCAAGCCAGTTTTCTCATGTAGGTGGCTGTCACGGCCATGCTCTACTACACAAAACTCTCCTTTTCTCTGTGTTTATGTGAATTTTACCAAGGAACGTAGAAGAGTAATTCAAAAGTGCGTGCCACACTATCACACAATGTGACCACATCAACTTATGATGCCCTCAGGCCATTCTCTTGATGGTCATGTGATTCCTGTGGGACAAGACGTGAAGATCAATAGATCCCATGTCCTTGCTACAAGATTTTCAGGTGACATACACCTCATTTACCGTTGCTGGCTAAAATAAGAAATTGCAAAACATATTGAAGGAACTACCTCAATGTCAATATCTCAGCTTTCTTCCCATGGTCATAAAACCAATATCTCTCAGAATTTGTAGTCTATGGTTTGCTAGACAGAAATTGTGAGGAAGCCATTCTTTCCGTCATGAAGAGGTATATTCACAATGACTCAGCATTTTACCTACAATACCGCCCAGTGGTCACTGCTGTTTCTACCACTTTAAAGTAGCTTCCTCAAGAAACTCAGCCTCCATATTTAAACGCGGTTAATATTTTGAGCAGCTCCCACCACCAACAAGCAGTTTGCCTGATCACAACTGAAACCTCAGGCCAGTTATCTAAGAATCACTGTCTGGTAGCCTACACTGCTGTCCTGAGGTAGTCTTCTCATGCAGAATTGATCTTTCCATGAAGGGCAGTGAGGTAGCCTTCTCGGCCACGCTCTCATACACATGGACTCTCTTTTTTCTCTGTATTTCTGTGAATTTTACCAAGGAATGCAGAAGGATAACTCAAAAGTGAGCGCCACACCATCACCCAATATCACGTGATTCCCTGTAATGCCTTCAATCCAGTGTCTTGATGGTCACGTGATTCTTGCCGGGCAGCAACGTGAATATCGTGAGATTCCCACGGGCTTGCTATAAGATTTTCAGGTGACTTGTACGTCATTTTCCTCAGCTGGCCTAAACAAGAGTTTCCAGAACATGTTGAAGGAACCGGCTCAATGTCAAATTCTTAGCTTTCTTCCCATGGTCTTTAACCAAACCCTCTCAGAATTTGTAGCCTGAGTTTGCTAGAGAGAAATTCTGAAGCAGCCGTTCTTTGTGCCACGAAGAGGTATCCACAAAATGACTCAGCATTTTACCTACTGTCCAGCAAAATGGCAGCTGTTGTTTCCACCTTTATCCAGTTGCTTCCTCATAGCACACTCAGCCCCCAGGTTTCATTGTGCTCCATATGCAAATCCGCCCACTTTGCCATAAAGCAGGTTCCTGACAACACACAAAACCTGAGACGAATTAAAGATCATTGTCCAGATACATATACCGTTGAAGTCAATCACGTTTTGTGATGTGGATACGACATATGATTGGAGGTCAGTTAGGAGGCTGTCTCAGACACTTTTTGTTACACACAAACTAATGTTTTCTCAGTGTTTATGTGAATTTTATCAAGTGATATGCTCTTGTCATTCCAAAGGAAGGTCTCCATTATCCCCTTGTGTGACATGATTTTTCTCTGTTTCATAAAGTCAGGTCTCCCATGAGAACCCGATTCCCACGGGGTAGTCAGGAGATACTGTAATGACTCTCAGGGGCCAATGGTCCCGAGGTTAAGGCTGTCAAATTTTGAACAGACTACACAAAAGAACTACTCACATACAAACATCCTAGACCTTGTGACAAAAACTGTTGTGAAGTGAATGGCCCAGAGACCAAAGCTGTCTACTCTTACAGAAATCCAAGGAGACCTTTTTCATGGTAACAGCATTTTCCTTCCTTCAAATGGTGTTGACTGGAGACCCGCAACCATGACTCAAAGCCAGTCTCTTCCTAACAATATTACAGTTCAGCTCCATACTAAAGCCACGAGCCTGTCCTCATTGAAAATTAGTAGTTTGGAGACGTTAAATCGCAAGGACAAACTTTCCTCTGGTAATATCTTTCTTGTAGAAGTTTAACCTTGGCTACAAACCTGGAGTTTCTCTTATAAATGAGAGTGGTGACTTTGGCTTGCAGTTCCAGTCCTTTCACCCTATCCAGGAATTAGAGCTGAGACCTATTCCTACAGCATTTCATCTGTTTTCTCCTAACAGATTTTGAAGTGGTAGCCTGGGCTCACCGTTCCAAGCCTGTGCTCCATGAACAAATGTTGAGTGGTGTCCTAGGCCCACCGCAACTATTCTATCTTTATGGAAGGGAAACTAGGATGAAGACTTAGGCTTGTGACTCCAAGACTGGACACCCCTAACTAATTGGAGTGCAGGCCTAAGTTCCCAAGGTCAAGACCTTCTAATTGATAACAGATTAGAAAAAACAATTTCTCACACAACACTCAAGTGAGCCCCTGTGAGCAGAAAATCATGTGAACGTTATGGCTCACAAAGTTGTCTTCTCCGAATAAAAGGAAAAATGGATGCCTATGTTCGTGCTAGCAACACAGTCTTCCCTTGAAAAGATGTGTAGTGGTGACTTAGGCCCAAAGCAAAAAACCTGGCTTTTCCTAAGTATTAGTACCAATGAAACTGGAGACATGAGAACAAGCCTGTGTTCTCTGAAAAGTAGTAGAGAGGAGACCTTACCCCACAGGATAAGCTTATTCTCAGGTAAGAGAACTTGATCTCAAGACTTAGGACCTTGTCTCCTGCCTGGATTTCTAATCAGGAACCAGAGTGCTGACCTTGGTTTGCAGTTCCAATCCATTCCCCTATATTCAGGAAGGAGAGCTGAGAACTTGACCTATAGCATTTCTTCTGTCTTTTCCTAACAGAGACTGATGCAGCAGCCTGGGGCAAGGTTCTAAGCCTGTCCTCTTTGCACGAATGCCCCTTTCAATCCTAGGCACACAGCAACAAGTCTTCATTATGGAAAAGAAATTAAAATGGAGATCGTGGAGAGCAGAACCAAGCCTGGAACTCCTAATAGAAAGTACTTGGCAGCCACAGGCCCACAAAGTCTAGAGCAAACAAATGGTAAACAAGTCTAGACTAAAGACCTATGCCCACAACACCCAGCCAGCCCCTGGTAGTAGAAACTCTTAGGGGAGACATTGGCCCACAGAACCAAAATGTTATCTCCTAGGAGTAAAAGTATGGAGGACTCAGTTAATGGCATCCACACTGTCCTCCCTTTAAAATATTATGATAGAAATTTGGGCCAATGAAACCAAACTTCTGTCATCCTAACAGTCCACTCGGCAAAAACTGGTACCACGGCACCATTTTTCCCTTTTGCCATTGATTGAAAGGTGACCGTAATCTACAGAACCAAGCCTTTCTGCTGGTAAAGAAGGTAGTGTGGGCACTTATACACGTGGCACAAAGCCTGGACTCTTCTTTCAGGAATTTGAATGTGGAGATTGGAAGCATGGGTAAGCATTGTTCCTATTTCCAGGAATTAGAGTGGAGATCTTGGCCAGAGTTTCTTGCCTAAATTTTTATAACAGAAACTTTGTTGGAGACTTAGCACACATAAAAAGACCGTCTTGGTAAAAAAAAAAAAAAAAGCCGATAGAAGTGCATGGCCCAAGATCCTGTCTACTCCCTGGATCAGGGGAAGTAGAGTAGATGATTTAAACACAACACCATTTTGATCTCATTTTCAAGGTTAACACCAGTGGAAAACGTTTCGCACATCATCAACCCTGGTTTGTTTTACTAAGTATAGTGAAAACCTACGCCCTCGGAAACAAGACCAGTCTCTTGAGTGACAAAGGATACCCACGGTGTGCGAACATCTCCATATGTATCCTGCAAGGTGTTATCGTGACCAGCGCAAGATTCCCTAGTTATTGCTACATAATTTTAAGGTGATTTCCACCTTATTCCTCTTCCCCTATCCTCAACCAAGTGTTTTTAAAACTTTTCTCATGAACTGCCCATTTTCAATATTTTGGCATGTATACAATGACCTTTAACCATTTCCTCTCAAAAGTAGTGGTCTAAAGTAGCCTCTAATAATAGCACAAGAGTCGCACCAGAAGCCTTTAAAAGTTATGATCACAATGACTGAGCATTTTGTCATTGTGACAATAGAGCAAAATGTTGACTGGTGCTTCCTCCGCTCCAAGGTAGCTTGATCAAGCCAACTCAGCCTTCAAATTTCAATGCGGTTAATGTGTAACAATCACTGCCCTGGCATTCAAGCAGGATTCCGGACCAAGCTGTAACTCTTGGCCAGTTATCTAAGGATCATTGTTTGGTAGCCTACACTGCTATTGTCAAGTCAGTTTTCTCATGTAGACTTGACTTTTTGATTAAATTACAGTAGTTGGCTGTCTTATCAACACTCTGGTACTCAAGGACTCTCCTTTTCTGTGTTTATGTGAATTTTACCAAGGAATATAGAAGGGTAACTCACAAGTGGATGCCATACCATCACCCAATATGACCAGATCAACCTTTGATGCCCATAGGCTATTCTCTTGATGGTCATGTGATTCCCACAGGATAGGGTGTGAATATTGAGAGATCTCATGTCCTTCCTTCGAGATTTTCAGGTGGCATACACCTCATTTGCCGCTGTTGGCTAAAACAAGAAATTCCACAACACGTTGAAGGAACTGCCTCAATGTTAATATCTCAGCTTTCGTTCCATGGTCATAAAACCAATTCCTCTCAGAATTTGTAGTCTATGGTTTGCTAGAGAGGAATTTTGAGGCAGCTGTTCTTTCTGTCATGAAGAGATATGTTCACAATGACTCAGTTTTTACATACAATTCAGCAAGGTGGTAACTGCTTTTTCTACCATTCTAAGTACCTTCCTCAAGTAAACTCAGCCTCCATATTTAAATGAGGTTAATGTGTTGAGCTGCTCCCATTGCCTACAAGCATGTTGCCTGACCACGACTGAAACTTTAGGCAAGTTATCTGAGAATTGTTGTCTAGTAGCCTACACTGCTGTCCTCAGGTAGTCGTCTCATGCAGAATTGATCTTTCAATTGAAGGGCAATGAGGTGAACCTCTTGGCCATGCTAGCATACATATAGACTCTCTTTTTCTCTGTGTTTATGTGAATTTTACCTAGGAATGTAGAAGGATAATTCAAAAGTGAGCACCACACCATCTCTCAATATCACGTGATCTCCCCATGATGCCCTCAGCAGTCTCTTTTTGGTCACAATATTCCCACGGTACAGCAACATGAATATCACGAGATTCTGGCGTACTTGCTATAAGATTTTCTGGTGACTTCCACTTCATTTTTCTCATCTGCCCTAAACAGGAGTTTCTAGAACATGTTGAAGGAAACAACTCAATGTCAAATTCTCAGCTTTCTTACCATGTTTTTTAGCCAAATCTTCTCAGAATTTGTAGTCTGAGATTTACTAGAGAGAAATTCTGAGGCAGCTGTTCTTGGTGCCATGAAGAGGTATCCACACAATGACTCAGCATTTTACCTACACTCCAGTAAAATGTTGTTTCCACCATTATCCAGTCGCTTCCTCCCAGCACACTCAGCCGCCAGGTTTCATTGCGCTCCATATGCAACCCCCATCTCCTTTGCCAAAAACCAGGTTTCCTGACTACACACAGAATCTGAGGTGAATTAAGTATTATTGTCTGAACCCATATACCGTTGACCTCAAGTTCGTTTTGTGATGTGGTTACGACATATGATTGGAGGTCTGTTAGGAGGACATCTCAATGATATTCTGTTACACACAGACTAATGTTTCTCAGTGTGTATCTGAATTTTACCAAGTGATATGCTGTAGTCATTCGAAAGGGAGCACTACGTTATTCCCATGTGTAACATGATCTCACTTTGTTTTATACAGGCAGGTCTTTGATGGGTACAGGATTCTCACGAAGGAGTCAGGAGATACAGTCATGAATCTCGGGGGCAGATGGTCCCGAGAATAACACTGTATAATTTTCAACAGACTACTCAAAAGACCTACTCACACTACAGACATCCTTGACCTTGTGACAGAAACTATTGTGAAGTCCATGCCCCAAAGTCCAAAGCTGTCTACTCTTACCGAAAACAAAAAAGACCTTTGTTCATGGTAACAGCACTGTCCTCCATTCCAATGATGTAGATTGGAAACTCGCACCCATATCTCAAGCCAGTCTTTTCCTAACAATAATACAATGGAACCTTGGACTAAAGACACGAAGCCTGTCCTCGATGAAAATTAGTAGTTTGGAGATGTTCAATCGCAAGGCCAATCTTTCCTCTGGTAAGAACATCTTTCTTGTAGAACTTGAACCTTGGCTACATGCCTGGATTTTCTCTTATGAGCGAGAGTGGTGACTTTGGCTTGCAGTTCCAATCCCTTCACCTTATTTAGGAATTAGAGCTGAGACCTATTCACACAGCATTTCTTCTGGGTTTTTTTTTTTCCTAACAGAGTTTGAAGTGGTGGCCTGGGCTCACAGTTCCAAGCCTATGCACCCTGAACAAATGTCGAGTGGTGTCCCAGGTCCACTGCAACTATCCTGTCTTTATGCAAGGGAAACTAGAATGAAGACTTAGGCCTATGACATCAAGCCTAGACTCTCCTAACAGGATTCGGAGTGCAGACTTAGGATTCCAAGGTCAAGACCGTCTAATTGATAACCCATTAGATAAAACAACTTCTCAAACTACACTCAAGTGTGCCCCTGTGTGCAGAAATGCATGTAAATTTTACGGCTCACAAAGTTGTCTTCTCCGAAAAAAAAGAAGAATGGAGGCCTATGTTCGTGCTGGCAACACGGTTTTTCCTTAAAAGGATGTGTTGTTGTGACATGGGCCCAAGGCTCAAAGCCAGGCTTTTCTTAAGTATTATTACCAAGGAGACTGGTACCCATGGCAATAAACCTCTGTTCTCTGAAAAGTAGTAGAGAGGAGGCCTTACCCAACAGGGCAAGCCTGTCCTCAGGTAAGAGAACCTGATCTCAGGACCTAGGACCTTGTCTCCTGCCTTGATTTCTAATCAGGTATGAGTGCCGACCTTGGTTTGCAGGTCAAATCCTTTCCCCTCTTTTCAGGAAGTAGAGCTGAGAACTTGATCCACTGCATTTCTTCTATCTGTCCCTAACAGAGACTGAAGCGGTGGCCTGGGGTCAAGTTTCTAAGCCTATCCTCTCTGAACAAATGCCGCCTTTGGTCCCAGGCACACAGCAACGAGCCTGTTTTATGGAAAAGAAACTAGAATTTAGACTGTGGAGATCGGCACCGAGTCTGGAACTCCTAATAGAAAGTAGTTGGCAGCCACAGGCCCACAAGGTCTAGACCAACCAAATGGTAAGAAAGTCTACACTGAAGATCTAAGTCCAAAACACCCAGCCTGGCCCTTGGTTCCAGAAACCCTTGGGGAGACATTGGCCCACAGAACCAAAATGTCCTCTCCAAAAAGTTGGAAGTATGGAGGACTCAGTTAATTGCACCGAGACTGTTCTCCCTTTAAAATATTATGATAGAAATTTGGGCCGATGAAACCAAACTTTTGTCATCCTAAGAGTCCATTCAGCACAAACTGGTTTAGGGCTCCATTCTTTTATGCTGTCCTTTGGCCACTACATTCAACAGGGAATTGCTTAAAGGCCAATGACTCAATGCTGAATATTGAAAATAAGAGTTATAAGACGAGTTTTGAAAACATTTGTTTCAAAAAAGGGAAGAGAAATAAGGTGGAAATCACCTGAAAGTCACTTAGAAATCACTAGGGAATCATGCGGATATGAAGTAAACACCTGGAGGGATTCAGGTGGGGATCAAGGAAGACCCTGCAGGAATCTGGTGTCTACCAGGTGACTGGTCTTGTTGCAGTGTCTGTAAGTTTTCACCTTACCTCTTCCAGGGAATCAGGCTTCAGTTTGTGAAATGTTTTTCACTCAAGTGTACCCTGTAAATGAGACCAACATGGTGTTGTGTATTCAAACGTCCACCAACTCACCCTAGTACTGGCAGAGGACTAGGTTCTGGGACATGGACTCCCATCAACATTTTTTCCCTACCAAGAAAGTTTTGTGACTATGTCCCACATCCTCTATCTAAAGATCCATTCAGTAAAGTTAGGCTAGATTCTGTGTGCCAAGGTCTACACTTTACTTCCTGGGAAGAAAAGCAGTGCTTAGCTGTGCTTCCACTCTCTACAATCGAGAAACTTACAAAACAATTCAGGCTTTGGTCCAGGTTTCTTCATGCCATAACTATGTTCTATTACCAGGGAGAAAGGCTTGCAGCTGTAAGGTATGGTCACCTTTTAATATTTGTATAAAAGTAAAATTGGTGACATGGAACCAGTTTGTGAGAAATATACTGTTATGATGACACAAGTTGGTGTCTTCGGCCCAATTTCTATCATAAATACTTTAAAGAGAGGACTGTCTTAGAACTGTTCTTCCTTCTTCTAGGATATAACAGCTTGAATCTGTAGGCCCAGGTGTCCACAATAGTTTCATGTAGCAGGGGCCAGGATGGATGTTTGTGGGCCTAGGACTTCAGACTAAATATTGTTACCAAATAAATGATCTTGAGGTTGTGGCCCTGAGTTTAACTGCTTTTTTTAGATGGTCAAGTCTTGGTTCAGATCTCCACAGTCTCCATTTTATTTTTCTTGTATAAAGAAAGCTTTTGCTTTGAGCCAGAACTCCAGGCAACATTTTTCACAGAAAACAGGCTTGTAAATTGGGCTTACGCCACCATTTCAGTCTATGTCGGAGAAAATGTGAAGAAATGCTGTGGGCTAATTTATCAGATCTCCTTCCTGGAAATCAGGGTAGGGATTGGAACTGCAAAACCCAGGTCAGCACCGTGGTTTCTAATAGGAAATAGAAGTAGGAGACAAGGTCCTAGATAAGACTCAAATTACATGAAGACAGGCTTGCACTGTGGTTTAAGTAATCCTATGTATTAGTTTTCAGAGAGGACAGGCTTGGTGCTTTCGGCCCAGTCTCCCTTCTACTTTCTGTTAAAAAAGACAGGCCTTGTGCCTTGGGCCGTGTACCAATCCATATCTTCAAGAAGAATGATGATGTAGTGCTCACTTGTAGTGACAAGTGTATATCATTGAGAAAATTCACATCAACACTGAGAAGTCATTAATCTATGTGGAGCAGATGGTGGCCGAGACAGCTTCCTTACGGTCCTCCAATGGAATGTCGTGTCCACATTACAAATCTAATTTGAAGTCAACTGTATATGCGGGCAGTCAATGATCTTTACTTCGCCTCTAGTTTTGTCTGTTTTTCAGGAAAACTGCCTTATGTTCGTGGGAGCAACAGTCGCACATTGGAAGGTTGATAATTGCTCCTGAGTATGCTGTGAGGCAGCGATGGATAGTGGTGGAAACAATAGCTGTCATTTTTCTGTATTGTAGGAAAAATGCTGAGTGATTGTGAAGATATCACTTTATGGTGGAAAGAACAACTGCCTCAGAGTTTCTCTCCACCAAACCTCAGACTACAAATTCTGAGAGGGACTGTCTTAACCACAAAGGAAAGAAACCTGACATATTGACATTGAGGCTGTTCCATCCACATGTTCTGAAGAGGCATATTTTAGCCTAGCAGAGGAAAGTGAGGTGGAAATCGCCTGGAAATCTCGTCATAAGAATCAGGGAATCTGGAGATACTCACGAGGCTTCCCTACAAGATTCACATGTCCGTCAAGAGACAGGCATGAGGGCATCACAGGGAGTCACGTGATATTGAGTTGATGGTGTGACGCTCACTTTGAGTTACCCTTCTCCATTCCTTGGTAAAATTTAGCAACCGCTGAGAAAACGATAGTGTATAACATAGCCAGCCACCCAACGGCCCTTCAATCAAAAGGTCATGTCTGCATGACACGGTTCGCTTGAGGACGACAGCATAGGTTAGCAGACAATTGTTGTTAGATAACTGGTCTTAGGTTTCATCTGTGATCAGACAACCTGTTTGAACTCAACTGAAGTGCTGTCGAACATTAACTATGTTGATATTTGGAGGCTGAGTCTGATTGATAATGCTACTTTGGAGCAGCATAAACTGTAAATGCCATTTTGCTGTAGTATAGCAAAAATGCTGAGTCATTGTTAGTACAACTCTGAACAGCTTCCTGTGGGACTCTCTCACTATTCTTTTATATGAACCTTTGGCCACTACTGTCGATAGGGAATTGTTTAAAGGCCAATAACTCAATGCCGAATATGAAAATAAGAGTTTATGAGACAAGTTTTGAAAACATTTGTGTGAAAATAGAGGAAGAGGAATAAGGTGGAAATCACCTGAAAATCACTTAGAAATCACTAGGGAATCATGAAGCGATTAAGGAAACACCTGGTGGAATTCACATGGGGATCAAGGAATGACACGCACTAATCTGGTATCTACCAGTGACCAGTCTTTTGCTTTGGCTGTAGGTTTTCACTTTACTTCGTAGAATTAATAAGCCTACAGAGCATGAATCGTATTACAAACGAGTTTATCTTATATATGGGATTGGCGTGGTGTTGTGTTTTCAAATGTCCACCCAACTTACCCCAGTTCCATCAGAGGACTGCCTCCTAGGCCATGCACTTCCAATGGCTCTTCTTTTCCTACCATTTGCCAAGTCCTCTACCTAAAGATTCTTTATGTAAAGTTATGCTAGATTCTGTGGGGAAAGGTCTCCCCTCTACTTTCTATTTATAGGAACAATACTTAGTAGTGATTCAAAGCTCCCAATCAAGTTTTTTAAAGAACAGTCCAGTGTTTGATAAGTTTTCTTAGTGCCCACACTGCCTTCTCTTACCAGAAGAAAGTCTTGGTGTTGCAAGGTATGATCACCTTTCAATAATTGTCTAAATGATAAGTTGGTGATGTGGGACCAGCTTGTGCTAACTGTACTGGTATGATGACACAGATTTAGTACCACAGGCCCAACTGCTATCATAAATGCTTTGAAGAGTGTACAGTCATGGAAGCATGCAGCAATTCCTCCATTCTTCTTCCTCCTAGGAGATGACGGCTTGATTCTACAGGCCAAGGTGTCCATGAGAGTTTCAGGTAACAAGGGCCAGGCTGGATGTTTGTGGGCCTAGTTTTAAGACTGGAGATTGCTACCAATTGAATGGTCTTGATGTTGTGTGCCTGGGCTTTAACTATGTTCTTTTATGAGGTCCAGGCTTGGTTCAGATTTCCACAGTCTTCATTTTATTTTTTTCTTCCCTAAAGAAGGCTTTTGCTTTGAGACAAGGACTTCAGGCAACATTTGTTCACAGATAACAGGATGGAAACTATGGGCTTATGCAACCCTTTCACTCTATGTCAGAGAAAGTCGTAAGAAATGCTGTGAGATAATATCTCAAATCTACTTTCTAGAAATAGAGGTATGGATTGAAACTGCAACCAATGACAGCACACTGGATTCTGATAAAAAAGGCAGGCAGGAGACAAGATCCTAGGTTTCTAGTAAGACTCAAATTACGTGAAGATAGATCTGCCCTGTGGTTTGAGTTTTCCTATTTACTAGTTTTCAGAGAGAATAGGCTTAGTGCCTTGGTTCCTAGTCTCCCTTCTTCTTTTTGTTAGGAAAAGACAGGTTCTATGCCTTGGACCCATGTCACCAATCCACATCCTCACAAAGGAAGATGATGTAGTGCTTTCTTTTAAGTGATTAGTGTATATAACAGAAAATTCACATAAACACTGAGAAATCGTTACTGTGTGTATAACCAAAGGTGGCCAAGATTGACTTCTTACTGACCTCCAATGTAATGTCATTTCCACATTATAAATCTTATGTGAGGTCAACGGTATATGCGGGCAGTCAATGATCTTTAATTCGCCTCTACATTTGTCTGTTTCTCAGGAAAACTGTCTATGTCAGTGGAGGCTGAAGTTGCACATTGGCTGTGTTCATAATTCAGCCTGAGTGTGCTGCGAGACAGCAAATGGATAGTGGTTGAAACCATAGCTGCCATATTGCTTTATTGTATGAAAAACACTGAGTCATTGTGAGGATAATTGCAAAAAAAATGGCTTCTTAAGAATATCTCTATATCAAACCACAGTCTAAAAATCTGTGAGAAACTAGCTTAACTAATATAGAATAAATGCTGAGATACTGACATTGAGGCAGTTTCTTCAACGTGCTCTGAAAAGGCTTATATTAGCCTAGCAGAGGTACTGATGTGGAAATTGCCTGGAAATCTCGTACCAAGAATTAGGAAATCTCACAATACTCACGTGGCTTTCATGAAGGATTCACGTGACCAGCAGGACACTGGCCTGAGAGAAACACACGAAAATCACGTGAAATTAGGGAGATGGTGTGGGGTTCACTTTTGTATTATTCTTCTGCATTCCTTGGTAAAATTCATATAAGCACTGAGAAAATAAGATGACCTGTGAAACACAGGCACCTAACAGCCCTTCAATCAAAAGGTCATGTCTGCATGAGAAGACTTGCCTCAAGATGGCAGCATAGACTAACACACTTGTCGTTAGGTAAGAGCCCTGAGGTTTCACCTCTGGTCAGGCAACCTGCTTGTATACAGTGGGAGTAGTGGTCACACATTATCCGCATTGAAATTTAGAGGCGGAGTCTGAATGAAGAAGCTACCTTCGAGTGGTGGAAACTTTAAGCACCATTATTTTGAATTGTAGCAGAAATGCTGAGTTCATTGTGAGCATCATCCTTAACAGTTCTGGTGGAAGATCCACACTATTCTTGAAGGTAAACCTCTACTACTGTAGAGACGAAATTGCTTAAAGACCCATGACTCAATGCGGAAATATTGAAAACAACAGCTTATGAGACGTGCTTTAAAAACACTTGTTTGAGGATAGGGAAGAGGAATAAGTTTGAAATCAAGGGAAAATCACTTAGTAATCACCAGGGAATTATATGGATGTCAAGGGAATACCTGGAGTGATTCACCTGGAAATCAAGGAAGAACCTGAAGGAATCTCATGTCTACCAGGTGACTCTTCTTGGTCCTGTGGCTCTATTTTTTCACCTTACTTCTTAAAATGAATCAAGCTTAGTTTGTTAAATATTTGCAATTGAGTGTATCTTGTAAATGAGACTGGCGTGGAGTTGTGTACTCACACGTCCACAGAACTTACCCTAGTACCGGCAGAGGACTAGGTTCTGGACCAAGGTCTTCCATCGACATTTTTTCCTACCAAGAATGTCTCGTGACCATGTGCCACATCTTTTATCTAAAGACCCATCATGTAAAAATAGGCTAGATTCAGTGTGCCAAGGTCTTCACTCTACTTCCTGTAAATAAAAGCATTGCTTGACCACTTTTCCAGGCTCCCCAATCGAGTGACTTACAAAACAATTCGGGCTTTCATCCAGGTTTCTTAGTGCTGAAACTATGTTCTATTAACAGGGGAAAGGCTTGATGCTGTAAGGTGTGGTCACATTTCAATAATTGCATATAAGGAAAATTGGTAATGTGGAACCCATTGTGCTGAATGTACTGTTATGATGACACGAGTTGGTGTCTTCAGCCCAATTTCTATCTTAAATACTTTAAAGGGAGGACAGTCTTGGAACCGTGCGCCGAGTCCTGCATTCTTCCTCCTTCTAGGAGATGACAGCTTAATTCTGTAGGTCAATGTGTCCACAATAGTTTAAGGTAGCAGGGGTCTGGCTGGATGTTTGTGGTCCTAGGTGTTCAGACTGTATATTGTTCCCAATTTTATGATCTTGACATTGTAGCTCTGAGTTTAACTGCTTCCTTTTAGAAAGTCTGGGATTGGTTCAGTTTTCCACAGGATCCATTATTTTCTTTCATTAAGAAGGCTTTTGCTTTAAGCCAGAATGCCAGGCAACATTTGTTCATAGAAAACAGCCTTGGAACTTGAGCTTATGCCGCCATTTAGGTCTATATCAAAGAAAGTGGGAAGAAATGCTGTGGGCTAATTTCTCAGATCTACTTTCTGGAAATAGGTGTATGGATTTGAACTGCAAAACCAAGATCGGCACCCTGGTTCCTAATAGAAAATAGAGGCATGAGACAAAGTCCTAGGTTTCTAGATAAGCCTCAGTTTACATGAGGACAGACTTGCCCTGTGTTTTAAGTTATCCTATCTAATAGTTTTAAGAGAAGATAGGCTTAGAGCCTTGGTTCCCAGTATCCCTTCTAATTTGTTAGGAAATCACAGGCCTTGTGTCTTGGGCCCATGTTACCAATCTACATCCTCACAAGGGAAGATAATATAGTGCTTTCTCTGACGTGACGAGTGCATATAACTGAGAAAATTCATATCAACACTTAGAAATCATTAGTATGCGTGGAACGGAAGATGTCCGAGATAGAGTTCGTAATGACCTCCAATAGAATGTCATTTCCACATTATAAATCTTTTCTGAGGTCAACGGTATATGAGGGTAGTCAATGATCATTAATTCACCTCTACTTTTGTCTGTTTGTCAGGAAAACTTCCTATGTCAGTGGAGGCAGAAGTCACACATTGCCTGCGTGATAATTAAGCCTGAGTGTGCTGTGCAGAAGCGAATGATAGCGGTTGAAACCATAGCTGCAATATTGCTTTATTGTAGGAAAAATGCTGAGTCATTGTGAGGATACCTCTTCATTGAAAAAAGAACAGCTGATTAAGAATTTCTCTATATCAAACCACAGACTAAAATCTGCAAGAGACTGGCTTAAACAATATGGAAAACAAGCTGAGATACTGAAATTGAGGAACTTTCTTCAACGTGTTCTGAAAAGACTTGTAGTAGCCTATCATAGGTAATGAGGTGAAATTTGCCTGGAAAATTCGTACCAAGAATTAGGAAGTGTTGCAATACTAGCAAGGCTTTCCCGCTAAATCTTGTGACCAGGTAGAGACTGGCATGAGGGCACATTGAGGAACTTTCTTCAACGTGTTTTGAAAAGGCTTGTTTTTGCCTAGCATAGCTAATGAGTTGGAAGTCACCTGGAAATCTGGTATGAAGAATTAGGAAATATCGCGATACTTATGAAGCTTTCCCACCGGATTCACGTGACCAGGAAGAGACTGGCCTGAGGGCAACACACAAAAATCATGTGAAATTGGGGTGATGGGGTAGCGATCACTTTTGTGTTACCCTTCTACATTCCTTGGTAAAATTCACAGAAGCACTGAGAAAATAATTATATCTGGGTAACCTAGCCACCTAACATCCCTTCTATCGAAAGATCATGTCTGCATGAGAAGACTTGTTTGAGGACAGTGGCATTTTCTAACTCACACTTGTCATTAGGTAACTGTCCTGAGGTTTTGTCTCTGATCAGACAACTTGCTTGTATAAATGGGAGCAGCCGACACATTATTTAATGGGTGAGTCTGAATGAAGAATCTATCATGGAGTGGTGAAAACTACTCAGGTGTTATGCTGTATTATAGCAGAAATGCTGAGTCACTGTGAGCATAACCATTAATGGTTCTGGTGGGAGATCCGTGCTATTCTTGATGGTGAAGCTGACACTACTACTGTCCAGAAGAAATTGCTTAAAGGCCAATGACTCAATGCTGAAATATTGAAAATAAAAGATAATGAGACTTCTTCAGAAAAGAATTGTTTGAGGATAGGAGAAGAAGAATAAGGTGGAAGTCACCTGAAAATCACGTGGTAATTACCACAGAATTACCTGGAGGGCTTCACGTGTGGATCAAGAAAGACCCTGCAGGAATCTGGTGTCTACTAGTTGACTAGTTTTATTGCTGTGGCTGTAGGTTTTCACCTTACCTCTTAAAATGAGTCAGCCTTCAATTTCTTAAATATTTTGCACTCAAGTGTACCCTGTAAATGAGACCAGCATGTTGTGTATTTAAATGTCCACACCACTTACTCTAATTCTGGCAGATGACTGTGTCCTGAGCAATGGACGTCCATCGACATTTTTTCCTACAATGAAGATCTTGTAACCATGTACCACGTCCTCTGTCTAAAGATCCGTTAAGTAAAGTTAGGCTAGATTCTGAGTGCCAAGGTCTCCACTCTACTTCCTTGAATAAAAGCAATGCTTGGCCGTGTTTCTAGGATCCTCGATTGAGTAACTTACAAAACAGTTCAGGCGTTGATCCAGGTTTCCTAGTGCCCAAACTATGTTCTATTATCAGGAGAAAGGCTTGGTGCTGTAAGTTATGGTCACCTTTCAATAATTGTATCAAAGAAAAATTGGTGACGTGGAACCATTTTGTGATGAATATACTGTTATGATGACACAGGTTGGTGACTTCGGCCCAATTTCTATTGTAAATGCTATACTGTTATCACAGGTTGGTATCTATCGTAAATACTTCAAAGGGAAGACTACCTTGGAACTGTGCACTGAGTCCTCTATTCTTCCTTCTTCTAGGAGATGACAGCTTGATTCTGTAGGCCAAGGTGTCCACAAGAGTTTCAGGTAGCAGGAGCCAGGCTGGATATTTGTGAGCCTAGGTCTTCAGAACATATTGTTACCAACTGGATGATGACGTTGTGGCGCTGAGTTTAACGGCTCCTTTTAGGGGGTTCAGACTTCGTTCGGATTTCCACTGTCTCTGGTTTTTTTTCTTGCATAAAGAAGGATTTATGCAAGTTTTGAGCCAGAGCCCCAGGCTACATTCGTTCACAGAAAATAGGGTTGAAACTTGGGCTACTGC